>NC_089984.1:5204646-5545631 GCF_036417845.1 Apteryx mantelli
CGGCACAAGCTTAATGAAAACGAAGTCAAAATGGTGACTTGTACATTGCTGAGGCTAAGGGTGATTAAGACAAGCGGTAAGTGAAAGGAAGCATGGAGCCACAGACCAGCCAAGCAATGAAATAACTCCAACAAGTAATATAACTCAGACATGATTTTAAAACAGACAGAAATTCCTGAGGCAGCAGTGAATAAATCAAAGAGGCTACAAGTTCAAAAGCTAAATCTGTATATATGATTCAAAGACTGCGCACTGTCAAGTATCAACAGTATGCAGTATTTCTGCAATAATCTGGCCAAAGGGTTAAGGTAATAAATGGTGACAAGCTCACACAGGCAATATGACGAGAAATATAGGCTCAACTTTGGCCTTAGATGTGTGCCTGCAACTCTCATTAACGTCAGGCAGAATCAGATGCATGTGTCTGCTGTCAGAATTTGGCTCACAGAAGTTTACTGTTAGAAAAGCTTTTGAATTCATTTCCTTCATTCCTATTCAGTCTTCCATCTCAGCAGGCATACCCAGATACAGCAACTTCCTTCAGCACTCCAGGAAGCTAGCTTCTTCCTTGATTTATACAATTATATTTGGCTGCGTCTGTTAGTATTCAAAGGAGGTCGGTATCCTGAAGCACAGCACAAATGGTACCCTGCCTTTTAATACGTTGGCTACCTGGCCTCTTAAGGGTATTCGAGAGCCACACATTTAGCATGCATTTGGACATTATCCCATTACATGACCAAGATCTGGTATCTGTATCAAGTGACTAATGTACATGTACACATCATGCCATATGATCAGGTGGGCAATTACTATAGGATAGATATCCATCTGCTTATATGAAGGGAGAAGGTCCTGAGGCCTGTGTACCCTAGCTGCCCGCAGTCCACGGGTTAACTACACTAGTTAATAACCTAGGGATAAGGGACTTTCTACCACTTGCTGATACCACACTGCGCCAGAGAGATGCTTCACTTTTTAAAAGTGGATAAACCGGACAACAGATTCCCCCAGAGGAGAAAGGCTTCTTTGAACCAACTGTTGATTATGATACAGCAACACAGTCATTGGGAGATTTTTCTTCCCCACAGTTTTCCCAGTGATACTTTAGCAGACCTCATGACTATAAACCCAGCAAATTCTTTTTTGGTAAGACTGAAGTGGGGCAGTGGAAGGGCAACCAGCTTTCCACCTTGTAGCAAGAAGTGCCTCAGCACTACTGTGGGCAGTATGTGACCGGTTTACCCGAGCTAGGGATACCATACTGTTGGAAAGATTTTTCTGAAGCTGCAGATGTTTACAGCAGAATTCAGAGAGGTGATAAAATTCAGTGGAGTGTTTCCCTGAAGGCAGAATAAACTTGCCAATGTGCATGTCAACAAGGGGTTATGCTGTTGAATGAAGCCAAAGGAGGAGCGGGATTATTAATAAGGAAAGAAAAATAATAATAAAGAGACATTTGACTACTAGTTTGTGCCAGCAGGTAAGGTTCTGAGGCTACCACCAAGTCACACAGAGGTGACTTAAGAGAAAAAACAACACAACAACAACAACAAACACCAAAACACACAACAGAAAGAAAAACTCTAAAAAATAACCAAAATCTCCTCCCAATACATATAGGTTGTTCATTTTTCTCTTCTCTTGAATTGCCTTTGTTTCATACAGTGCCACAGTGCTGATTAGTGAGGAAGACATTTTATCATCCCCAAAATTCTAGGTGGGTGCTTGACCAAACGATGTGTATGTCCACCACTTTAAAGAGGCTTCTCGCAATTTGAGCCTAATCCTCGCTGCTGTTGACAACATTCAGCAGAAGGGTTACCGATTGTCCAGAGGCCAAAATATTGATATAAGAAAAAATTTCTCATCTAATCCTCAGAAATACACCCCAGCTTTTGAATGGGCCTTCTCTCTATGCATGAAAAAGGAGACCATTTTATACTAAACTGTACTTTCAAGTAATGTGAAAAGCAATATTTGCAGAACAAAAATTTGAGATAAAACTAAGCAGTAATTACAAAATGAAGATAGAATTGCAGGAGAGGAAATAGAATGCCTGCAAATACAGTACGGGGGAATTATGTGCCTAAAGTGAGCCTTCATTATAGATTCTTTAAAGATTTTCTTCTTTCTGTGCGAAAACACCACTGCAATAGGTCATACAAGCCAACAGATGCTCGCTCTGTCCAAACAGCTTTGAATTTTTATAAATTGAACTTTTATATAGTTTCTAAAAGAAACTACTGGAGTTATCTACTGACCTCCCGCCTAGCACCAGTCAATTTCATCAACTCATCCGTGCATTAAAACTACAACTTGTTGTTGAATAAAGCCTTTCTCTAGAGAGGATCCGACCCTGATTTAAAGACTCCAAGCGATGGAGAATCAATCGCATTCCTGTGTAAGCTGCAACTGATATTACTCTCACTGATAAAAAGGTATGTCTCCACTTGTCTGGATTTGGCTTCCAGACTTCTGATCACCCTATGGCATTTGCTAACAAGTGGAGGGCCTCTGTTATCAGAAATCTTTCCTGCAGTATGGGGAGTGTGTTTGCAGACAGCAACTGAATTGTTTTCAGTATTCACTTGGATGGTCTGCATAGCTTGAGCTTTCCAGGAGTTTACTCATTCTGGTAGATCTTTTCAAAGGATGAAAAATCTTAGAATAGAAAATTATATTTTACCAACAGCATCATAAACATTAGCAAGAAAATAATACCACCTTGCTATTTCTACACATTATTTCTAGTATGCAAGGATCTCATCTGCTCAGATAACTTTTTCATGATGCTGAATTTATGTGCAGTTAAAACTTCATAACCTCTCTCACTCATTTCCAAAACAGTCCCCTATTTTGTAAAATGACATTTTTTTCCTTAGATGTATGACCTTGTATTTGAGTGAGCGCATTGCTCTAACATGCTCAGTGAATTAATGCATTTGGTATCAGATGAGTAAAGAACAATAGGAATTAGCTGTCCCAGTTGCAGAACAGAATCGAATGGTCAGACCTTAAAGGGAATTTGATACCTCAAAAGGAGGATCAAAAATCCCCGACCTACGCAAAGCCAGGCACTGTCAAGGCACCCATCCCTTTCTCAAACCCAGAAGCCTGGCTCAGGTGCCTCCAAAGGTTTGACCCAGAGCCCAGAAGCCTTTCTGGAAAGCTTTTGTTATTCCAAAATATTATACATGGGTCAGTGTTTTCCTGTTAAACTCCAGCTACCAGAGACGACAGTAGTACTTCCTATGGACAGAGTATTAGATTCCAGTGACTATTCCCAGGTTAATTTCTGGGGTTTCGAGGCAGATGTGCCAGGAGAGCATAGCCTGGAAGCCAAGACTGCTCCGCTGCTCTCACCCATGCTTTCCAGATGAAAGCCCAACTTACACCTCCTCGTCATCTCCTCACTCCTTAGCTCCTCCTCGTCTGGAGACCACTTGCTCTCTTTTGGCCATAAAATATTTTCTATGCTGATGCTTGGCTCTAGAAGTAGAGTCATTTCCCCACCAAAAGCTGGTACTTCCCGTAACTTCCAAGCAAGTCAGACACGTGCTTTTGCATTCCCTCAGACTGAGGGAGGCCAAGAATGTAGCTTTCCCTCTTTCTGAGTTATCATATAAAAAGTGGACTTTCTCTAGGCACTCTTTCACAAGACAACAATTACAACGGCATTTTGTGGAACATCAAGCTTTGCGTTTGTTTGGCACACTGAACACTTTTAGTCACTGCTCCACCTTTTTCTTTTTCAATATTCCTAACAGGTTTATGCAAGAACTGTTTGAAAAGCAACAACTTCAGCTGTCTACGAAACAATTCGGAAAGGGGCCTGACAAATGGCGAACAAGTAGATGAGAATTGGAGACTTCGTTACCTAGAACTTGCCTGTGTCTCATGTTAGGCTTTCTGAAACTACGTTAGGAAGGGGCAAGAAGTAATCTGAGGAAAAATAAATCCCTTTGATCTAAACTAACATTAGGGAAGACTTAATGGGGAAAGATTCATAATCATAGAGATAAATATAAAATTACTCTTGATAAAATCTATTCATGTTAGATTGACATAATACATTTCTTCATTAAAAAAAAACAGGTTTGTTTACCAAGAGACCTGCAAGAAATCTTCTGTTAAAAACCTGATAAAATGAGAGACGGAAAGAAAGTTGCACTTAAAGAGCAACTGTCAGGTTAGAGGAAGATTACCAGAAGAGGTCTTCAATGAACTCCTGAATTTCTCATATTAAGAATTTTCATTAATGACCAAGACCTAAAAGGAGAACTACTTTAATCTGTTACGATACAAAATTAGAAGTCGCCATTAGTATACAGGAAGAGTGAATCAGCGTAAGAAGTGGAAGTCTTATGTTATAAGGAAATGGGATGAAATGTAGTAGTACAAAGTCAGATGCATAGGGATTAGGAACAGTAAGTTCTTCTATACAGCGAGAGCTCATCAGTTGGAAATATTAAAGAGAAAAGAGATTTCAATAAATTGCTCATAAATATTTGTTTCCTTCCAACTGCTTTTAAATTGTGAAAATCTGATTTTAAATACTCTCATGGATACCCACACATAAATAAAAAGTAAATACTCAGTTCTGGGAACTGGGTTCTTTTCAGCGCTCTGCATAACACCTATTTCAAGTATACTGCGTATTTTAAAACCTAACAAAACTGCAAAGGGTATATTCTTTAAGAAATATTAAAAATATATCATCTTTAGCCAAGTAATGATTCATCCAGAAGTTGAATCACTTAATTTCCTATCAAAGATCATACTTACTTTAGTCTGACAGCATTACCTATGTATAGAGAGCATACCCTAATGAACCTGGCTTCAACGGTACTCGAGCTGCATTACTAATAATATTGCCTTTGATATTCTTTTATTTTTAAACTATCTGTTGACATATGTACTGCAGTAATATTCTCTTTCCCAGAGAGGCAGGAAAGAAGTTGTATAGATACACTGGAAAAAACAACGTGAACCTTTATAAGGAAGTAAAATACTAAACAGGTTTTTGCTTGATAATAAACACAGCACTGATAATAAACACTGCATCTGCTTTTGGCCAACAGAGACATCCTTCCACATGGAATTGCAGAATTACCATTTTATGACTTAAGTTGTGTCCCCATATCTGTGAATGAAAGTACTCCAAATACTATTCATTAGGCCTAACTACTGGGATCCGAATTGAAAACATTAGTCTGACTCTAGTGAGCCAATTTTAGTCAACCATCACAAGCCCTATGGAATGTCTAGGATCATCAGGACTGTATTTACTTCTTGTTGTTGTTGTATTAAAAGGAAGTTTAGCATACAAAAAAAAAAAAAAAAAACACCTTTCTCAGGAACCATAACCCTTCTGTACTTCTGTGTAACCTTTGTTGCATTGAAGGGGGAAAAAAAAAAAAACAACACTGTAAAAAAACAGCATTAAATGGAACTTGTAGTCATTAGCCATACGCAATGCCTATAATCTCGCACTTTGTTTTGCAGAGAAGCACAAGTTTCATGAACTCTGAGTAAATGCTGTGAAAGTTATACCTAGCTCTTCGTTTCCCCTCCTGCTAAGAATCCCAACAGCTATTGGATAATTATACTAAAATAACAATTGTAGGCAACAGCACCATTAAAAAAGAAAATCAGAAACCAAGTTGATATTTGCCTATTGCTTTCCTCATTTCAGTGTTTCAACCTTGTAACTGTTACAAGTTGATCCAACATAACTGCAAACAGATGATAAACAATACCATGGATTGCTGAAGGACCTATTTCTTTTTTTTGGTACTGTTCAATATAGCATTTGTAACAGGAATCTATCACTTTGAAATACTGTTTTTTCTTAATGGGTTACGGATAGAGTTTTGGCAATTGGGAAGAATTACTTCTTTTTCTTTTAGCTATTATATTTTATTATATAATTATATAATTATATTTTATTATTATATAATTTGAGAATTAGGTCTCTATTTTTTCTTATCAAAAAAGAACAATTGAACTTAAACTATATAAAGATTCAACAGAAGATAATTTAAGGGCAAGGGAACAGTGGAATTAAACTGCTAGGGCAATTGTCATATTTACTTCTGTAGTTTCTTCTCGTCTGTTTTCTTAACCAATTTTAGTAACTAGTCTTTTTAACCTGATTTCATATGGATCACGGCTTGACTATGAACACAAACTTTATACACAATTAAAAGAAAAAAAATCGGTGTATAGCTTAAATAGAACAATAACTGGAATAATATTTCATAACTTGAATGTCTTTTACTTCCACAGTAAAAATTTCAAAATACACAGATTTTAGGAAATTAGTTTATTTTAGCATCTGTATGTCTCCTTCCTCCAGTAATGGTGAAAACACTGCAACAACTTAATACAACTACCACTTTGTTAACCCTAGATCAAGCAAAGGATGAACACACTTCCCACGTGCCCTTTGGGTTACTGGTGTGCTATCTAGTAGCACATACAAAAAACATTATTGAAATGACTGAGCTGTTCATGAAATAATTATAAGCTAAATGCTGTTTGCAGAAATCACTAGGGGAATAATTTACGTAATAGATAAATTCCACAAATTTAAATTGTTCACAGAAAATTTCTGACCAGAAAAGAAAGAAAAGGAAAAAAAAAAGGTCAAAGAAATCACCAGCAAAGAACTATTAGCCAGTTCAAATCATCACAAGAGGGAAAGCAAGCACAACAGGGAAACGATCACAATAGGGAAAGCAAATTACATCAGTTGTTGCTTCAGGAGATCAAGTGTGCGTATGACCTGCAATGTTTTAGTTAATAGATTACATCTATTACTGTGTGTTAGAATGAAAAAAATATATATTAATCTCCATTATTGCAAACATTTAAGTGTTCAAACCTAATAAAAAGGACCTAATTAGATTACGCTGACAAATGCAAATCTTCAAAATAGCTGTAAGGAAATACATGTGAATCAATGGTTTCCAATGAGACTTGACAAGTGGAAAACAGATGGCAATATGAAAGACTTTTTTTAAGCTCTCCTGTAAGCATTGCACTATAAAAACTGTGAAAGGCTTATGTTTTAGGCTTGGTATTCTTACAAAATATTTTTATCTGCAAATCACTTGAACAAAGATTACTTTAAAAACTTAAGCAATATCTTGCATACTGCCAGGATATTATTCATGTGGTTTAAAATTTGCTTTTAGACAGCAGTTTTGACAGACAATTAATGAACATTTGGCCTCGTGGAAGAAATTAGAAAAAATATGGCTGCATGGATATTCTTGACTGTGCTACTGTGGCAGGCTTTTCCTCCCCTTTAAAAAACATTCCTATGAAAACATATGTTCTCTCTTACCTCAGAACAGATTGTCTCCATACAATGAAGGCTTAACAGAAGCTCATCCTTGCCATATTTATTTAAAAGACATCCCTGGTTCTTTGCAACTATTTCTCCCCTTTGGTGAGCAAGTTAGACAAGCCTCTGCTAAATTACCATAGGTGAATTTTTAATATAGACTTAGACAACTATAGCATGGAAAAAGAGAACATAAAACAAGAGAAGTGGATGATGAAAAATATCCAGAAAACTAAATAAAATCTGAGACAAGGAATTTTACCGAAACTCGGCCTCAATGAGCATTTCCTATCCTGTAAATTACAACTAATAAGACAGTTAGCCTTTATATCTTTGATAAAGAACAACAAATAAAGCCAGCAAAAAAAGCTGCAAACACTGTGAGTCAGCAGAGAGCCTCTTGGTGTGGCTCTGCTTCTCCAGTTTACTATGACAGAACTTTCATTTTGCTCAGGAAACGTTCAGAATTTTTAACTTTTGGCATCTAACCCAGCAGCCAGAATTAAAACATAGCCTTTCTCAAGGAGGATTCCAGACAAGATTTACAGGCTAATCCCTCATTTAGAGAAGTCTGGTTTTGGCCCACTGCGGCTACTGGAAATGCATCCTGAGGTCACCGTTAGTAGCAAAACACTCCATTTAAAACTTTTTTCTACCTTTCAGATTTTTTTAATGGATTTGGGAAAGCATGATTTGGGGTTTCAAGTCTCAGGCTCACCTTGGTTTTGCATGCATGATGGATCAGAAAATACTAAGTTTCTGCTATAATTTTATACACACTGGCGTTTCTGTATTTACACTGCAGAGGAAAATCACCTCCTAGCGTCCCAGTCAGCAGACTGTTTTCTCGCCTGAATCACAGTAGATTTCAGCAAAGGTACGATGCTTATGTTCTCCCCCTGGACAAAGACCAAGAGGAAGAACAAAGAGAGGAGGGAGATAATCCCACTGGCTCATTGCAGGGATTTCACACTCACTGTCCTCACTGCCAAAGCAACCTTCAAAGGGCAATGCCCGTCTTTCTAGCCCACATTTTGCCGTGGGGTCTAAGATGATCCAGCTGTGTTTCGAAAAGCAGGGCCCTCTCATGCGCTGTCAAACTCCCACAGCACCTCCCTTCATCTTGAGCTGGCAAACATGCCCCCGATGCAGAACAAGACTTCCTTCCTATAATCTTTTAGGCTCTTTTATTAGTTAACTGCCTGATCACCATCAGATGTGTTGTCTGATATGCATATCAGTTTTAATTAGTTACTTTTACCCTATTTTGGAACTGAGCATCTTCTGACTGATCACATTCCAACCCCCAGTTTTTGCTGCTGACATTCTGCCTTTCTGAATGCCTCTCAAGGCCTCAACCCTGAGTGAACTTCAGGAACTAATTAAAAAGAGAAGAGGTAAGCTCTCTTAATCCTTCTACAAGTTGACTTCAGTTTTCCTATGTCTTTTTGTTTTCTTTGCTAGATAACAGAATGTCTGTTCAAGTTTTGATCCATTAGTTAGAAAATTAAGCAATTAAAACAGACGACATCTGTGGACAATGATTTATCAAATATAGTTTCAAGAACCAAAGTGTAAATTGAAGTCAACTTCAAGAGCTGGAGGCTTAATACCTCTTGGGGCGGGGGGGGGGGGGTGGAGAAAGAGAGGGAGAGAGAGAGAGAAAAAAAACATCTTCAGAGCCTAAACCTTCTGGCAATTAGAAATGGGAAGATATTTATAGATGCAATGGAGAACAAAGTAGAAAGAAACCATTACAGAAGCCTAGAAAAGGGATCTTTTCAGAAGACTAATCTTATTTTAATCATTGCAGAACAACTAACTCTTTGAAAAAAATATGCTTATAGCAATAGTCTGGTGATTTTACTTGGTATGTGTCACTGAATTTAATCTATGTGATATAAATCCTATAGTATTTGACATTTTAGAAGTGTTTTGGGGGGAAAAAAATACAACACTGCTGGAGAACAATGATACCTCTTACAACCACAGGTAATCGTGAAGGTGATTTTGTGTCATCTTGATTAAACAAATAGTTCTTAGACTGTTGACAAGTTTCATTAGGAGCAAGTTTTATTTTCTCTCCTGAAAAATTAAGAGAGCATTAGAGGGAATTATCAGTCCTAGCTGATCTTATCAAGGATTATATCAATATTTGATTTGTTACATCAATAAACCTCTCTTCCAAAATAGTGCAAATCTGGTAGACTGAGCTGCTTTTAAGACACAATGAAACAGCTAAAAATATCAACAGTGAATATGTGTGGTACTAAATACCCTGTGATGGTAAACATGAAAAGGTTTATCAGGTGACAGGAGAAGGGTGATTCTAATGATGTGCTATCACATACAGTTTTCTAAGCCTATCCCCTAATGTCAGAATATGACTAGGTTCACCGACGGCATCTGAGAGGGGCTTTCTCCTTAGTACAGCAGAACGATACACAAGACACAGTCTGAAGGTATCGCAGAGTCCTGCAAAGCACCCGGTTTTAGCCCCTATTCAAAGGGACTGCATGTGGCAAGCCTTCTGTTTTCTAGGAATTTTCATGTCATTTGCCGTATGTTACAGCTATGGTGATTGCCTACTCACACCGCTGAAATCCTTGCTGAAGAAAAACATTAGTCTCTTGCTTGGGTAAGTTCTTTTGTGACAGGGGTCAAAGCGGTGCCTTTGTCAGCTGATCTCTGGTCAAGAAGTGCATCAGCAAGAGCATGGGAATACAAAAACTCAATGCCTACTCTTAGGTGATCTGAATCACTTCTCAGTTTGCCATTCTTATGTCACATCCAAAGTAGTGTACTGTGCTACATTGTTACAGATCCGTTTTGCTCATTATGCTTAGTGCCAGCCAATCTGGAAAGAGTAAATCCACAAGGAAAAGATAGTAAACATTATGACAGATGGACAGCAAGTACAGCTTCTCCGTGTACTGACACCTGCACAACCCCATTTTAATGCTCCTGTATTGTTCCACTTATCACAGTGAGTGGGGAACGGTCCCTCCTGAAAAGATACAACTTCTTGCCCTCCTGCCTAATAACTGAGTTTATTGTTATGTAATACAGGACGCAAGCAAAAGGAAAACATCCTGAGGATTACAGCTTTATCTTCATAAGAAAAGGCACTCAAGGATTTAGGTGCTTAACTGCATCTATAAAATTAGGGTAGATTCACAAGAACAAGCTTTCCTGGCTTTTGGCGTAGTTGAATACTGTGGTTATTTTCTTCCATTTTAATGTGTTCTGCACAATAGACACATATTGTACTATTTACATTACTTTTATAAAATTAATTACCAGTTTGAGAGCTTCAAACCAAGCCAGTTTGAATAGTGGACAAAAATTCCTAGGCATTCTTTTTCAGAGTGTCTTTTTCCATCCCAATGAACTGCTTGATTTAAATTAAACTTTGGAACTCATTGTTTTGGATTATGAAAGTAATTAGAGGCACTGGATATACAAGCCAGAAGTACCTCCATCACCTTCTTACTACTTGTAAACACATAAATTAATCCTCACCTATATAATGTGCGCATGGTGGTATGTCTCATCCCAGTATCATCTTGTAAATTAAGACAAAACTGCATAGCTTATCACAAGACCTACATTTCTGGCACCATCATAAAGATTTTGATATTTTTATGTACTTACATGGAGGGAGGTCCAAGTACAACACCACTTAGACTAGAAGAAAAGCAGAATTCTGTCTTTAAATTGAGACGCTAACTTTGTTTTCCCACGTGAAGACAGTAGGAAGATTCATATCCTCTAGCAGAGATATCAAGTGTAATTATACAGGACATAATTTAAAGGGGCAAGTATTTTTGTGAAACATTCACCAAAATAAGGTTTCAGTCATTCCCAAACTATTAATACATTCAGCTCTAACACACTAAATAATTTCAGCTGAGAGGGAACAAATAATCAGAGCTAGGTTCAAAAAACAGGTACTTCAGATACTCCTTTCATCCATTGTAGTTTATGGAAGGAAACAGCAAGACACCAACTGTAGAACGAGCTCAGGAGAGATTTTGAATTGCACAGTGTGGAACCAGTGCAGGCTGCTGGAGAAGCAGCCAGAGCAGGGTGGGCGGAACAGCATTCTCGAAAGGCAGAGCGAGCACTGAGCACTGTGCCCCAAACCAACACAAGATATCACCAAGCATGTCACAGGGGGCACCGTCTCTTTCTGATGGACAGCAGCTCCCAGCTTCCACTGGATTCCTACCACATATTTCACTTATAATGTAGGTGAACTAAAATCTAGCACCTGACTTTGAGAAGTTGTCAACCTCAGCACAGCACAGTTAACTTTTCAGATTTTTCTATTTAGCAGATGAACTGATGGAAGAACTGTTTGCAAAGCTTTCAAGTGAGCTTCATGCAGATCCCCAACCTGGAGGAAAACTACAACATACAAAAGTGGCTGCAGCAACTTCTGTGAAATAACTCCTAAGTGATGAATTTGAGAAACAGAGTCCGGACAAAAATACATTGTGTGACAGGAAACATGCTTATTACAAAAGGGAAGCCTTTAAAAATATCACTGTGATACTACTCTGGCAGATAAGTACAAGAGTCCCCTAGCAAAGAAACTAAAAGACTTGCTTTAAAAAAAGAATTCCTGCATTCCACAAGGTTGTGTTAATGGCACTAAGATAAATTTATGTTGAACAAAGGCAAGACACAACAAAGCCCCTTTTCTTGGGAGACAACAGTCTTTGGGCTTTTATCCTCACTTTGTACATACCTACAAGCTCACTGAGACATCACCACCAAATCTAAGAAAAAGGAACCCCACAACGTCAGGACAACTGCAAAATTCCAACAATCTCTCTCATATGATCTTTTGTGTTTAGTGTCTCATCTTGCTCACCTAACTCACACAGCATAAAAAGAAAAGACCAGCAGAGATGTTCATTGCATCCCTTCTTAACCTTGCTACCAATCTTTTCTTATTATATTGCATATGTAGCAACTTGCATGTAATCTCGTTGCAAGCACCACTGTGTGCAAACCGTAGAGAACTGCAAAAAACATTAAGATTGTTACAAACAAAACAGAAGTGGAAATGCGGGTGTGAAAGCACCACAAGAAACAGCAGAACGAGGGTTAAAAGAATAATGAAAATCACTGTTCCCAGCAATACAGCAGAGGGATGCGTTCATGCTAAGACCAGAAAACCTGCACTCTGATAAGAGCACAGCACAGATGAGTCATCAGCGGAAGACCTTCCATCCTAACAACAGGAGGATGGTAACAAGCAAATCAGAGTACACCACATATGCCACTTCTTTTCCTGTTAGCCCACAAAAAAACCAAACACCTACGAAAAAGCAAGCAAACAACAAACAAACAAACAAACCCACAAACACAACCCCCAAGGAAAAGCAGACAACAAATAGCAGCCTTGCCTAAGATTTACGCAGCCTGAAGAAAGCAAAATTAATTAATTAAGCAAAATCAAATGCTGACTCAAAGCAACATCCCATAACAACTATTGCCTCAGAAGGAGTACAAAGGATCTGTCCGAAAGCTAGCCCACTGGTACCAATCTAAAAGAACTCCAGAGACATGAGAAGGACTCGAAAGCCAGCGCCCCTTACTCTCTGGGTCACACACACCGTTCCAGGCAGACCACCTGGGCAGACATTTCCAAATGCTTGTGAGTGTTAGTAAATGAAATACATGAGAAAATGAGTGCAAGTGGGTAAAATCAAGCTATTTATAAGTTCTGTATATAAAAAAAAAAAAACACTTTCCTTTTCCATAAATTGCCACACTGAGCTTTGTTACACTAACTTGCTACAAGAACCATTAGATTCTATTTTATATTTCAAAGAGCGAGCAAGTAAGATTTTCTCATTACCTTTGAGGCTTGCAAGAAATTGATAAACATTTACTTTTACTGTAAAAAAAGTAGTTTTCTGAGTTCACTGTGTATTATATATTTGTCTTAATTGGGCAGATTTTAGCCTCCTTAAATTTTGTCTAATTTTTATAACTTGGACTTTTATTTGTTGCAGAATTTCCCATAAAAATCTGCAAATGAATTACAAACTATGGTTAATGAGCTATGCATAAACCTTCTTTTTGCTTTATCATTCTTACCATCTGGTTTTGCTGTTTTATTATCAGCCTGTAAGCTAATAATCTATCTACTTTATTTCCCATCTTACTTGGAAAAAAAATGATCCAGAAATCCAGGAGAATTTTTAAACTGTTTTCTCCAAGTTTTCCCTCAGTGGTGCCTTATGGTTCAGTTTGTGTTGTTCTTCCATTTTCTCTGTTACTAAATATTGATTTCTAATTCTACTAAAAAAAAAAAAGAAAAAAAGAAAAAGCCCTTCAGATTTCCAACAAGACAACCAGGAAAATGGGATTGCAGCAACTGTAAGATTCAAATCAATCTTTATTTTATTCTAATTCCCCTTTGTTATGAGTAAAATAGTTCATATAAAACATTTCATCTTTCAAAAGAGAATGCTTCTTTTCCGCACTGTTCTTATCATAGTCTTTCTTTGACCACAGATTTGATGTAAACATTTTCAGAAAAAAAAAGGCACAGTCAATCTGTGCATCCCTGGTGGATATCAGCAGTCACAACGATAATTTTAGCCCCTCCAAAATACAATGGTAAATTTGCCTCATTGGAATAAACAATCAAGATCTTCAGACTAAAGCCTAAAAAGCTCCAGAGCATATTTCTTGGTATTTCCAACTCGCATTATATTTTAATGCCAAAGTTTGAAAAACCAAATATTTAAAAAAGAAAAAATGAGGGGAGGGACACACAACCCCAGGATATCTCCTTAAGTTTTTATATAAACTTTTTGCTATATAAAGACAGCAGGGCAAAATGCACAGTTTCTTCAAAAACTTCATCAGAAATGGGACTGTGAGGAAGCTGCTATCAATATACCAGCTGAGTGGAAGTGCCACCGAAAAATCCAAAACACATTCACACTAAACCTAAGTCACATTTTTTCCATGCAAACCAAAGAGAAACTATTCCATGCATTTATTCCAATTTAGAAACTTGGAGATTATAAGTGGATTGTAAGTGAGGAGATAATTATGGAATATAAAATTACCACTTATCATTAAAGCAGACAAAAGCCAAAACCCAAATGTCCCAAGTGCTGTAAAAGATCCTATCCATATCTGAAGTTGTTGTGATACTTGACTTTTTAACAAATCAATGTTCAGATATCTTTCCTTCTGAGAGCCAAAGCCTGATCTCTGTGATTTAGAAAAATTGCTGTAAGAGTCCTAGACAGGATATATTTCTGTATTTGAGAGGTTGATTCAGTTCTACATGGCAGAAGAATATATGAACCCACTTCAGGTGACAAGTAAATGGGCTCTACAATTAAAAATTGTAAAAGCTAAAAATACTGTCTTGGTTTTCAAAGCAGTATGTAACAAAATTCCCATTTAAAATACGTTCATTTTATTTTATCCTCTATTTAATATTACTTATTCTATATAATAAACAATAAATATAATAAATATTCCACATTTATTCTAATCCTTGGCTACATGTCCATGAGTGAAAGCTATATAAACTGTCATCTTCTTGTCAGCTGTGAGTAAAAATCAAATTCCTCATTATTTTTATGTTCCCATTATTATTTACATTTACTATAAAATATAATCCAAAAAATGGTAGATTCTCACTTTTTAACCCTGCCTGTTTTTTTTGTTGTTGTTTTTCCCTCCACTGCACTGAAGAGTTTGGGGGGGGGGGGGGGGAGATGCATATGCTATATTTAATTATAAATTTTACAGAAGGCTGCAAGCATTTCTCACCAGAGAACTCGCCTGAGATTTTACTGTAATTTGATAAAAAGGGTTTTTTCCTGTTTTTCAAGGTTACGTGACCAAATCAGTTCAACCTTTCAATCTCCCCATATTTACCATTATGGAGCAGCTAACATCCTCAACAAAAATAAACATGACATCAAATGTTTAGTTGCATGTCCTTGGTTTTTTTTTAACACAGATTTCTCAACATTGCGGAACTCTCCATCTCTGAGCGTAGCCTGGCTAAGGGAAGCTTCTGCTTCTTTCCCTCCTTCATCGTGAGCTGCCTGCATCCTAGATGAAGATGGAAACCACCTCGGAGGCCACAGGAGAGGGGAGGACAGGTTGGGCCCAGCCCCGCTGCGCCACAGCTGCCTACAGCAGTGGCAGTGGCTCAGCGCTCTGTGTGCACGGGCTGCCAGGGAACCCCCGCACAGGCCCCCCTCCCAAGGGGCTGCTAAACACGGCTGGCCATGCCCATACCACTTCGAGGCCTCTGTCTCCTACCCAAGGCTTTCCTTCCCTCTTCTTACCTCGTGTGCATAGACCAGCCCAGAAGCTTCACTTACCTTACAGTGCTCTTTCAGCATCTATTTTAGCAGTCTCCAAAGCTTCCGAGACATTTTTCCCCCACCCAGGGTGGGTGCTGACATCAATTTCTCTGTTTCCCTCAGAGTGAATTTTCTTAATTGTGAATGTCAGGATCAGTAAAAAGATATATATAAATACAATTTTTGTTTTGCCTCTTTCCCCCAATTCTGATCCACATAAATGTGAAATTTAGTCATGTCAGTGTTCAAGAGACTACTAGCTGCATATATCAAGGGCACTGAAGAAATGCTTTCACTTAAATGGAAAAGAAATGGTCGTCAGTGTGACCATTTCAAAGGTAACACGATTACTTCAGACAGAAACGACAGGACTGAAAGTCTGGTAAAACCTGGGAAAATACTTGGTTTTAAAAAGAAGTGAACACAATATTTGTTCAGACAATTTTGCTTTGGGGCAGGGGTATTCTACTTTTAAATTAAACATTTTAAATATGTTTATTTCCATATTCACCTAGAATAAAATTCATCTTTCAACATGGAACAAGACAAGGCCAGTGCACCACAGAACTAGAATCCACACCCTAAAATCAAATCAACATGTAAAGAAGTAGTATTTGTGTCTTACCTACCCATGTACCAGAAAGAAGTATTTCAACCACAGCTTTCTGTCTGTTTACTATAAGTCTCACACTTGTTTTGATAGAGTTGTTCCATCTCTTCCACTTAGCGCCATTAAGTTTCTGGGCATTTGTATTACATTTTGATATATCCCATCATACAAGCGGCATTTACATGGAAAGCTAATCTAATTCTATTAATAATTGTCTCATTTTGTCTAAAAATGGAATTAAAAACATCAATTATTCTCTTTTGAACTCGGCCAGTACTACAATTTCAATTGCTGCTGAAATTACACCAGGTGAACTCGTCTCACTTCAGCATTATCTCTTTGCGCACATATGGACATCAGAACGTAAGCGAAGACCCTACACCGTGCCTAGCACACCACTATCACAGAACTGTCTTAAAAGGACAGAAAATATTTCCTAACAAAATTTCCTTGCCTCTTCATTCTATAGCTAATACTTGCCCTAAAATGGATTTCAGGAAGTTGAGCTTTTAGAAACGGCTGACCTAATATTTTTAGTACCTTACTCTTTTTTTTTTGGGGGGGGGGGGGGAGGGGGGATGAAAACTGCCCCTGAACACCATTATTTGCTAGGAGGTGCAACTACATAATTTTGTCTGTCTGCAGCTTAGAACCATAAAGACTAAAAGAACAAGAATGAGAAATAGCACCAAGCTCTTTAAAAATCAAAGGAGAAAAAAAAAAGTCATAAATTCACTGCTGGATGGAATACTACCATTATTAAGCAGGTTAAAAAATAGTGCTATGGACCCTCTTTTCCTCTTCTCAAATTAACCTGCTATTCTCAGAACAGAGTTAGATGAAAAATGGTATTTGTTCTGTTTTATAATGAGATAACTGATTTGAAGACAAGTTGGAAGAGCCAGCACTAAAAATTAGGCTTTATTTAACCAGTCTGAATTTGATAAAAACTATCACTAAGTGAGCACCAAGCAGTTAAACACGGAGCTGAAAAGTTTATTTCGGATCATCTTCAGATTGCCTAGTATAGCTAGTATCCTAGTGCATAAGCTCTATATAGACTTTAATCCATTTTGCACCTGAAAAAGGGCATGCCAGTGAAATTATTACATTTTGAAATGCAAGCTCATGGAAACATAGACTGGTACTGAAAACTGATACTAAACCAGGTAAAAAAGAAAAACAATGCTTAGTTCAGCATTTTGAGGTCCTCATGCTTGCCTAAGGCATGTTATGTGTAAGAGGCACCCAGTACATTCTGTGTTATGAGCCCATGTGTTTATGAGTCTTAAGCAGCTTTGTTTTCCTACTTTCTCGTGCCCTGACATACATTATTGCACTTCAACAAGTAAACAGTACATGAATGAGGCTGGCTATTGCCCACATTTTCTGATTTACTGTTTGTTTTATAAGCCAAAAATACTTCTATCTGAACAATTTGTATATATTTTTTAATTTATTCTGTACATTCCTGTAATAAAGGGAAGTTTATCTACCCAGGTATAGAAAACAAGAAACTTGGAAAAACAGAGAGGAGTGTATGCACCTGATTCAAGCCCCTTTGAAGTCCACAAAAAGCAGCCTGTAGGCAACATTCATCTCTCCTAATTGCAAGGATTTAAAACTTGTCTGGTCTAAGGTAGTTGCAGAGGCCACCACAATCAAACACAATTCTGTCTTTGAGTATGATTCACTGCCCTCTGCTTGCACCAGTCTCTCCCTGTTGATTATAAAGAGGACTCAGATGAGTAATTTAGGTCAGGTATCCGACTTCTAAAGCTGCTGCAGTTAAGTGAGATCCACTGCTATTGACTTAAATGGGATGCGATTCTGACAGAAAATAAAGTCACATAAAAATCTATGGCAGAGAAGATCCAAGACTTCTACATCTCCAGTCCCATAACTTAACCAGTAATGACCATCTCCTTGCCATGGACAAGCTTTCACCAAGCAGACTGGCAGACTGGCATTTTGCCAGTCAAGGGAAGAACAAATACAAAATATGTTAAAAATCCACAATTAATATACAGATTGACAGTACTACTTCTTCTAGAGCTATGGATATGTATGACTTTTTCTTCCCCATTAACCTACATTTATCCTGTGTCAAGTAAATAGTGCACATTTTGTAAACAAGACCCCTGAACTTCAGGCTTTCTACTTTGGGAGCTGTTACAACACCTGGATAAGCCCATTCACCCAAGCTTACAACAGCAAACACAGTTACTGCAATTATGTTGTTGCTCAGTGCTGAAGTACTAAAATATTAGTAACATGCCAAATAAGCTGTAACTTAGTAGTAAGCTGTACCACTCCTATAACTCACTTAGCCCTGACTGGTCTCAATAACTAACTGTGAGCCAGGAGACCACAAGGCCCTTTTCGGCCTATTTTTCTATACTAATGAGAATGTGAGCTGGCATAACCCATACATTAAAGTATTTGCCTATGGTCCACGGGAAGAGGTGATGTCTTTCAGTTTATATACTCTGTCCCCACAAAAAATACCAAAGGAATAACACAGCAGGGCAAATCCGTAAGAAAGCAGCAGACATTAGAAATGTTCTGCAACTCTTTATGATGGGGTATAGAAAGGTTGCACTCAGGAGAATCACCCAAGAAAGTCATAAAAGAGAAGGTTAAATATATCGGAGATTGAAAATGCTGCTGAGTATTCAGTGGCTAATCAATAAAGGTCCCAAAGAAGCTCCTATATCCGCAGCACTTTGAATGGAAGCGGACACAATTCTTGTTTTATTCAAAAATGGAAGGTCTCAGCTGAGATTATGCTTGGTTTTTACATAGACTTGAACTTATCAGCTCCTTCACAAAAACCTAAGAAAGCACACTGCTTTCCCATGCAATCACATCAACCATTTTTTGCTGAGTTTTAGCTTGAAAGAAGAGTTTAAAGTCTAATTAAATATACAGCACACCCTCGTAGCTACTGACTGTTAAAGCATCTATATAAGTGATATATGTCTGCCCTTATCTCTCTCTTGTCCTGTTTTTAAGGCCTGTTGTACTCTAGAACATCTCAGGAATAAAGCTGTCACTTTTGTAAGTTCATCTTACACAGGTATTTCCTTGTTCATTGTTGCAGGCTACAGTTCTGCACTGCTTCTCCCACTAGGCCATTTAATTGGCTTCTATCCAACTCAACTCAATGCACAGCTGCTTAAATACAGAAAACTTTAAAAGAAAACTTGGAAGCAGCGCAGAAACAATCCTTCTGCCACAGTATTTTTGCTAGTAATTGACAGTTTCAAACTTTCTCCCTTGTCTGGATACATATAGTGCATCCGTATTAGCATTTTAGCTCAGATCCGGATTGTGGTTTGAAGAGAAGCCCCCAACTGTCCTGACTTACCAGTGTGGTTCACAGCAGGGAGCAGTCTCAGAACACGCAAACTACATTCCTCTTAGAGGAATTTAAACCAGGAGATGTTCTCCAACTGCACAACTGAAGTGCTGCATCTGCTGATGGCCATTCAGTCCAAGAGACCAGAGCAGTGGTAGCCCAAAGTATACCTCCCCAAAACACTACGCATGTGGGGTCCTCAGCACCAACCACTTCACTCTGCAGATCTGCTCCTCCCGCTCCTATTACATTCAAGTGTAGACACAGCCAAGCAGTCCTGTTGTCGTTTCCTGGCTTGGAAGTCATTTCTCCTTTCCAGAATCTTGCCACTGTTGAAAGGAGGAAGACCATTTACATACCGCTCTCATTTGCCTCGTTTGTCCTGACAGAGAGAGGAGAAATCTCATCTACTCCATCATATAAAGTTCTGGGCTATGAAGTATCAGCCTTTATCATTTGCCTCGTAATTCCTGAAGAGGATCTGGGAAAGAGGAATGAGATACTTGCTCATCAGAAGCTGACAGCACAGTCAGCAAGACTGCATCCAGGACATGCTGCTCCACAGTAAATACAGGCATGTACGTGCATGAGGAGGGCCATGCCATCTCTGAAGAACCACATCATGGAACATGGGATCCTGGAGACAGTTCAGACAGTCCAAGGGTCCCGTTCCAAACGGCTCTTTCAGCCTAGTGTGCAATGAGACAACTGATAGGGAATGCAGCCTTTTATTATACATTTCCCAAGGCCTACAGCGAAGCCAGCAGAGAAACGTGCCCCTTAGATTGCTGTAGCCAAGGTGACCCTCACAGCAGGAGGAAGGTGTAAGAGAGCAGAAACTATACCTTAAAAAGATATGGTATTCTAACTTCAGCACTGTATATTTCCCTCTTGAGTGCAGAGGGAGTTCCGTGCAAAGAATTTCATACTTTCATTCTTAAACAAACTATGCCAGGAAATCTTGATGGTTTGCCATCCTGAAGGTTGGAATCTTTGTCTTTGGAGAGCTCTTAAATTGTCTGGGCTTCCTGAAACTGATAACCCAGATGCCAAGGACATGACTGCCTTGGTCAGGCTCTAAAGCTGCTGACATTTTTCAAATGCTTACTCGATAGTTAAAGGTCTCATGTTGGATGTTACATCAAGCACAAGCTTAATCAGGAATCAAACAGGGTCAAAGAGATGATGGGGAGGAGCAGTGAAGAAAGTCAAGATCTTGTCCTGGACCCAGCCCTTGAATTGCCCTCTAACTCATCCAGACTTTCTTGTCTGACAAGGCTGATGAAGCTAAGTCAACTGATGCCAAGAATGCTATAACTAGAGGGGATTCCTCTCTGAAGACACCCTTCTCCTTCCCTGTCCAAAGAAAATTATTTTAAAATGTCAACTGGCAGAGGAAGAAATATCATTAGATAACAGGTCAAAAAACTTGGAACTAAATTACAAAAAGTTATCAGTGTAACAGTGAGCAGAAGAGAGAACATTCAACATTAGTGATGTGCTGCACAGAGCCCCCTCTTTTCTACCCTTAGCACAAAGCATAAGGAGAGTCATCTGAGAACTACTAGACAAAAGTCTCTGAGTGCAAGTGCACAAGAGTACGTTGGAACATGCACAGCAACAGTCACTAGAAAGGCCTCTCCAATCTAACAGGCAAATAGTACAACAAGATCCTAGAGATGGAAGTGAGATGAAGGTATGAGATAAATGAGATAAATTCAGATTAAGAATAAGGTACATATTTTCTCAGAGAGGAAAATTAATCATTGGGACAACTGAGAGGTTTCCTTCCCCTTCATCCTGTTTGTGGGATGACCAATGGAGCGGAGCCAACCTGGGGGCTAAGACAAGGGCAGTAAGCCATCCAGGGCTGACTTAGACACATGGCTTGAAAGTCTGAGACTCAGAGGGAAGTGGAGGAGACTGCAGAAGGAGCTGCTTGTCAAGCCAAGAACAGAGACTGCAGCTCTAGGAAGAAGGTGCAAAAATTGTGTAAGACAGTGAGCACAGCTCATAGGAGAGAAGGCAGAGGAGGGGACAGAGGTCTGGCAGCAGATTGTAACAAGTAGTTTGGTTTCAACAGTCAGTTTCAGCAAGATGGACAGACCTGCCTCCATTATAGTCTTGAGATGTCTTACAATGGATCAAGATGGATGTTTCATCTCAAGATTTGTTTGTTTTACAACAACTTCTCCAAAAGCTGCATTGAGATACAATGTAATGGTTACAGTTGAAACAGGTTCAATTTACAGGCTGTTCAAAAGTGTGAGTAAAGCAGATAATTTTTGAATGACTGTACTAGTGCCCCCAGGTCTGCTGTCTCAAAGGAAGAATGACTTACTCCAAGGATTCAGATACACTTATTATTATATGTAAGCATACATTTTATTTAGCACTGGAAATGCTTATTTTTCTTTGAACATACACAGCCTTCTATATATTGGCTATTTACATGCCTTTTTTCCTTTAATGTGCTTTGCTATATGCGAAAGTGTACTTTGGAGACTGTTTTAATGTTTCCCTCTAGAACCATATGCAGAAAAAGCAGTGCTTAAGAAGTTTCTGATTGTTTGCAAAAATCATACTGACGCAAAACTGCACGGCTGTTTTACTAGTTGATAGGACTGCAGCCTAAGTGAGAAATTTCATTGTCTGTGGCTGCCAACATACATTTGCTTCCTGAAGCGGCTAACACTCCTTTCCTCTCCACCTGGTCCCCAGCTGCATGCTATCGTCCCTTCATACCTGTTTGAGTGGTTCCTGTTACTGCTCTTTATTCTGTTTCAACCCAAAGGAGTCAGAACAGTAGGCACTGTAACGGGTTAGACCAACCCAGCTCCCTTGCACTGGCTGCAGGATGGGGGTAAGTACACCAGCAGCTCAGCTGGCAGATCTCGGCCAGCAGTAACCTCTAGCAGCAGGGAAGAGGGCATAATTAGTGGCAACGGAGCACCAGTCTTGTCAGCCAGCCTAGCTGCAGTCACAAAGAGACAAGAGCCTCCACCCCGACTCCATACTCCCTATTGTTGATATTAGTGTCCAAGAAACTAGGCTCAAAGGAGCTATTGATCGTCAAAGAAAAATGCAGCAAACAGTCAGCTTGGCAAGGTCTGAGATGACAGAACTAAGAAAATTTGTAATATTAAAACATACAGCTTTTAACCGCCTTAAACCCTTTTCTAGCCCCTTCAAATGAAAGAAAATCCCACACCCAACAGAAATTTTAAATAGAATAGGAGCCATAGCAATCATGTGAAGCTAATCTTTAACCTCTCTGGTCTTGATTCGCATAATTATAATTGTGTTAAACGCAATGCCCTTTGATTCAAAAATATCACCATTACTGTAACGGAAAAAGTAATTAGTTTTTTTAATTAATGAGTGATTTGAAAATGCATGAAAGGAAGCATTAATTTATGTTTTTCTTGAGCTATTAAAATAAGCATATAAAAAATACCATATACAGAAGTCACATCACAGTACAGATCTACTCCTTATGGCTCTGTTAAGAACTAAGCTTTTAGGTATGAAACACAGACATTTGCATATCAACAAAGACTTAATCACCAAATTGGACATAATAAATGCTTAGCTCACTCACTAGGATACACAAACACTTTTTTTTTTTGGGGGGGGGGGAGGAGGAGGCACAGATCAGTTCAGCTAAGGAGAATAGTATTTTTGCTACCATTACCAAAGCATATACCTCATTGCACCTGGTAACACTGGTTCTCAACCCATGCCTCAACACAGTCTTGAAGGGAATGAGACTTCACAACAGACGCCTATTCAGGCCCAAGGATTAATCTCACCAGGTTTTAAAAGCCTACAGTACATTTACACCTGAATTCACCATCTACAGATGATGACATTGCTAAAGTCCAATATATTTTACCTATTTAGATAGCACTGGATGACACAAGCTGGGCCCCAGAAGCATCTGTTTCTGTCCACTGACTATAAAAGAATTGCAGATTACCAATTCATACATAAATATCTAGATACAAGTAAGAAGAATTAATACAGAGGTTCTTCAGAGTGATTCTTTTTTTTTTTCCCTCTTTAAACACTAAACTCTTAACCCTTCCACCCCACTCCACCACAATATTTCACTGTGACACCAGTGTAAGCACCTACAACAGTGGGGAAAAGAAATCTGGCATATGTTTTACATGAATTTTTGCAAGATAAGTGGCACAGCAATTCTCTGCATCTTCTGTTTTTTTTCTCCATTAGACAAACTAGGATTAAGTTGCTTTCTCAAACAGAAGTTATTTTTGCGCTAAAAATCCTCCCTCTCAGTAGGTATTTTTCTATCACAAAAGCTCCAAACTATTTATAATATTTCTTGAAAGCCATCTCTTCTAAATGCAGATCCTGGAATTATTCTAGGTAATTACAAAATCAAAGTAGCTTTGAATCATCTGGAAGGCTTTACAATATTTTCAGAAAGTCTTCCTGGATAAAACAGAGATATTAAAGAAAAACAACAACAACAAAAAAAACAACAACAAAAAACGCATAGTGGCTTGCTTCAGGAAAATTATTCTGCAGAACAAGTAGGGTTTCAAAATAAACTAGTTGAAAATATGGCAAATTAGTTACACAGAATCTCCTATGTGGGAGAGAGTAATCCCTGATGTAACATCACTAAGTTTTCTGTCATTAGCCTATTTTAAAATAATGTTCAAATTATTTTTGTTCAAATTGAGATGAGCAATTCAACTGGAGGACCTACTGGTACAAGAGCTAGAATAGCCTTATTCACTGAGCCAGGCTACAAGAAAATATTTCCACCAACCAAGAATGAGCTATTCCTATATAAGAACTGTCAGTATTTTGACCATTTTATGGGATGGGTCATCAAGAAGCTCAGTGTAAAGGAATATGTACTCTAGCATTTAGGCACCATATAAAACTAGATTACATCCTGTTTTTAATTTGGACTAAGCGTGTGTTCACGTCATAGAGCCCATTGCACAGTAAGACCATCCATGTGGCAGGTGATTTTCTAGTGCTAACAAAAATTCTGCAGCTCACTGAAGCACTCCGTTATTCTAAGCCTCAGTCATACCAACACCCTCTCCATGGAGAAGCAAGAGAAAAGATATTCTAGCTGTTACACTCTGTGTTATAGACTGCAACCCTTTTTTGGGTGCTCTAAAGAAAGGGAAACTCAGAATGGTATGAACATTTTGTCGGCATCCACTCAGGAAAGGGGAGGGTAGGGAGAGAGGGATGGAAGAGATTAATGGACAAGCCTAAATTTACCCTATTTGCATTTTGCATCTTATCAAATATAGGTCGTGTCTTTCAAAAACAAATGTGGCAAAGTTGAGGAAATTAGAACACTGATGAAAATACATGAAAATCCCAGGCAATCCAACTATGCTTAGATGTGCTGATGGGGAATGTTCTGCACCGTGGAGTAGGGAACTCTCTAATGGAGATGGAAGCTGGCGCAGCTGGCCAGAATTGGAAGTCAGACAAGCTAACAGCAATAGCAGCTGGAAGACAGCAGTCAGTCACATCACAGGGCCAAGTTAAAGCAATGTTTCATTAAGCAGTGTCCTACTCTGGACTACAGACAGAGTCCTGTGAGGGTAACAACCACAGCCCTGATAGTCTGTCACAAAAAATAAGAAACGTCAAATTATCACTCAGATATTCTCAGGGTGAGAGAGGGGTATGATTTCTCATTTTTCAATCATACTTCTTTTCTTCCCCCCTGAAGTGGGAAGCTGTGTTTTGTAAAGCCAGTCTCTTTTGTTTCAGCCTTTGCAGGTGGAAAAATGCAACTCAGTCGAGAACTCAGACTGATTTAATTTTTCCAGGTTTCTGGGGTTTGACATCATATTTAGTTAAGACAGCTGGAATTTGACTCCCAGCTCTTCTTGCTCCCAATAAAGGCACTGTTTATCTTGTCCTGGCCGCTGCATTCTGGATAGGAGCAGAAAGGGTGAGATGGTTCCTTCCCTTTTAGTAATGAAATATGGTGGGGCAAAAAAGGCCCTTCTGAAGGCACAAAGAGAAATGAGCAGCTTGGAGACTGCAAAATGTACACTTACTCAGAAGCCTCCTCTTTTAGACAGTCTTCAGTGGCAAGCAAGCCCAGAGCCAACTTTCAGAGACGACAGAAGAAAAACCCTTGCTCTCCTAGGCACACCAAGGGGACTACGTAGATGTTGTTTCAAACCAGGAAATCACTAAAACTGGATCAGAAAGGAGGACTACAGAACACAAGCTAGTCCAAGGAAGAACACTGTGTTCAGAAAATGCACTTTCAAGCCTCCATTTCATCTGCCTCACATAGCAATCTTATTTCTCCCTATTTCAAGAGGCTTGTTCTACATTTATTTTTGGTGTCTCCTGAGAAAGTAGAACTCTAAATATCAGAAGTGCTTAGCAGCTTTTGGTACGCTCAAGAAACACACTGATCCGGAATCATTTCAGCCTTCAGATAAAGTATGTTGCATTTCTGGAAAACATTTGAAGCCTTCTAGGAATGATCAAAAAGAGCTCTCAATTTCTCTGCATCATTGTTAGTAGATTAATTTATCACGAACAATGAGCTGCTCTGTCAGAGATCTTATGGGTCCATTCACAGAGATAAAGTTTTGGAGGCAAATACTAAAACATGAAGTCTATGTTGAAATGGAAAATTGTTGTCTCCCACACCAAGTCTAGTTCTTTAACATAGTATTGATCAGAGATGGGTTACAGACAAGGATATGCAGTATGGAGTCTTATCACACAGAAAACTCCTACCCTTTCCTATACAAGAGCCTTCCAACAGTCATTAGAGAAGGAGGAGTTTCCCTGTTCCCATTCTCAATAAAGTATCAATTCTTATACAAAGGCCAACAAAGCTCTGGTCCTTTCAGCTACAGAAATGGGTTCTACATGAAAACACCACCAAATATTTCTCCATGTTACTAATTCTTGCAATACTTTCATAACTTGCAGGCTCCTGGCTGTTCTTCTAATACTCTGGCTGCTGAAATTGGAAGATTACAACATAGCTTCGCTGTCATACAAGTAAAAACAAAACAAAACACAACTTGGTTTCAAAAAAGCCTTAAATTTGAGAAGATACTCAAAAGGCTCAAAAATCAGAAGGTGAAAATACAAAAGTACCATAGCTATGCTGATTTTTTTTTACTACTGAAGGCTTATTTTTAAGTGAAACAAAATCATAAGCAAAACATTTAGCACTAATAAAATACTTGTGGATGTTCTATAGCCAAATTCATTTGCCTGGAGAAATAGAGAGAAAAAATAAAACAAACAAACGAAGAACCAGAGGACTAGAGGTTAATGAGGTATTTAAAATGAGAAATAGGAATTCATGCTTCTACTTGAATTCTCTAAATTATTATTTTTTTATTACAATACATTGTGCATCATGGCTCTAGGTCTCCAATTCTGAAATTACCCCTATGACTTAACATCATAAAATTGATCTTGGCAAGTCTGTCGACAAGGGAGGAAAAAAAAAACCCAACAAATTGAATGCCATTGATTAAACCTGAAAACAAGGGGTTTCAGGTTCCTTCATCACAGTAAACATGCAAATGGAACACAGCTGCCACTGCATAAAGAAATGAGACTTGAAAATAAGGCCTTGCTTCACTAGGTGTATGAACCTGGCATATAAAGCAGATATACTGTGACAAAGATCTTAGACTTAATGCATTTGCATATGCATCAATGACAGCAATACTGTACACTCTTCTGTTTCAAACAAAGCTAGCTTCACTGTCCTTAATCTCCAGTTATACTGCTGTCCTCTCCCTCAGTCTACATAGTAAAAAGAAAAAGGAAAAAATGGACTAGATAATTAGAGATTTCAAGAGCTTTTGCAATGAAACTTGGAAGCTGGAACTTTCAAAACAGGGCTCCTAGAACTTGCAGTGCTTTAGAGCATATCAACAGCCATACCACACTCAAGGACAGAAAAACAGGAACAGTCACAAAGTCTGCAGAAATAGTACTCAAACACCGTAAGATCCTAAGGTCACCATCACTAAACCCAGTCACGACTTCAGGGCTGGAAATCCAACGGCAAACAACATGAACTGTTGATGTACCATCTAATCTACGTATAAAGCTTAGGTTTAGACACAAAATAAGACCGATACAAAAATCTGTCAAGAGAAACTGAAACAAGGAGTAAGATTACATTTGCATTTCATTGTTTTTTTCCTCTGTACAGAGAGGATCAACTATTCAAGCAGCAAGTGGATACCCAAACAACTGAGAGCCTTCTCCTGCGTGGTCTAACACAGAAAGCCTGACTCACTGTACCCACCTGTGTGTGAGAGCATGGCAGGAGCGTGTCTCACTCGAGGCACACTTCTTGTTGGGCATGTGCAGGGCTCTCCAAGGTGCAGCAAGCATGCACCAAGCCCATGGAGTAAAAGAGGAATCGCAAAACTGAAGCCTGTTCTAACAAGGCTGGACCACCCCAAAGTATGTACAATCTGTATGACAAAATGTGTGCCTCTTTTACAAGCCAGAGATACTAGTGAGCCCACAAGGAAGGTGTTCTCTAAAAAGCCCTAAAATAATTTACTACTACTTCAAATCAACAGGATCCAATCCTGAGTCATGTTTGTCATTGAGGTAACACACCCATATTGCCACCATGCCTGGGGACAGCAGAAGTTACACCCTTGCATCTTTCAAGGTTTTCCCGCTTGTAGGGAGCTACCAGGCGGACCGATGCTACTGAGTGCCTTCCACAACCTGCCATAATACACGTGACACCAAATGGGAGCTCAGAAGGGGACAGACAGGGCAGGATTCCACTTACCTATTTCTCCTGCCCAGTTGCTTGAAATTGGTATAATCAAACTGAGATTTATTACACCAAGGGGAACCAAGGAGACAAGACGATTCAACTGGAGCAAGAGAAGACAACTTGGAGAACTTTATCTAGCATTCAACCAGCTGTAGTTTGGTGAAACGTTAGTCTTGTTCATCCATTTCAAGCACTGAAAATAAACTGTGTGTACTCCAATTTAATTGTAAATGTAGTCTCCATGAGGGTTTATATAACTATATATATATGTATTTATATATATTCCTATATATGTGTGTGTATATATATGAAGTATATGCTCCCACATAAAGTTTTTATAAAATATTTAAATGTTTGAACAAATGGGCTTGTACTCTCACTGCTTTTTCAAGAGTTCACTTAGACACTAGCTTAGAAAGTGCTTTAGCCTATAAGCCACCTCCCCACTGCTACCTTCAATCAAAACATTTAGTTTCAATATTACTTTACAGCATGTTCAACCTGACATGTCTTCAGTTTACAAAGTACAAAATGTGATTATTCCATAATGCAACATTGCCTATAAGAAATGAAAGAAATACAATTAAATTTGAATTGTATTACTAATTTGCATCTACATATAACTTATTAACTGCTGCTAGCTTCTCGGTTGGGAAGGAAAGATAGGAAATATTTTGATTTATGTATTAATTAGAGTTAGAGCAGGGGTTCTTTCCATATTTAAAGTGCATTTCTGCTCTAAAGAGTGACTTTCTAGACAGAAATTTTGCAGAGTCCATATTGCTCTCCCAAACATTGAGATAAGAAACAGTTTGGGTTACAAGTGAAAGAACTTTAACTAATTTCAAGTCTTGCAAATTCCATCAAAATCCAACAGGATTTGTTACTTCTCATATTACTAAGGCTCCAATGCAGACAGAAATTAAATTATTTTTAAAACATTATCTCTGATTAAAGACACTGGGCTCATCTGAAGTCTGGCTCTTCAATTACTAAAGAAGGAAGTATGCCACTGAGTCAAGAAGGCAGAGCAGATTTTACAAAAAAAAAGTGTATTTTCATAGCCATTTTAAATTGTTTTGCTCTATTATGGAGAAGCAATATTTGGCTTTGTAATTGAGATTTTTTACTCTAGGTCTTCATGGGAAATAATTTACTCTACAATGAGATTCAAAAACCCAGGTTTTTGAAGCGGACAATTTGAGAAAGCGTGAACAAACTAATAAAATTAAAGGTTGCTTTTCCTGGATCAGTAGGGATTTATTCAATAACTGACCTTTCATCTTTGTGTTTATGAACATAAGAAAACTATTCAGCTTACTAAAGGTAAAATTCCTGTTCAGGCTTTCACTGAACTGCCTTGCAAAAACCAACACAAAGGAGCACTTCTCTTCCTCCTCATTAACGCCTTGCATCTATTTACCTTCAAGACCCTTGGCTTCACCCAGCACACACTGCTAGACCACGTGCATTGCTATGTTCCCAACCTCCAAGTAAAACCTGTGTCTGGAAGGACATGTTTACAGTATACTTGAATAGTGAGAGACCACAAAAAATTGAGTAAGAATGGAGAAGAGGTTTTCCTGACTTCAGAAGATTATCTAACATGCAAGTGAAGAAGGAAGAGGGAAGCTTACCTCATTCTGTCAGGATACCACCACAAGCATCTAATACCTACTGGTTCAGGCCAAAACATTCTTCTCTCAAAAGGATCTTACATCTCCCTCTTACACTTTAATGAAGTTTATTCCAGTTTACTACACCAGTAACACGATACAGAAACTCAGCTGCTCTCAGCCAGCCAGGATGATTGTCCAGAGCAGACCGCAGTCTTCTGCTTGTCAGCCCTTTCCACTGACACTGTCCAACTCCTCTGGCTCCCCTGCAGCCTATTCTGTTTCAAAACTTTGGAACAGAATCCATCTTTTACTCCTTCATTTTTGTGGAAGAGTTTGAAGGTATTTTCTGTTCTATCTAGCATAATATCCTTGTCTAGAAATCATCTCACAAGAATAAAACACAGCTTTGCGACAGACTGCTGAGACTTCCAGAGATTTTCTTTCCCACTTTTGCTATTTCTACAGGTACTGCGAATACTGTGACAACTTTGTCCTAGGACATCATCTGTTTTCATATTTCTGTTTTCTTTGTAGGAATTCAGAATTTGTCCGATTTTAATATCAGGGTTATCAGGTGAGACAGTCATTTTCATACATGCACAATTAGCATTTCCTTCAATAAGGCATAATATCTGACACATTTTCACAGTCTAAGAAACAGGATCTATATTCCCTGAAATATAACAGCCCTATTTTTTCATGAAGTCATTTTCTTTTCCATCTAGTTCACACATAGAACGAGTATGAATCACTTCCCCAATATATAATCTAAGCTGACAGCAGATTTGTTTATCTCAGTACAATTCCTGACCATCAGGAATGAAAATAGTGTGCTGCCAACTATTGCTACCTCCCCATGCAAGATTTAAATACGGTCCTTCTCATCCTTAAGTTGCGAGCAAAATGCTGGCTGTCCTCAATATGGAACACATATGTCCTCCCAGCATCACTGGTCTCCCTTGTCAAAAGCTGCCTTTTGGTGATGAGAAGACTTTTCTCGTCACAGCTGCAACCCAAGCAAGTGTTTTGCAGGGAAAGGTGCATGCACTGCATGGAACAGCCTGCCTTTCCCAAAGATGTCAGCTAAGATAATAAACGAGCAGGTTTTCAACATTACACCCTAAGACAGCCTGTTCTGCTCAGTAGTGGCATTCACACCAGAGAAAGAGATAAGCTGAGTGAACAAAAAAACAAACAAACAAAAAGTTTCCTTTCTGAAATCAGGTATTTCTCACCTGCCATCTTGGATATGACCCCACACAACATTAGCTCTGGCAGAGATCAAGGCCAAGAAAGCAGGACTAACAGACAACAATGTCACTGGAACAGAGAGATGTTTCAATATGTCAGCCCTGGGGAAAGAAAGACTGGAGAGATTTCTGCGTGTATCCTAAAAGAGTGACAAGTCTTTCAATTAGCTCCTAGGATGTTTTAGGGTCACTGTGTTTGAACAGGTAGGATGGGCAGGAAGAATTGCTGGGAGATAATATTGCGCTATATAATTCAAGAGTGGGTGAGGGACAAATGGCTTGATAACCGAGAAGCTGAATCCATCTGCAGTGGCAGGCAGCCTTCCTGGGGACAACAGCAATCAAAAGGGATGGCTTCAAGAAGCTGAAGGCGGCCCAGAAAATCAGGAAGCGAGGTCCTATCCTGCACATTCCCTTGATGGCAGAAAGGCAAACGCAGCATAACTTCTGGCACCCATCTTAATTCATCCTCCATTCCTAGTGCTCGAATTATGGAGAGGCTGGGCATTGCATAGTGAAACAGGACATGGAAGAACTGAAATAAGGAAAGATCTATTATTCTTAGACCTTGCACAGTCACTTTTACTGCCACTTTCTTTTGAAGTGCAGCATCCAGAGACTCTGCAGCAGGAAAGGGCATCAGCTGGTCAGACCTGCCCTGCTAAAGATTCTTCTGGCAGGACTTTTTTTTTGGTGAGATAGATTTCCTGGCAGTGCTGCTTTCAGATTTAGCCCTGGGTTTGAATGTCATGCAGACAGAGCATCAAGAGATGATTTAATGAAGACATGTTGAAACTGCAAAGTGCATGGGTACAGAATTTTTACCCAGTTTGCATAGCCCTTTAGTTTGACTGTTTCCAAACATAGGTCACTCATTACATTAATATTACAAAAAGCTTTGACCAAATGACCAGTATCAATGGGAGATATGTATCCGAATCCTTATACAATTGGAAAAATAATAAAGGAAAGTGTAAAGAAGATAGCACTTGCTTTTCTGTTCCATTGGTTATTTTTTGCATCTATTTCTTGAAGTGTTAAAAATTTGGCACAAATTGCTTTCCTTACTGAGGACTTGTATAGCATCAGTTTGAAGTTCTGAAAGTTAGCTAAATCCAACACTCCCACATCAAGAAAATAGCTCATTAGATCTGCTCAGATAAAACCCTATCAACATTACTATGCTCAACAGTAAATGCATGTTTTGGATTAATTCCAGACCAGATAGCCATCTCCAAAGGAATATTTTTAATAGAAAATAATTATACAAATAAAACATAGCTCAACAGGAGATAATGTAAGATCAAAGTAATACTATGAAGGGCCAGTTGTATTCTGCAACTATCCTAGATTCAAAACATAAAAATAATATCTGTAGCTTTAAAGAACTGCATTGTACAGGTAAAAGAATTTATTGCAATTACTCTAAAGCTCTCTTCTTTGCAGTTTAATAGTAAGTAGCTTTTAAACATTTATTTTCTCCAGAGGTCTGGACAGCTTACGTAGCAAAACTTCAATGAAATGCCAAAAAAAAAAAATTGTTAAATATCCACAACAAGGCTTGAGATAAATCAGTTTTTGTACTACTTTAATAAACAGATGGCTATGTTATGATGTTTGGTAAAACAAACAAAAATACAACAACTGCAGACAGTATTATAAAAAAGGAGTTGCAAGCCAAATCAGGGCAGCAAATCCTAATTTACTTCATTAGGATGAAAATCAGTAACTCAGGCTCTGATCAGAACAGGCACAGAATTTGCAGTTCTGTGTTTGGCAAATGTCAGAAATTGCAGGAAAAACATACAATACTAAAACAAGATTAGCTATACTGACATTCCCACAAATACTTTGAGAGTTAGCCATTTATAGAACGCAAATCACATATAAGTTGATTATTGTACATTATTACACACTGAAGCCAGCTGATACCATGAATTCTAATTCTAAAGTACAAGGAGCACTTGATGTCACCCTTTAAGCCTGCTGTTCTATCACTACTCATCTTGCATCAATATATTTTCAGTCTCAGAATCATAGTTTAATAGCAGTTAATGGCCTCATCTCTTCATCCGCTGATGTATTAGAACAGACTACTAATCAGCAGCTTGCTTCAGATAACACTTAACTTTGTTGACTTCTACGTCAAACAGCCTATGCTGATGACTAAGCAAATAATCATTGCAAAAGATGTGCTAGAGGTTTCATCGCATTGTGCTCCTCCTCACCGCGCTCACATTTTCTTACCTCAGTTTCATCTGTGACAAACTCTAAGTTTCTCATTCACCTGTCTGTAATCTTAGGTAACAAAATGGCCAAACAAAACAACTCTGAAAATTGTTTCTGACATTTCTGATTCATTTGCTATGACAAACCCCAGATCTTCTGCATATACCACAGTTCCCCTTTTTTGGTTTCCATAGCAGTTACTATTAAAACCTTACCACCTACCTTTCCTTGGCAGAAAATGAATGGGACTTTGAAGACAAGAAATACCAGATATTGCCCCAGTACATGTTACGGTTGAAAAGGCTGTGTTTTTAAATGATGAATGTGCTGTACACATTCCTCACCTACAGTACAGCTTAGAGCCAGAGCAATATAGGACTTCTCACCGGGGAATCCACTTTGCTCAATAATGCTTCAAAGATGTCTCACACTATTACTACAGATGTGACCTGTAACTCCATACTTGGTCTTGTCTCCCACAACACTCTGACAAAAACAACCAACTAACCAAACTGAAAACCAAAAGCCACAACGGCTTTCAGGTATTCCATAAAACCAGCTTGTAAACATCAGGCTCTTTCCAACCACTGATACAAGGATGCTTTTCACTGGAACTGGGAAACCCCAGTTATACTAGTACCATACTTTAGGTATGTTTAGATACTTGACAAAAACAGTGGCCTTGGAACAGTCATCACTGTCCTCATTTATACTTCTCCAATGTGCACTTCATGCATGTTACAGTTTGTGATTTCTTAAGCTTTAAAACTGTTTCAAGCAAAGCTGATATCATCAAGAAACTCACTCGTTTGACAATTATTGTTGCCTGTCAGGAGTCCTGGCGCAACAAAAACTCACAGGAAGTTGCATGATCTATCTTCTTCAGAAACCAATACAGTCACTGAGTTGCAGCCCATTAACTCTAGAAAGTAATTTTATATGCCACCAAAAGGAGAGAGAAGAGAGGTCCACGCAACTAAATTGGCTTTTAGTCATTTCCATTCTCTTGTTAAGTGGAGAAAGCAACTGATTAAAACATGTCTATTTCCTTTTATTTTCCCAATGCTCCAAATCTGAATAATATTGGCATATCACCCCACGGTACACCCAAACTTTAACTAAACACAACACTACCAACACAATCCTAAATTATTTGCCAAACCAAATCAAACATGTTCAACTTCACTTCCACCAAAGAGTTTATTAAAAATCCTCCCGGAAGAAATGCAGAGGACTATTTTTCTGAAGATTGGAAGACGCACAGAGTAAGAAAAAGTACCACGTAACAAAGAGCTCTGCAGGGAAAGGAAAGATTATGTAAATATAGCCAACAGACCTTTTCCAATCTGCAATTTTACAACAGGGAACAAACTGCAGGGAGTTTGACTCAACTTACAGGCACTGCAAAGGGGGCAGAAATGGTACAATTTCTAGCTCATGAAGACCTCAGAGTGGAGACAGGAGACTCCATCTGAATCTATCTTGAGAACAGAGCACCTAGACACTGCATACTATGAACCATTCTGCTGCATTCTTCTCTCCCCACACCATCACACACAGTGAGTCCGCACCTCCTGCGACAGGGCAGGCCACCAGAACTGGTTAACTGCTGTTAGAAACAAAACACAGTCACAGAGAGCTCCAAGAGCTGTTCCAATACATTATGTCCTAGGTAATAATGGACTGCATTGGTGAAATTAAAAACAGTTTGAAGATGTGCTAACAGAAATGCAAGTCTCGCACAATGCTTTGCTCCTTCATATTTTATTTCATTTATTTTATTATTTTCTTCTATTTATTCACTGCTTCTATTTTACTATTATACTTATTCCAGAAGGTGATATGCAGAAGTAGTGTTCCACAATTTGAATTCTGAAAACTATCAGTATTCTGTAGTAGAACAATTTTTTTCTTACATGTTTTTACATCTTCTAACACAATGAGGCCCCAACCCTGACCTTAGTCTGGAGGCATTAGTACAATACAAATATTATTAACAAAAACAGCAAATAAGCAAGGGAACTGTTAATGTATCAAGGAAAAACCTCCTTTTTATAGGTCTATTCAGAGTCTGTAAGATTCTGCTGAAATCAAAGAGTCTGTCAGCTGTTTGCTGAGTTGCTATGAGACTTCCCCCACCCCCTGCCAAGGATGAACTCAGACTTTCAGAAACTGTGACCGAACAATGACCACAGCAATAGGTGGAAGTTTGCAAAAATGCAATACATGTTGATGGGCCATCAAAGGTTGGTGTCGCTACCTTTTCATAGGTAAATATAGGCTTATAAAGGTTAAAAGTGGAAAGTTATTCCTGAAAATGAAATAGTTAGATTTTAAAATGCATTTGTGTCCTCAGTACTGATTTCTTTGATATTACAGCTATTTAATTCTCTTTCTCATACAGCAAAACCTACTTTCTCCGTTGCTGAACTACAGGTGTTTTCCACATGGAACTCTGGCACCAAAGTCTAAAGCCTATTAACTTCTACTGCTACCACTTTATAGTACTTACATCAACTATACATCTCTCAGATTCTGTAATAAGAAAAACAAATATTGATTTTCACCATTACTGACTTACTTGCTTTGTTACAAAAAGTGCTTTATCTTGCCATTGTTTTTCCTTTTAAAGCTACATATAGCCCAAGCAAAACACAAGAGAAAAGAAACTAATTCAATAGAAATCAAAGTGATTTAAAAGTAAATCTGAAAATTACTACATCTCCCAAGGTATAGCATCTCTCCTAATATTTCTCTAATGCACATAGTTTTGTACACTACAGTGAACAAATCCCCAAGGGCAGTGTTTGGAAGCTGAGAGCCCCTCAGTGACATAAAACATTATTATTAAAAGAACAGGAAAGAACTAGTTCAATAGTGAAATGTATAGTTTAACTTAATTACCTGAGCTTCTAACTAGACTTCAGGATCTCAAGTTAATCAATTTCATTATGAGAAACAGCTCATGGCAAAGAATAATACAGAAAGATGGCTTCAAAAAGAGCAGTTTTACTACTTGGCTTTATTGGAGATTCAGCTATCCTGCACAAGTATGGACCACACTGACACCCAGCTATAAAAGGTAATATTGTTAACTCAGCCAATGCCTTTTGCCTTTTACAAACATTTTTGGGGAGATATTAACAATAGGGACAAAGCTATTCCTAGTAATTTTTCAACACAGTAAATTATCTTACAAGCAGATTTTTGTAAAAAAATTTGTCCTTTCAATATTGAATGGTACATACGTTAAGTACTGCAGGATCAGGACATAAATCAGTTTACAGTGTCACATAACTTCTTTTACTTACCATACTTTGTCAGCTTCACTTATTCAATGCTCCTTTGATTTTCTTGAAGGTCCTCAGAAGGAGGAAGAATTGCACTTCAAATACTGGATGATGGAAAGACAACTATGGAGCTTTTTTCCTAATAAAATAAAGGAGAAAGGGAGAAATTAAGGAAGAATGTGCTGTACAGCTACACAACAGCAGAAAAAATAAGAGTTAATAAAGAATTAATTCTTCTCAACATATGTCACTCATTACAAAAATAGTTGGTGATGAGATCAGATCAGATTTTAATAACAAGAAGCAAGATGCTGTGCCTCACTCAGGTATTTGTATTCAAATTGGGTCTGACCATTTTAATATAAACTCTAGCTAACAAATTATTATACAGGCTAATGATAAAAGGCAAAGTATTAACATGGAGCCTCAGAGGGTCCAGCATGAATCAAATTTTACTTTGGAACAAGTACACACCAGAACAATGATACTGCAGATTATGTTGGCTCTTAAGAGAATTGTTGAAGATGAAGATTTGAACAGCCAGACAAATGTAAGTGGATGATGCCCAAATGCAACAACCAAAAACGCAGATATACTTAGTAGACTGATAAGGCACTAAACACATGCTAACATCTACAATCATCTCCAGAGTACTTTGCCCTTCCCCAAAACAAACACATAACCACTAGAGGCATGTCCACTGAAAAAAAAAGAGAGACATTTAACATTGTTATAGCTAATTCTTCATGACTGTACATTCACAGAGGGCCAACCAATTGTCTCCACGTGCAGAGAGTAAAGAACAGCATGACATTGATGGCTACTGCTTGAATCTCAAAGCAGCAAAATCTGGTACTGCTCATGAATTTAAATTCTGTGCTGGTCTTGAACAAAATTCAGTTTGACTGCGCTGACAGCTATTCTCAGCATCTCACTGGAGCTAAGAGCAGGTCTGGTTATCCACTTTCTGTCAGGCGTCGCTTTCACTCATATTGCAAGGTTTCACCACTGCTCCCAGCCATCACAATTTTCTGATAATTATTGCAATAGCTAGTGTTTTTCCCGAAAGATCCAGAACTTAAAATCATGTTAGCATACGAAAATCACAGCTCTTGTATACAACAATTTTTTCCATTGGTTGTAAAATTAAAGGGGAAAAATACCAAAATATGAGTTATTACAAAGCATTCATGATTTTCTGAAGTCTGCTCCAAGTACTAAGTGTTCAGTAATGGAATAGAAGTTTCTGCAACTAATGAGCTCTAGATGAGCTAATACAGCTCATTTTATTCAGTCAAAAAACAAAATAACAGCCTTTATATCTGGCATATGTAATCTATAAGTTTCAAGATCAATTGCAAAATGCTACAGAAACATCACTATAAGAACAGTTACCTCACAGAGAAGGAAGCACCAAACTCAGTATCAAACCATATCTTAAGAGACACACAATTGTTTATTACACAGAGGACCTGCAGATTACTATTTTGATGTGCAGTGTCAGAATCTACACACATAAGTGGTGGAAATGGGTTATTTAAATGACAGTTAAAGGACTGCTTTTATCTAGAAGATTCAAAGAAGCTCCATTTCTGCATAAGGGCTTTGCAGTATGCCATTCCTAACTGCTGTTTGCTACAACTAGGAGCAAGGTCTTCCTTATGAAGAAGGAACACACAAGCCAAGGTATATATAAAAAATAATTTAAAAAATAAATAAAAAGAGAGAGCAAGCTATGGCTGAACAATTGTAAGGAGTGTCCAACTGGTTGTGTCAAATTATTCCATTCAAATTTATGAATACTTTTTCCAGTGTAGTTCCTACCTTCATCACCTGGACATTCATCACCCACCTCAGGGCATTTTTTCCACTGTCTGCTGTGAGCTGTGCCATATTGTCACCACTGGTGCCTCTGCTAAATGCAAGAACGCTCAAGTGGTGCATGAAACATCATCAACTCAGTGTCTGACATGTTTACATATCAAAACACTTCATATTTAACTCATGCATCTTCCTGCTCTCTTCCCCATTGTTAGGCTTTATATAGGCTTTTCCCAGTTCAAGCTCACAGGTATTTCCCAACAATTGTCCGTTTATCTCTTACGACAAATTCCTCCTCAAAGCTGACCTTAAGTCTCTATGATCTGCTCAGACAATTCTTTCCTACTAGAAATGTCCCGTCCTTGCTGGCATCAGATAACCTTTGAGAAAAGGTGTAGAGAAACACATGTGGGTGTATGCAACAGGTCACATCATGATGTTTTTTGCTATACGCTCTGTATATTGGTATCAGTAACACTTAAATATAATTCATGCTTTGAAAAAAAACAAAGGAAATAATGAAATAAATTTTGAGAAATGGAGCATTTTTTTTCTTTAAGATCAAAATATTGTTCAGATCACTCGGTATCCCCTTTGGATTCTAAAGGTTTTATGATTTTGAAAAGCCATCTTCAAACTAAAAATTTCAAATCTACAATTCTCTCTCTTTAATTACACTTACTAAATGATAAGTAGCATGGAGAATAAGAGGGAATGCTTGATCACTGTCTCTTCTAATACAAGAATTAAAAGGCATCCAGTGAAAGTACAGTTTCAAAAGAAACAAAAGGAAATACTTTTTCATATCACACAAAGTTAACCCATGCAACTCCTTACGTCTAGATGCTAGGTGATTTATGCACATTTAAAAAGCAATTGGTCAAAGTTATGCAATAAAAAAATCCATACAGGACTAAGTATCAATTTGCACCTCTGGCCTAGAAAGTCCCTGGGCCACAAATTATTAGAGGTTGGAACCAAAGCAAATATGTAAGTTTAGGATTTCAAACTTTCCTGTCAAAATCAAATCCTACACCACGTTGGTTAGTGACCATATCAAGCACTCACAGAATCTGTTTTGAGAACCAAGATACCAGAATCATCAAAGCAGATAGAGAAGAGAGGGAAAAGGGTCATAAATTGAAAGGGAAGACAAGTTCAGAATTTAAGAGAATGCCCATCAGGCATTAATTAAATATTATTAGAATCTGTTACAGATGGGGAAAAATTCCAGAAGTAGATGCCAAAGGAAGAAGTATATTGACCACCAGGACAGAAATGCTAGCTGAAACCAGAGGACATAAATTTAGAGAGAACTAAAAAGAAGGGACATAGTTCCAGAATCACCAGCTAGCATAAGAAGAGAGTAGGATGACCAAATGTTGAGGAATCAGCAGTCAGTGAGGTGAAAAAGTGTGTTAAATGGGCAAGAAAGCATGTAAGGGTAATATGACATGAAGCTGTTTTATAAATAACAGGCATTTACACCTTGCTAATTCCATACTTCTGTATTAGAGTGAAAATTGATTATGTGTCATTAGAATGAAAGATTACATCAGCTGTTAGTAAAATTATAGCAATACAAGGTTACCGAAACCTCAGAATGCTTTCAATCTAAATAGTGAGGCTTAGAAAAATCCCATTGACACTACACTGTGGCCTGAGGAACCTTTTTCACCTGAATTAAGCATATACCATGTGCAGCAGTTAGGGCTAAACTGACAAAAAACAGAAAGGCTGATATCTGTATTAAGAGTTTAAAATTCTGACAACAAAACCTACAGGTCACATGCAGCTTCTTAAACAATTTGCATGGCCACCCACTTGCCCAGAAATAGCACATGTGGCTGGGCGAGCCTGCCAGTGGCCATGGACTGCTTCTGAAACACTGAACAGCACTGAGCCTTATGACCAAATTAATCTTCTCTTTTTCTCTAATGCTACTTCTTTCTGTAGGCAACAAAGAAAGTTAGTGAGCAAAAAATCTCCTCTCCCCCTTTTAAGCTTGATTTTATAAGGTTTAGAGGAAGATCACCGGGCAGTGGGGTGGGAGAGAGAGAGAAAATATTTTGCCTTGTTTTCTGATCCAACTCCACTGGGTAGTGTGATGTTACCTCTGTGCCCACTCTGAAATCAGGATGAGGACTACTGCAGCAAAGAGCTTCATTTTATGCTTTTCTTTTAAACTAAGTTGCATGTGGATCCTACACTGCTACTGCATCTATGAAACTGGCTGATTCCACAGAGAGAAGATGAATATTGGGTCTGCAACAGCAGACAACTGCCATATACTGGCAATATAAGAAAGATCTCATCTAGAGAGGATTCTGAAATTGTGGTTTGTGAAGCAGTAAACCTGTGCTAGCTGATGCAATGAGAGGCAGCCCCCCCCTCCAACTGCTTTCTTGCACGTTCTTATGAGAGCCACTAGGTAAATGTTACCTAAGCTCTCACAAGAGGCTGCCTAGAAGCAGGGCTGGAAACTGCTGCCACTGTAACTCAGGCCTGGTGTACCTGAACCCTAACTCCACACACAGAAAAAAGTCTAAAGAACATGAGGAAGTGGCAATATATGAAATGATAAAGACCCGTGACCCATCGGTTCACCTGTCTGGGGTCCCAAGAAGAGGGGGGAGGGTAAGGATAGTAGATACGCGGGAAACAGAGGGGAAAGGTGAAGGCATAGACTGGTGGTTTGGAAAGTAACTGACACGCAGGGGTATGGAAAGGCTGGTTCTTCTTCACATGAAGCTATAAAGGAACACCACAGTATCTGAGAAAGCAGGAGCTCTTGCCACTGGTGTTTAATGAGCAAATTAAATTTAGAGACTCTTCAGGACAGTTAGGTAAAGGAATACAGCTATGCAACTAACTGTTGCATCTCTGGAGATCATCTTCGGAACAAAGAATTATTGTCCTCACATTACAGAAGAGTAAGGACGGCTGGCACACCACGTTGAGTCACTGCTGCATATTCTAACACAGTCCCTTTAAATACTCCCTGGGTTCCACTGCTACATTACATGGCTAATGCTGTCTGGAAATTATGGAAATTGAGCCTACAGTCCATGTCTCACATATACTGCTGCTGATTAGGTTCTTTGTGACTTATTGTTTGATTTAAAATATGGGGGCGCAGGGAGAAATTGCCCTTTTTCTCCCTTTTGGGAAGAAAGGATGATTTAAGCTTTTATGTGGTTATTTTCTAGAAAATCTAATTTCTGATCTGCAAACTGTTTTTACTGGAGCCGTTCAACATCAAAGACTTCACATTTTAAAGACCGTACTTTAAGAGCATATCGTATATAACACCACAGAAATATAATTGTCTCATACCACTTTCCTACAAACATTTACTACACTGCATTTTGTGCCTCAACATGGGATTATCAGAAGTCAAAGGGATTATCACCTAAAAAAAGTTGATCCTAAAATTTGCAAAACATAAACCCTAAATTATTTAAGGTTAATTTGGGGATTGGGTTAAGAATTTGACCAAAAACAGCACGGAAACTTAATGGGTTAGATTAATCTCAGCAGGATTTTCCTAGGATAAATTAATGTTGACCATTGGGATGTTGCTCTTGAGGTATCACGTTACGGGCATCATTGTGGAAGACACGAGCATTCCTATGACAAACTCATCGCTGCTGTGAATAGCAATGTTGCAAACAGATGCGCGACATTCTGAAGGTGTCCTGACATGGCCTATGCCATTCACACACGTCGTCGAATCCCACCTGCAGCTGTTAGTGCCAACCTGAGCTTTGACAATCATCAAAATTCCTAGAAAGAATTCACATTGTTCAAAGAAACAGAACAACTAAGTACAGACCATCTTTATATGACGCTTTCCATATACATAGTGTCTCCTAACTGTAAATTGCCTTTCAAAACAGATATTGGCATTATTTAGAATGAAAGCTGGGGGGGGGGGGGGGGAGGAATCAGTTTTCTTAAATACCTTATTCAGGTATTTAGAAGGACTTCCCAAATACCACCAAGATTTGGAAGTCAAATCCACTGCTTTTTGCTCCCAAATATCACAGAAGACATGCTAGTAGTTGTGCATGAATTCAGATGTTCCTTTCAAAGCAGAAAATCTGGCCCCATTTGTATTTGACAAAAACTTTTGGAAATCTGGCCCCAAACAATAGCAAATGGGAGGCATTCCCCAAAAGAATTCACACAAATCTATTTTTCCTCAATAATATAGCTCTTTATGAATTAATGATTCCTCCTTTCCACCCTAGTTTGGTTCACAAACAAAGGAAAAACAAACACTTAAAACAAAATTGGATTTAGTTTAGCCTAGGAAAGACTTTTGCCAGCTGAAACCATTCAGTAATATTGATCTAAATTCAAAAGTTGCTTTGGGAAAACTGAAAACTCCTTTTGCAGCCAGCTTACAGTTTGCCTAAACAGAGCTGACCCAGTTCCAGCCAGGAAACCTTTGAAAAGCCTGTCCCTTTTGGCACTGCAGTAAGGGATATTAAGTCTGTATTGCTATTTTCTAGTCTTCTTAACACAAAGACTGAAGTAAGTATGAGAAAAGGTAGAGAAGACCAATATGGATGACCACACATATGGAACAATTGCTATTTTAAGAGCAACTACATAGATTGTGACTCGGCAGCTTGAAGGAAGACAATGAGGAATATCATAAAGGTCAATAAAACTATGTTAATGGACAGAAGATGAACAGGAAATGATAATTCATTATTTCTTCAAAATACAACAGCTATGAGACACCCACTGTAATTACTGGGGAACAAGAGTAAAACGAAATACTTTTTCATACCATACAATTAAAATCATAAAAGTCTTTGTCACAGAATGTCAGGGAGGCCAGAATCATAAAGGGGTTCAGAATGAATTAGACACTAGAGACATCCATCCACAGCTCTTAATCATGATAGCTGAACTGCTGCAGCTATTAACAGCCAGAAATCATGCACAGCCTACCACTCTTCAGCTGACCTCTCTCCATCTCTTTCTCTGAACACCTGCTATGGGCCACTCAAAGAGACACGCTGGACCAAGTGAGCTTTGGGGTGAGCAACTACTCTACATTCTTCCATAAATTAAAACAGAGTTGGACAACAGGTTCAGTGGAACAGTATTGCTGCTTCAAGCAATATTTTTTGCTCTTTAAAGACCGTGATATATTAAATGGACATATTTCTCATCTTCTGGAATGCCCACAGAAAGTTCCCAGTTATTATGTTATTCATACTATTTTTGTCATGTGTTTTCTTAATAAAGCATTTAGAAGAGAGATTCATTCCTGTTAATGCATTATTTCCATGTGAGTAGAACTTAATGGATACCAAAACACTTGCAGCATTAGACAGTGAAATCATCTGCCCATTTCACAGACTACTTCCTTTTAGCATGCATCATCCTACCATGCTTGTGGAATTAAAAAAAACAGTTGCCTCCTCCTGTTAAACACACAGCCTTCAAGAGGTGACCAAAACCCAGTGATTGAAACAGAGGCAAATAATTCACAATGCACTGCATAAGTAAGTAGATATTCTGTAGTGGGGAAATGAGAAAAAGTCACACAGGAGTCTCATGATCACTCATTTTCACCTTTTAGCCTATGGCATAACACACACGAGCTAAACTATTCAGTTAACAGGGGACTGATGTTACGCACATGCAGCAGAACAGGCAGGATACAATCCAGACTCTTTCAATCCAGTTTTGCTCTTGTCAAAATCAACAGAACTCCTGCCACGATCACCACAAGCAGCCCTTCAGACAGGTCAGCAATACAAACAATCCTACTGAAGTCAACAGGAAGGATGAGAAACAGCTGTGCCTTTCAGGCAAGAAAGCATTCCTTACTCAAGCACATTCTTAACTTTTAAGTACATGATACTGAAGTTAATAGGATCAGGAGTACAGCAAAGATAACTGTATGCAAGTTCACTCCTATTCAAGAGAGCATTTAAAATGCTAAAATGCTTTCCTACATTGGAAGTTACATACCTAAAGTTGGGCACTTGGATAAATACCTGGCTGAATCAGGAACTAAATCATAATCTTAGATCTAAATTCAGCATGCATTTATTCTATTCTATTGTTCAAGTCCAAAATATCCTTCTTGGGAAATACTGCACACAGTCACTGTTGGGAGCTCCAACCCTAATCTGCTTCAAGAGCATATGGATAATGAAGACAGAGGAATTAAAAAAAACAGGAATATTTGTTAACCTAATGTGTCAATTCTTCCAGAAATTATGTGCTTGCCTTTTTTTTTTTAAGAATTTGGAGTCTATTAAAAATACATTAATATTAAGTAATCAAAGAGACATACATTTAAAAATGAATACTTTAATACAGATCATTATTTCAATTTCACAGTAATTCATTTGAGAAATGTTCGTAATTAATTTAACATTCATTTTTAATTGCAGAAAGATTAAATGGATTCATCTCTCTTTTGCTGCATAACTTTAAATGAATAAATTTAAACGCCCTTTATATTTATGGCAAACTGTTCTGTCAGTTTATTTTAGCAAAAAAAGTCCTTTTGTTTCTGCAAGATAAAAAGTAAATGAAACCTGTGGAACAGGTGAGAACAGAACTTTGTGAAGCTGTTTCTTTTTTATTAGAAACAAACATGCTCTTGACTAACAGTTTTCAGGAAAGTTTCTCAGGTCTGAAGAGGGATGCCAAAAAGAGGCACTTACTACATTTTTGCCAAATACTCCTCAATCCCATTCTCAGAAGGAGGGAAAAAAAGGGGGGGGGGGGGAAGAGTGTTAAAACAGTGGGCAAGAGGATTAAAAATAGCATTTAGGAGAGGAAAATCCAAATAAGCAGAATGTTACTCCACTTAAAATTGTTCCTAAATTTGGTGTAAATAGCATGGGCATTCCTCAGGCCCTCTGGCCTTTCCAGTTTAACAGGTGACTACTGGAGGACCAAGGAGGAAACAGTATTTGTGATCAATCTATGAGGGGAGGAAAAGGGGTGGAAAAAGGGGCAGAAAGAGCATTGTCATATCTACTTCTCCTCTTCCCCCCCCCCCCTTCCCCTTTGTGGCTCTGTTCAAAGAAACACTGCAGTATCTAATAGTGTTCTGGAAGACATATGCATCATGGACCGAATACACCACCCATATTCATTTGAATTATTTATATAGGGAACAATGCTCTTACCTAAGCCAATCTGACTGCTTATCTACCACATGCTTGGCTCTGCTGCAAAATGCTCATGGCACTCACTTATGAGGCAAAGCCATCACCTAACTAGTGGCTTGTTTTTTGAATTCAATGATTTAGAGCAGGATGAACTGTGGTTTCAATCCACCCCAGGATTATGAAGTCATGATCAATCTCTTTCTCTGTCCGGCCCAAAGGATTCTGAATCCCTTTAAACATAGTAAAACATAGCCTGCGTAAACACGGTGGGTGTAGAATGCCTGCCCAAATTAACTTGTAGGCTGGTATCAGTGTTTTGAAAATAACAGATGCAGATTTATCAGGGATTATGAAGAATTGCGACACTCTGCACTTCCCTTTACAGAATGCCTTCCCTCTCCCAATCTGCCCACAAGCAGTAGTTGTGGCATCTACTTGCATCTTCAGCACATAAATGCAGAAGATTACCTCAACATTACTGCAAATGTTTATCTAGCAGATATGAAATGCATGGAATTCTGGATAGTATGCTTTCCAGAGAGTTTCCATTTAGCTAAATAAAGAGTTGCCATTTCAGCTGTGCTGTTTTGGAAGGGGGGGGTCGGTGATCCCTATGTGGACAGCACTGACCTCTGTCAGACACAATGTAACAAATTCAGCATGCATGACTCAGGTTCCCATGTTTCAGTTTTGCTATGAAGTAAGGCATTACAATCCTGACACTTTTCCCATTTCTCCATAACGGAGAGTAGAAAAACACAGAGTAAAAAATGTGAGGAGTGTTCTGAATGCTTTCAGCCCCCCACAAATGTTTTACCCACCCCTTCCCAAAAAAATCAATGCTCCCCAAATAACAGTGAGTTGTTCAGCTGAATCAGTTTACAGAAAGCTGCCTCAGCAAATCAAAGCCATTGTTTACAAAATAAACAAATAAAATGGTGCGTTAAAGCATTTTAAAATTACAGAAGACCTCATATTTCACTTTCAGAATCTATTTCAAGGCTTGCCTCAACTCACTGAACAAGCATGGAGCCTAAAGTCATAAATTGCTATTTGTGAAAATTAGAAGAACATATAATTTTATAAGGCATTAAATTAACTACACAAAGAATGAGAAAATATTAGATTCTCTCTAATTTTTTTTTCTAATAGACAGTACTACATTTAAAAGAGCACCATAATTCTTAGACTTTAATTCAAACAAACCTAACTGCGCATGGTTCACTTTGAAAATGATAAAAATGTAAAGCATACATCAATGGATATAATATTTACTGCACTACTTAACTGCACTTTAAACTAGAGCAAAAATATGATTTGATGAGTTGCTTTGCTTCATAAATAACAATATCCAAGTTGAAGATCATGGACGAACTTGCCATCAGTGAATGTCGCTATTTCATATATATATTCCTATATTATTTTAGCTTCTTGTTAACAAAAATGGGGCTACAGAAAATTTAAATTGGCCATGGCAAATAAATGTTGGTTCTATATCTACTTTCAGTTAGATTAAATGTTAATGATTTTCAGGAAACAATAAAAAGTGTGTCTGTTACCATTTAACACATCAGAATGCAACACTGACACACCAACACTGAAGAATAAAATAAATTTGAAAGGCAGCAATGTAACAGGTTGCTAATCCCGTTCTATATGTGAAGGGTAGAGAATGTAGAGGGCAGCAGCATCTTATAGGGCAGTATTTGCATCCCAGCAAGGGCCAACACAGAGTTACACACTATTATATATATGTAACCTTTCAAAATATGATTTAACATCAAACTAGCAATATCCAGATTTTGTGCTAGCTCCATTTAATGTGTGTGAAATTCACACTGTTCTATTACAGTATGTTTTAATCTTCCTTTATTCTGTATCTTCCGACTCTGATTAAAATGCAGCTCAAAACAACCATAAGAACTACAGTGGGGAGGAAGGGAGGTCATAGTCCTTACAGAATGTTGTTTTCTTTTTCCTTATCAATTTATTTAACAAAAGATCCTGAGTACAACTTCCTGTAATAACACTGTTGTAAACTGCTCTAATTTCTTTTTCCAAGATAGAAAAGGACTAACAATTACACTTGGGGGGGGAGGCACAGATTATTTAATTAAACAATAAAACTGCCTAGTGAAGCTTTTCAGCCCCTGCATGTCAAAAATTGAGAACTTGTCTTCACTGAAGCTAATTATTAGACTCATCTACTGCCTCCTTACCTTCTACCCCAAACCAGGCCCCAGACCTGACTGGCTTATCAATGGACAGGTCAACCTCTTACAAACGCAGAATAATATTGGCAGACAGTCAAATTTTATACCATTAAGATTTCATAGCATTCTGGTACCATTTGGAAGGAAGACCAATTTCCAGGTACTATTCTTCACATCCTCATGTAGGCAAACTACAGCCACCACTCATAATTCATAACGCAGCATGTAAAATATTTAGATCGAATACATTAACTGAACTAGCTAGCAAAGTTGAATTCAATCTCTGTTGCTCCCGATGTCATGGATTAAGACACAAGTATTACCGTGGGTGGCAACTGCATTAATTCAGGCCATACTAATACTCTGCTTGGAAGAAGGTAGAGCCGAACCAGATCAACAGTCCATCTAACCCTGCCTCTGGCAGAAGCCAATACCAGATCCCTAATGAGGTATGAAGTATAGGCAATACTTTCCCTGAATATATCCCACCACCGGGAAAACTGTGGTTGGAAGACTTTTTTGGGCCCGAAGCTTTCTCTCTTACTGATACTGACCCTCAGAACTGGGGCTTCTATAATGAAGATTCCTGGTTTCTTAGAAAACTCTGTCAGGATTTATATCCCATGTTTACAGACATATTCATGCAGCAAGACTTAAACCTATAGCAGGCATGTGCCACTCAATTTACCAAGCCAAGCAATTTTTGACCACCTTCTTTGTCTACTGAGTAGGTTTCTTCACCTGAAACTATCTGCAATCTCTTCTAGCATGGTAACTTCCTTTGTTAGACTGCAATTTCTGTTTCAGGGTTTCTCCCTTTTTGTTTCACTGTAGCTCAGTGGTTCTTTCCAGAATAAATTGAAGACATCCATCATTCTCTTTGCTGTTGCTCTTGTCCCCAAATCAAAGCTTAATCAGATATTCTCATTTGCTAGATTTCCATCATAACATAACTGAAGTGTTTTGGAGGGATACACAAGCACTGAACAAAGCCTAACTGACAGTGTTAACAAATACATCATCTTGCATCAGATAGTGAACAAACTAATTTCTGTTCTACTTTTCTAAGACTATTTGACAGTTTTCTTGATGTAGCAAGAGGGCAAAAAATTCTGGTCTCAACATTATCTTTCAAGATGTCTTCCCTGGTAGAGAGCAAAAACTGTTTTACCTATTAGTTTCTCCGTTTTTTTTTTTTTTTTTTTTGATCTATGTGTAAGCAAACGTTTCCTTTCTTTTCCCCTCCCCCAAACATGAGTGAATCCATTTTGCTGGTTTTCCCACTTCATTTGTGAAACAGCAAAACTTAACACACTTAACTGTTAGTCTCAGCCTTCACTCACGTGGACTTTCTTGAAGGAACTCAGACTCTCTCCGTTGCCTTCTATTCTGCTGAAAATTTCCTTACCTTCCCTAAAATTAAGCTCATCAGTCCTAAATTTCATATACTTCTCTTCTACTCGTACTGCCCCCTTCCCCATGCTAATACCACCATTGCTGCAGAAGCCTTATATATGGCAGCTATGTTCAACTTAAAAAAATAATAGTCCTCAAATCCTGCATTGATAGCCTCTTCCTTCCACCCATGTACTGATCTTCACCTAATTCTCTCTTTGCCTATCCTTTTGGAAGTGCTAATAAAAAATACGCTGCAAGGTATTTTAGATAGTTCTTTGCACTTCATGCATCTTCTTTAACTTGCAGGAATCTATACAGTATTGTTTGCTGAAGAGTTGTGTGTGTCATCTTCTGTAAAGTCAGGTCTTCACATGAGCCTGAGGAAGAAAGGTAATATTTTGGATTCTTTGTAAAAATCTGCCTTTCATAAGCCTCAGTCTGAGCTCATCATTTTTTTGCTTTGCAAATTCTTACTACTTCGGTGAGGAATAATTCTTGTTCTTCCAATAACCAAAGTCTTTGTCCCTGGTCTCAATCCTTCACAGGCTGCTTCTGAGACTTTTGTTAGCCCACTCAGATTAGAGTGTCTGCAGCAAGTCCTACTCTGACAGAAAATATCCCTGATTTTGGATTTGCAAACCTAATCCTCTCTAATGAGCTTTATTACTTATTATTACAGATAATCTAGTGAGAATTCAGAAGCCCCACTGGAAGAGATATTACAGAAAACACTTAGACAGTCCCCGCCCCACTGCATTTACAAGATTACAACATCGGCACAACCCAGCAGTGAGTTTAGGTTCTCAAATCTCACTGAAAACAGAGATAAAGCACCGCTTTACCCCTGAGGGTGTAAGCTGTAGCTTCTAAATGTAATTAGATGAGTTCTTTCCCTCATTGAAATGCACAGTCAGCATTCAACCTATCTGATCACAAATTTAACAAGGAGACTTTGAACAATATTCAGGCAAATCTGGTCACAATTCAAGCAGTCAGTAACACTGACTAGCAAGAGAACAAGTCACCTTGCTCAGAGTTGCAAATGTGATCAAACTGTATACAGTTACTTTACTCAGTACCTGAGACAGCAGGAGTAGGGGATACTCTTACCACTGGATAAGCAAAACCTGGATAATACTGCTACATACAGACCCAAGATCACTCCCACATTACACTCTGGAGTGTATTCAGTTCAAGTGCAGCAATACCACAACTACTTCACTCCAGAACTATACCAGTATTACGCAAAAACACAAATAACCATTCTATTAATGATCAGTCAGTCAATGGCCTTGCAATTAATTATTTTTTTCCCTGTAACATCAAGATGCTTAAGCAGCAGATAAAGTCCCTGTCAAACTAGGTCACAGCTACTCAATCTGTTTTCTTCAAGGTCCAATTGGTAATATTTAACAAGGTCTACTCAACAGGGGAATAACCTGCAATCTCAAATTCTGCTGCGCTCAGAGCTGGAAACAAGGCTAGCACAGTACAGCTGATCTCCAAGAGACTAGGGATAATGTAAAGAAACATGGGTCTTTCTCTATCAGAGTTTGTTATAAAGGCACATGATAGTCAAGACAGAGGAACAAGTAGTTTCAGATTTTTGATTCCTGCAAAGTATTTTATAGACACGTATACCTTAGGATTAGGAAAAATCACCAAGTAAAAGCACCTATTTCTCTCAATTAATAATAACAGCAAGCCACAGTGACTAACTCGGATGCCAATAAATATGCCTGAAGTGAAGCAGGATGAAACCCACCCAAGATGAGATGTGGGAAACATTTTTGTGGCTTGAATCTAGACCAGAGCCTATTCTGAAAGCATTTCTCCACCAATATAGATATAAGCTTAAACACCTACACACATTTTAATAACATTTATCCCAGGTCTAATTTCCTCTCCCTCTGCATTTAACTCTCACCGACATTAATGAGAGCTACATGTGTGTGTATGCACAGAACAGATCCAGGCATTTTTACAGCTTGATTTTTTTTTTTTAATGTAACTAGAAAAGCACATTGAAATGCTTAATCTGTGTGTTTTGGGAGAAATCTTTAATGTTGGCTAATTAATGCATAAAATTTACATTTATAAGACTAGTATCCAGGCACTGCAATAATCAATGGTGTTCCATGACTGCTTTTGAATTACATGCGTGCTAAGTGGTTAGCTAATCAGCATGTTTTCCAGTCAGCAGACCAAAAGGACTAGCTACACGTCAGACTTCCCCCTGCCACAGGAGGGCTTTAATTTGGGTCTCTTTTCTCTATGTAGATTTTTCATTGGACTTGCAGAAACTTTTTTTTTCTTTTCTTTTTTTGAAAGAGACTCCATTCCTCTTTCAAATCTGGGCAATCTTACTCAACAGAATGAAAAGTAACAGGTGATTTCCCCTGCATATGAGGGAATTTTGACATGGAACTCAGTGAAACAATGATGGGGTGTCCTACAAGGTCATATTTTCACAGCAGACATTTATATGTACCCTATTTTCAATGACTAAATTCACTGAATTTGTTTTAAGACACTGGAACAACACAGTCATTCCCAATGACATCCAAAAAAGCTTGATTTGGTTTTCAGAGATGCCGAGCACTTGCCACTCCTCATCCTTGAACAGAACACAAAGAATGCATTTCCAAGAATAACTCCCAAATGTCCAAATGTTGTTTTGTGACTGTGGCAGCACTGTAAATCTTGTTACAAAGCTCTGGTTGTAAGGAAAAGCAAGAGTCAAATCCAAGAAAACCCAAACCCACAGAAGCACAAACAAGTGGCCTACTCTGAAATTTTTTCAGCATTTATCTTCATATAAGTGCCCAATGACTATGGAAAAAAAAAAAGCCAAAACAAGGGTCAAAAACAGTGTTGTGGGTGGTTTATTAGCTATTAATCATGGACAGTTACTAGCCATCACTTCTACTGTCAGAAGGAGTACCGTTGCATCTTGCCAAACAGTTTCACAAATCACACACACGCCACCATGATTTCCTACAGGTGTGTTGAAAGATTGGCTAGCACTTCTTAAGAGGAAAAAATATCTTACAAAGGAGGATACTACAGTAACCCCAAATATGCCATTTGTACTCTTTGACTAGAATGTCAAAACAACCCTAAAGGAGATTAGTACAGATGTTCTCTAAAGCCTATGCAGCCTGCATACTGAAAAGCACATAAAGATGAACAGAGATGCCAAACAAATCTGCAATTAAAAATAAATAAATAAATAAATAAAGAGAGAGAGACTTGGAGCAAGCCAAGTCTGAAGAAACCACAGTCAAAGTTGATGAGCTACACTCAAGATGTTGGGCATGCATGAGTTCTCCACCATTCTCTCAGTTTTTTTCCCCATGTAAAAGACCAAAAAAACCATTAAGCACCCATATATTTCCCATATATTTTCTTTAGTAGATCAGATGGTTTTACAAGGATTTTTTTTTGAACACAAAAAACACTGCAGAAACAGACCAAGCAAGTCTTGACACTTTAAAATACTCTTCAAATTCAAGGGGCTGGAGAAAGCTTTTTTTTTTTTTTTTTTTTTTTTGGGGGGGGGGTTAAAAAATAAAGCCAAATCATCTACTTTCAACTATATTATACATGTAAGAAATAAATCCAAAAGGCTGTTATTTGGAAAAATCCTGAAAAGCTTAAAAATTGAAGAGGAGAGGGGCAGACTCCAACTGATTAACCCTTAATCAAGTAAGAAAGTGATCTCTGCTCTAAAAGTGCAGTAGAACAGGTATTTGTGAAGAAGATCAAATAAAACAAAATCAGATGCTTCATAAAAACATGAGACAGCTGATTAAGGCAGAAATTATTAGTGCATGCAGAAACCTGGCGGAATTGGCAGGAGGAAAGAATCTTGAAAGGATTTATATATTCAGAAGTCCCAAAGTGTGTGTGTGTGGGGGGGGGAGGAGTTACGCCAAAGTCCAGAGCTTCAAGTCTCAGAGGTTACTTTAAAATTACACCGCACTAAGCTTCCTCCTAACTGTGTTTTTTAGAAAACAGTGATGTATCCTTACTCTATGGGAAGATCTGATGTAAAATAACTTAACTGACCAAAATATTGAGACACAAATCCAGAGTAAGGGAATTCAGGGAAAGGGCTCTGTTAGTAATCTTAACTGATCTTATGAAAAAGATGACACAATATCATCTTTCATCACACAATTGTCTGACAATGAACAACACAACAATACACAATATATCCAGGTGATGCTGAAAGAAGCTCATGACTTGTAACAAAATCACAAAGCACAAAACCAGCAATTCATTTAATACATCTAGTGTTTAAAACAATCCTGACTGTGTTTGCAGGCATGGACCCTCTATAAAACACCCTACAAATTCTCTCCCAACAGACAACCTCCCTAGATGATGAAGAGACCCCATACAGGTTACTCTCTGTGATTCAAATTCTCTTCCAATATAGGAATTACAATTAACTCAGCACTTGTAACATCTTCCCTCCAATAGGCTCAGGTTAAAAATGTGAAGAGGTATGTTGATAGGCAGGGGGAGAGAGAGAACAGCCTCAAACAGCTTCAGGAGCTACATCTTCCATTGACATGTGTCCTGTCACCATGTTTAGAAAGAATAAAAAACCTGAAACCAAAAGGGAAAACCAAACAGGCAAGAATCCTTTGCTCTAACCAGGGAAAGCTGGATCTAACAACAAATCTGGCCTAACAGCACTGTTTCAGAAAGTTTCCCATATGAGATATCTCTGAGAGCAGGTGGAAGGAATGGAATATAGCCAAGAGCAAAGAGTAGTCCCACTAGGCAAAATCCAGAATTTTGTTCAAACCTGTTAACTAAGATGCATTTTTTTATTTAATTTAAATGAATGAATATACAATTACTTCTGTAAATGTGCATCTATTATCTGACAACATAGCCTGAAAGCACTTGTTTTTCCTTAGAAAGAATACCACTGCAAAATTTTCTGTAGTCTCAAGCAGTTCTCAAGCCTCAAGTATGCATAGTCCAAAATTCACAAACGCTACATGAAATTAAGAATAACATATGGCACAGCTTTGCAACATGCTACTTCCTAAGGCCCTGTCTGCAAGTCCTTATTGCTCTAATTGCATTTTCTTGGAGTCAGTAAACTAACATAAATGTTATGCCACTGCATCTGGTCCTAACAAGAACTGTTATTGTCCTTTGCAGTACTTCAACAACAGTTAGTGCAGAAATTTTCTGTAGCCTGCCAACTGTGAAGAAGTTCTCCTGGAGAACTATTCTGACAACTAAGGTTTAAGCTTGGTGACATAACTTGTTCTGTGTTTTAATAAACCATTAATTAAGGTATGATTTTAAAAAGGAAAAATAAAGAGATAAGCTTGGACCTGACATGCATTTATAGCCAATATAATAGTCTCAGACCCAAAACAGCTCTCCAAAACTGAGGCATAGTTAAGGATTTTTTTTTTTTTATTTTAAATCACTGCACAAAAAGAATCTGGTATTTTTCCATTATAATGGCACTAAAAGATCTGGAGCAAATTTACATATTACAAGAACTCTACTCTCCCTCTCAGGAGCTACTTAAAGGAATTTTTCTCCAACCTGCCTTTTCTCTCCCCACCCACTCCCCAAAACACATACACATGTCCAAACACAGATTTGGCCCTCAAGTGAAAGTACCAAACACCCTGACGTCTATTTCACTACCAAGTTGCTTTTTAGGCAGAAAGCATTCAGATACTATTAGAAGTTTATGCTGCCACAGATGACAAAACAGAGCTGGCATTTTTAAATGTTTCTAAATGTCATGATCTGACCCCTAATGGAATACTACCCATATCAGTCTCTGCCAGCAACTCATTATCGTATTCCAGTTGTATCAGTGCACATGTGGAAAACCTCCACTGAAGCCTCCAAAATAACTTTTCAATTTACACCAGTTCTAAGCAAGCATCAGAAGCCGATCCTTTATACCATGGACTCTACCCTACCGAGAAAAAGCTTATTTTAGAAAAGAAACTGAGATTAGGAACAATCTTTCCTATGTACAAGAAGAAGATGATTGTACAGTCTTCTACAAATGGATTCTAACTTCCCCAACATCTGAGATTTTTGGTCTCATAACCCAAGCCCAGCATTTACCCTGCATCATTCAAGGAGTCTCTTTGCATAATGAGCTCCCCAGCAGCACCACTCTAGGTGGTTTCCCTTCTATTTCCTCTAGAGTCCATAATTTGGGGTCCTGATCTAGTATTACAATGACTTCAGTCAGAAGGTGAAATCGAGGAGCAGGAGCGAGCAGTAACAACATACTCCCTGATGTCATTACTAAGGAACTCATAATACACTCTGTTACTTTCTAGCACACTGATGCACTGAACACGATGCAGGCCAGTTTTGGTCTTCAGCAGAGCAGAAGTAAGACAGGAAGAAAGTCCATGCTTCACGAAGCAAGCTTTTGTCTGTTCATCTCACAGAAATCCTAGACTTGCATCAGACAAGCAAGATGAGCATTCAAATACAAGGAGCCCTCAGACATTATGCTCTCAACAAAGCTGAATCCACTTTTCCAATAAGAGACCACAACTGCACCAAGTTGTTCTTTACAGCAAGATGCATGAGAAAGGCATGCTCCTCTAAATGCTGTGTGTGCTGAACATCAACTGACTATAACAAACATTGGCCTCTACAGTGCTAACAGGTCCAGATGTAAACCCAAATTAAACCCAAGTCAAGTTCAAAGCTTCAGTAAGAAAGAGAATAAAAGTAACAGTAACTGCAATAAAACAGTGAATTTAAACTATTGTTAAAAGTAGTGCACATTTCATAGACCTGTACTATATATATACACACCACGTAAAGTGTGTCGATCCTCAGTTACTGCAGTAAGTGACAACAGAAGTACTGCACTGAGTATCAAGAACCTGATAAAGTACCTTCCCCCCCCCTTTTTTTTATTGTTATTATTTCATTTGCCATTCCAGCTGTCTTTCTTCTTCCTCAGTAGCACAGAAACTAATGCTTTCTATTTGGCACTTAACACTCACATGGCTATGACCAATAACCTTTGCTTAAGCACAAGCCATCTTTAAGCACTGTTGTTCTAACATGCTTATAACATATGGCAGATGCATTTTGCTGAATCAGAATTGTCATTAGAATATTCTGGAACTTCAAGGAAAACAGCATGCAAAGCAAAATGGCTACCGGCATCTGAGCCCTGCCGCCCAAGAGACTTCATGGCAGGAGGACAGTCAGGGAGCCTAACTTCACATATACACAGCTCTATATGAAAAAGAAAATAGACACATATGCATTTCAGAAAATAAAATCACTATGCTGAGGCACTCAAACCCAAAGTGAGCAAAACACCTTGTAAATACAGTATAGAAATCATCAGAGTCTTAGAAGATACATTGAACAGCTTCCTCTGGTACATGGCTATTTTTCACTTCAAGCCTGCAAATATAAATCTAATTTTTATTTAGTGGATTTTGTCCTCTCCTCCATTTTGAGGTAAAATTACAAGGCACTGGGGGGGATGACCATCCTGTCCACCTGCAACCAATGTTCTTTCTAGCATAGCGGTTTATTGTCCTGACTGCCTCAAAACACTTCTGTCACTGTTAGCATCTGTGCGTGTTACTGTTAAATAAAATCCAGCAATAACAAAAATACTTGTTTTCCATAACTATCATCTAGTTTCACCACCATCATTCTCAATACAAGTTTGGTGTAGAAAAGATAGAGATTCTGCTCACAAATGCACTGGTCTCATCCTTAATAAAATTCAGTTCAGACTTCATTAAAATTACACAGATGTATAGCAGGTCAAGATGTGGTGAGCCCAATTGTTTCCTGAATGAAAACTGATTTTCCAGTTGTTGTCCAAAATAAATTATACAAGAGTATAGACAAAGTTAATTGAAGAAAGCTGCACGGTGTGAGCTCATTAAAATCCTCACAAATGCCAACATTAAAGAGTACTGTTTGATGCTTTAAGGGGTGGGGGGGGTCTTCCTTTTGCTTTCAAACAGCTATAAGTGGGAGTTTCATAAATAAATTAATAATAATCACAGAAAGTGTTCTGCTTACATGGAGGTAGCAAGTGAATGCTTCACCTTCCTAGAACACTGTGTTTTCATACATGTTGGCCTAATCAATATTCTTCATTTCAAATGAAATCTTAGTCATGCAGAAGTCACCAGGAGTTTTATTATTAAGAGTTCTGGAATATCACTCGCAGGTCTCAAAACCAGCACCCATATCACCTGAAGTCACATAACTTCTCCCCAAATAAACACATACAAGCTTGTAATTTCTGGTTAGTCTAAAGTACCATATTAGAAAGGCATGCAAAATCTTACACTGGAAACTTTGGCTTGCAAAGAATATACCACATTTCTTGAAAATTTGTTCCTTAGTTACTTTCTCTGCAAATACTTTGTATCTAAAACCTAAATTAAACTTATCTAGCCTTAATTTGTAGCAGTTAGAACTGGTTACACTGTGTGGGAGTAAAGACCCTCTTCTGCCTGAAATCACTTACCTGTCTATTATTCATAGGCTATGACTTCAGAGAAGATGAGGATGGCATTTAAAGTTAGCTCCCACAAAATAAGCAGGTTTTGCATCATCTTGTTTCTGCCATTAACCTTCTTATCATTTACAGATTGATACAAGTACTACCAAAAAGTGACTACAAAGAACTATATTGCTGAGTATCAATAGCGAGCACGCCCAGAGCAAAACAGTGTGAAACCACACTGCTTTCTTTGGTAAGGGAAATAAAAAGCTGATAAACCATGATTTTATCACAAGACTTTTTTTTAAGCAGTATTGCATTCCCTTAGATCCAGACTTTCAGAAAGAGTTAATGTTTCCAAGCAGCTTCCAAAATGAGAGCCTATTTTGAAATACAAAGTATTTCATATTTTAAATGTGAATTGAAGCACGCCTGACCTTCCTAGACATACTTCTGCATGTCCCCCTTTCAAGCTCAAAACTTTCCACTAACATCAACATCACCACCAACGCAGAGGCAAAGGAACCATCTTTCAGGTCTTCATCGTCAAAAAAAATCCTGCTTTTGAAGGCAAGAACAGGGTTTTCAAGTGTTCCTCCCCGCCCCCAATTAACTCCATACCGGTTTATTTTCACTGTAGAGACACACCAGGGGCCGCAGACGCCGGGGGAGGCCGCCGCTAACGGTCGCCGCGGCGCGAGGTGCCTCCTCGCGCGCCCTGACTAACGGTCGCCGCGGCGCGAGGCGCCCCCTCACTAACGGTCGCCGCGGCGCGAGGCGCCTCCTCGCGCGCCCTGACTAATGGTCGCCGTGGCGCGAGGCGCCCCCGGGGCTGGCGCCGCGGCGCGCACGGCCCAGGCAGGCCCGGCCGCAGCCTGTTTCATCCCTCGGGGATTAAAGGCCGCCGATGAGCTGCGGCGCGGTTTGCAGGGCTGGAAAGTTCTGTACAAAGAGGGAGAGCGCACGCAAGGCGTCTTAGCGTCAGGCGCAGTGGGTTACTTGGCCCGTACCCATCACATGCTGTGTGCTTTTACAGGAACGCCCTAACGTTTATCAAATTACAATAGAATACACTCTGCAGGTTTTTCCATAGAATAATTCCTAAAAAGGGAGATTATAAAACATGGTGATAGGCTTTTGCCCGTGGTTACATGTTGTGATGAACTAGTTGACTCAGCCTGATTTCCCAATCATAAAAACACCACTTTCCCAAAAGGCATGCTAGAATATGAAAGGAAAATTGGGGGGGGAGTTGCTGCTTCCTTTACAAATCCCAAAGCAAAGAAACTGTCTCTTGCAGCAGTCTCTGAAGAGCTTGTTCTAGAGGAATCTTTTTGGTAAACAGATATGTCATATATAAAAAACACTGTTTTTTGCTGAAGAGCCAATACTTCAAGACTCTTATCACCTGCAGTTACATACAGCACTGTAATTAATACTTAAGCACAGCTGTGGCTTTCACAATGATGCCTGTGCGTTTTTGCTTAGGTAAAAAAAATAAATTACCTATTCTCACTTCATCCATTAAGGTCTGCTCTTCCAAAATACTAGGAATTACAGTATTTATACTGAAACCAAATATGGATATTTGCAAAACTGAGCCTTCACTTATAGTGATTCTCGGTCTTCCATGAGGAATTAAAACAAGGAAGCAAGCCTGTAATCTGTTTTCCATAACAAAGGAAATACATACATAAGTAAAATAAAGCAAACATTCTGCACAGCAAAGGTTGTCATTTTCAGCTTTGTGAACTTATGAACTGCCTTTTACAAACATCTCCAAATGAATCACAAAGTTCATTGATTGCTCTAACTTGACAAAAAGAAAAAGAAAAAAGAAGCAATCTTTGCTTATATCACCATTAGAGAACTGCTCCAGAACACCCAAATAGGAAAAAGACACTTCTACTGCCATTGTAGGAAGCAAAGTAATTCATAACCAGAAAATAAAAGGCTATTCAGCCTCCATAGATTCATAGGGCACAATGTGGTGCCAGAAACCTAACACTGAAGAAAAATGCTGATGATTACAGTGAAGAAAATTGACCATCATTTATGATCAAGGTCAACACAAACCAGGCTGTTGAAAAACAAATTAAAAGGGGAATGAGACATTTAATAGCTCATCCGTATTGGCTGATGTATCAGAAGGAAGAGAGCTAGGTAGGACACTATATAAATATTAGTATTCAGAAGGAAAAGTATGAGGAAAAAAAACACTCTTGGAAATACTTGTTTTTAGTTTAATCCACTCCTGTAGCAGTAAATCAAAAGTGGGTGTTTGTTATACAAAATGCTGTATTTCCTAAATTCAAGTAAACAGATTTTACTCTTGTCTACAGTACGCTTTAATCCTCAGGTTTCCAAAAATCTCTGACATAGCTAGCAGTAGGATTTCTTTAAACCTCTAATGAATCACAGAATATGCTCCTTGTGGTCTCATCATACAGTGCACTGCACTAAGCCATATTAATATTCTGCCATATGCCCTTCATAAATATTTTGATGACAAGCCAAAATACTTTGCTATGTCCGGTTAAAGTACGGCTAATTACTCTGAGGCACACCACTGAAGTGTTACAGGAATACATGAGAAAAGCTGTCAGTTATGTGCCCAAGACACATATAATGCCATCAAAGTGTACAAACCAAGTCACATTGACTTCTCACAGCAAAATGATGCCAGCCAAAAGCATATGCAGTGAACTCAGGGAGCTATGTTTGTGATACTCAGGGCTGTTGGTGTTCTTCAAAAAGGAGATTATTTTTTCACTGAACAAGCCGCAAAAAAATTAATCCTCACATATCATAAATTAATCTTGTGGTATCCATACCACAAGAACACAGACAGGTTAGCCCAAACATATATGGGAAGCTGGTTAGAAAAGCCCCATAAATACAGTTTAACATTTGGGAATGACAAGGGCCCGAGTACAGCTCCCCCATCTGATACACAATCAAATTAACATTGCTGCACACCCATCATTCCATTTAATTTCATCTTGGTGTCACATAGTATTTCAAAGGCCTTAAAAAAGTCAGCAAGTTCATGTCCTTGTAGCTAGTTTTATTGCTGTAGGTTTATAGGTGTTTAAATTTTTAAAAGGAGAATTTCTCATTCAGCTAATAAATCAATTTTGATTCAGTACAATACAAATTCATACACATGGTTTTGGAAGAATTTTTGGTAATTCTGTTCATAAACACATGTATGTTAATTCCAGTGTTTATTCTTCTTCATTTTTCTTGTAATACAAAAAATTTTATTATTAAAAAAAGTATATTTATGAGAGAAACTATCAGGCTTCATTTTCTTCTTGATTTTTTAAATTCTTGTTGAAAACTCATATTGTCCTTGTCTTTTCTCAGTCTTTCAGGTCCTCAAATTTTCCAATATTTTCCAGAGATAATCATCAACAGGATAACAGCTAAACTACCCAGTTTTCTTCATTTATTAGTATTCATATAGTCTTATTTCTATTCGGACCAATAAATCCATATATTTTTAAATCTTCCAAGTATTCCCTCATTTTATTTTCACCAGTATTTATAAAGTTCCCTTCATATATGTTTTTCCAACATTCTTTATTTTCTTGTAAATAAAGGCTTAAAAGATATATACCTCAAATTATTGCATAGTATTGCAACCATTTTGAAAGAATATTGATATCCTGTATTCATATGCCTGTTTCCCCTGAGTAGCAAGACAGTATAAAATGACAGTATAAAGACCTTATTCTCTGTAATGCTTCTGACTAGAATTAATCAACAAAAAAGTTGATATGGGATGTAAAGTATTTAGCCTCAGTCCTGAAAAAACACTGAAATATAAAAAAGCTCGTATTTTGCTGCAGAGAGATACTGAGAATAAAAAAGAAGGAAAAACGTTGGCAATTGTTACTGAAATAGAAATTACTTCTTTTCTCTTCCATTTTCTCGTCTGTCAGAGACACTGGCAGTGAAGACAAATGAAAATGTCTTATTTAACACTGAAATATCATTATGCCATTAAAGTTTCAGGCAATACATTTGCTGCAAAGTACCGTGTGCGTTTGCTTAAAGAATGCTGCATGCTTAGTAGGTAAGAGTTTTTATATAAAGCTCATAATATCTTTTAAAATTTTCAGCACTGCAGGAACACAGCCTATCTTTTCGCAGGAAAACTTCCATCATTTTTTCCTCTCTGCATTTTCCTTTATATACTCTGCTCTCTGCGTAGTGCACAGGAACTGCAGGATCACCTGCTTTTTTGCAGGTTGATTAATAGCTTAATGCATGCTTTCTTTTCATTTCATCTTGGTTGCTGCCTCACTGATGGCCCTGACTCAAAGCAAAGGCATTGTGCGCACTCTTGTATATTCAGAGCTGAATCTGTCTACATTACCATCCATCAGGTAGGTCCGCATGAGACAGTAGTTTTGCCCTGAGGACAGACAGCCTTTTCAGCTTTCACTAATGTAATACTGGAACAGTAACATATCCCCCCTTCAGCCCCTTCTTTTCACTTCCACGCAGTTCTCTTCCTCCCCATCTCCCCTGGCAGCAGCCAGATGTACTCCTCACCCGAAAAGCCCCCTCAAAGGCACACGCAGAGGACGTTGTGTTGTCCTCTTCCTGCTGCCATTTCCAGCCTCTGCTCATGGTCCTTTTTTCTTACACCTCTTCTCAGAGCTGCATTCAAGCAGACCTTTTGCTCCACGATCCCTTGATTCTTCCCCATCAACCTTCCTCTCTAATTTTCAGCCTGGCCCTTCCTCTCATCCATAGTTCCCCACTTTCCTCAGCACCAACTTGAGCATCAGCCTGTTGTAGACTTACGCATAAAACCAACAATATAAATAAATAATACAGAGGCTTATTCTGAGAAAGCTTTCATCTTTCCTTCCCCATCATGCTGTGTACCATATACAGGGGTTAGAGAAACCCTGGAGGAGGCAGACAGGTTCTTAAGAAGTTGTTACACACAAAAAAAATCTTCAGTTTTAATTAAAAATACTAAGGCTGCTGCATATTCCCTGGACAGATCGAAATAACCTGGATGAAGTGTCCTTCAAGGTCTGTACATAGAAGAGTCCTAAAGAAATGAGATGCTTTCTGTAAAGCTGATTGTAACAATCCCTGGTTTCAAATACGGAATGATGGCACCGCCAGAGTAAAACTGCCCCCAACCATTCGTGCTGCTATACAGTATACAATGCTGCATTACATTCTCAGGAACAGTCTACAATACTACATAACTGTCAATCATTTCTAGAAAATTGTATAGGACCTTTCTGAACAGATGGAAACTTAAGAAGTAAAGTAGGTATAGATTTAGGTAGTTATACCTGGACGCTGTTCATGTTAACAAAAAGTTTCTACTTATTAAAATGGGCAACCACTTTATCCATAATATCCTGACTTTGGATCTCCTCTGTGGCTGCACCACATCTTGCTATGTATTAGTCTGTTTATCTTGCCTTTGCTGCAATGCTAATTGATGCAATTGGCACAACACTGGGGGGGCTCAGAGGAGGAAATGAAAACAGAACCTTCCTTCCAGCTCCTCAGAAAACTGAAGAATGAAAGAACAGATTTGCCTGACACTGTCTTTCCTTCCTGCCCCATATATGGATTATTATCATTTATTCTTATGCAGGATGTATCTGCACAAACGGTACCTGGTATAATGCATATTGTATTTCAAGTTAGAAGTCGGATGTTCCAGGTCTATGCATTTCATCCACATGAAGTGCTAACTTCCTGAGTCACAGTGCTGTACAGATTAACTGGTCCAAAAGACAGAGATCTAAACTGGGAGCCAGAAGCTCTCAGATACCTCACTTGGATTACCTCTGACTGTATGTGCATAGTCAACTCTTGTGATTCTGAAAGAAAATACATTTTTGCATGTCCTCATAAATTTTACTGAAAATTAATAACGAGTGCATAAAAAGAAACTAAACTGAGGTTATTTTTATGTTAGACTGCCTTAAATTGAACATTGTTCATCAAACCAAGGTTTTAACTGAAATGATAACCAATTAATGAGTTAACAACAACAGGGAATGGAGTCAGCACTTGGTCAAAGCAACAAGGGAATGAGTAACAGAAATCATGAGGTATCTGGCATTTGAAGAGACCCACTGCAGAAACTAATGGTGATCACAAGTTTTGCAGACTCATTCCTTTGAGGCAAGGGCCAGCTCCTTCAATACTGCAGCAGCTTCAAAGTCACTGCTTACAATGTCCCTCCTCTGCCATTTATGCACTGAGCTAGTAGCGTTTAAAACTGTCCTTTTCTGATGCAAATACAGTTCAATAACTCAGGATGACACAAGGTGATTTAAAACAGACTATTTCGTGCCACTCTGGGTACACAAGTACCTTCACTTATAGGAATTTTCATTTGCTTGCGCCTTCAGAAAACCTTTATATAAAAAGAGTAAGTATGATCTCCCTGAGGAACCATGAAAAGGACAATAAAAGGTAATATAGAAAGAAAGACTAGCTCTCAGTCTTGCATGATTTTCAGAGCATCAAAGTCAGAAGTGCAGCTCAGGTAACTACATGATACCGCTGCAAATAAGCGCCTTCATCCTACCGGACTTGCTCGGTACGCGGATAATCAGGCCCGCGCAGCTGTGGAGCCTACACAAAGAGAAGCCAGCGCTCCCCTAGACCTGCGGGAGAGAGGTTGCTCCACAGGACCATTCAGTGAGCTCCTCCTTCAACCTGCCCTCTCTTCAGGGGTTATAAACGGAGTTTCTGAAGCCTGGCTTCCCTAGGATGAAACCAGGCATCGTGAACAACCTCACTGGTCTCCTGTGTTACAGGATTATCCAGTACTAAAACAATCATTCAAATAAATATCCCTAGCCTACAAACATCCAGAATTACAATATAACTTCTAATTAGAATTCATAAAGTCTTTCAAAAAGAATAAAGACAAGTTAAGCAGAGGGAAGGGTACAGTGTTTATGAAAATACATAGAACTCAAGTGATTCAGAGCACACAAATAGTAGTGTAGGAGAAATACTTAAATCTAGTAAACATAATGACTAGAGAAGAAAACTTCCCTGATAAACAAGTTTGACACAGTTCCATCTGTAAACGACCATAAAAACTGTTGAGATATAACTCAGTGTTTGAAAAATGGAGATAGTGTAAACATTTAGTGACATATTCTTAGCACAGTAGTATGTATTCCTTTGCTAAACTCACATTGTAATGGGATACATTTCCTCTGTCAACTTCCTTTCTCCCTGTTCATATCTTCAATATGGCACATTTAAAAGTGTCTAGCTTTATCAAAATCACCCTCAATGAGATATATTACTACTCATTCCACACTTGAAACTTGAAGTTTATCTGAAAATAAACTTGCCACGGCAGCTGCTTGCTCAGAAAAATCTGTCTTTAGAGAAATCAGTGATTTGCCTGTGATTTTATATATGTACCTGGGGCAATGTTGGGGGGGGGGAAATATATACATCTCCAATATATTGAATATAGCCATTGATCCTGAACTGATTTTTTTTTTTTAATGCAGAACAGTAATCACATGGTATCTAACAGTCATTCACAGGCAGATGCCTAAATCCAACCCTACTTTTCTCATTGCAGTGGATTTGTTAGTTTGTGGGTTTGGGGAAAGGCTGAAGCCCTATGGCTCTGCATAGTCACAAGCACTCAGCCCAACTCACTTCAAGGAGACGCAGGTAGATCTGGCAGGCTGGGGACCGGGGCAGGTCATTCTCCCGTCACTCCAGCTGCTGGTCCTGGGCTCCCAAAGCTCAGGTACCACGTGCCTGTGTTCCAGCACAGTGGTTCTTATATTTTCCATGCAACTACATACACTCAGTTTATGTTTTTTGCTTGTTTTGAGAATGTTTCCACCTTTTCCATGTTACAGTTCTGTCGCTGTTGCATCACTTCCAATATTTTCCAGCGAAGGCTGTTGAAACAATGCATTTCCGTCGGGGTAGCTAACGGTTCACGTAATAAAGCGTAATGTGACTCTTCCATCATTGCCTTCATTTCTTTTAAAATAGAGAGCCATGAACAGTAACAACTTCCACACTTTAGTGAGCTGTAAATTGTGTAGTTTACAAAACCCTGCCGAGTCCTCCACCGCAGAGCACAAGAATATGGTGTTATCTACTATTGTCATCTCTCTTGCTTTGCTTCAGAATACCCTGCTGCAAAGGAAGCGCTGGTCATTGATTCCCTCCTCCAGCTTCTCTTTTATAAACAGTTCATCCAAGCACAAACAGACCATGAATTCCAGCTCTGAATTCTTGGTAACAGTGGCCATTGACGTTAAGAGAAGGTTATGTTTTATTGCATGGGTTGAACTTTTGTGCAGTCCTCACTTACTAACCTGCAGGTTCAATTCCAAAGATGAACATGTCAATGTAGTTTCTAGACTAGGATCCACCTCTGCTGCATACTAAAATATAAAAACAGGGACATACAGTGGAACTGTTGTCACATGTTCATTGCTGTTGGATTTTTCAGTATGCAGTCCAGTTCTGAGAAAAAACACACCAGAAACTGCTGTGAGAAAATTAATAACTACCCTGAAAAATGTTATCTGAACCTCTCTAATACATCAGCTACAAGCAACATTACCAACTCGAGGATTCCATGGACACATGGAAATTCATATTGAAGGCAAATATTCAGTAATGCATCCCAAACACCCTCCTAGTTTCACAGCTCATATCCTGCTTGCCTTAACATTTTGAATTTTAAACTCAGTGACCCATATCAAAAGGGCAAGTGGTTTATGCCTGTAAGGATAAGACAGGGGCTGGAAAAGCAGAGCACAGTTATCTATAACCACTGAAAAGTGTCTGTGCAAGGCAGGTCCCTTGGTGCTGGGCCCCATATTTTACCTGCCCGCTTCATGTTTCTCCACCGAGACTGTAATCGGTAATTATACAGGTTCCAGCCTGCAAGACTTCCTCCTAGAGGCAAAAGCGCTGCCTGGGGGTAGGGGACACAGTGGGAGAAAAGAGAATGCTTAAAGTGCCAGGCTGGAGATGAACTGTATGATACTTAGGTACGGAAGGAAATGAACAGATTTTTCCCCTTAATAAAAATAGCCGCACGCAGTAACAAAACACCACAACTACAATGCCTTTACCCCCAAACTCCCATAATAAGAACTGCACAGAACTGAAGGTTCTCACATAGATAAGGAATTGGCAGGAAGATAGGAATGAGGAGGCAGCAGGACACAGTGGGAGGTCACCACAAGCTGTGCAACATTTTCATAAATATACGAACATATTTGAAAAGGAGGATGAATACTAAAGCGCGTGTTGAAGTCTGCTGATAACACTAATCTACATCAGCTAGTAGGATGAGGCTGATTATTAGAAATGTCACGACCTTGCAATATTGAGTGACTACATGAAGAAATGGCAGATTAAATTCATTGTAGATAAATGAAATATCATGCACATGAAGAAAGCTAATCCCAAATTTACATATACAACAGTAGTTTCGCACTGACTGTTACTCAAGATGCAGGGTTAGAATATGTAGCTCCATGATAACTTGAGCATGGTGTTCAGTAAAGGTCATAAAAGCAAATTGAGTGTTAGGAGTCATTAGGAAAGGAACAGAGAACAGAAAATGTTATTATGCCTCATATGAATGCGGTGCACCTGCATCTTGAATGCTGTGTGCAGTTCTGAAGCAGATATCTCAAGAATTATATTGTGGACTTGGAAAAGGTTGAGGGGCAAGCAGCAAGGCTGATCAAAGGCAAGGAATCAGTTTTGTATGAGGAATAGCTGAACAGACTAAAACTTTTCTGTCTAGGAAAGAAAGATGACCGAGGGGTTATATGATAGCAATTTTTAAAATATCAACAGAAATGTTTGCTGTCTTTTCCAAGAATGAGAGACTCTACAATTAAACCAGGAGGAACCAGTTTTAAAACACAAGAAAAACTACTTTACACCCTTTGTAGTCAAGCTGTGGAACTCTGTGCCACAGGATGTCACGGTTGCTAAAAAGCTCACAGGATTTCAAAAAGGTATACTACAAGTTAAAGGAAGGAAAATCCACTAGGGTGTATTAAGCAGAGAGATACCAGCTTTGCTTTGGGGAAGTGCCCAAAGCACAAATTGTCAGGAGATGATCCAGGGTTCCTGGGAAGCATCACGACATGGCTCCCTTGTTCTTCTACTCTTCTCTTACAAACTGCTGTTCACCAGCATTTAAGAGAGGGCAACAGGCTGCACACACTCTTAGCTTAAGACAGTACAGCTGCATGAATGTTTTTATGACTGAAACATTCACGTCTTTCAAAAGCCAGTAAAAAAAAAAAATCACGCAAGTCCAGATGTAGCTAGAAGGTCTCCAGCTCTGTGTCAGGCGCTGGCCCCAGGCAGCACGTGGAACAATCAAATGCCGTCGCGGGGCTTCTTTCTCATGAGTGGAATCACTGGAGTTCAAAATCTAGAAGTTAAATTGGTTTTTCTCTTTCCTTGTTCTGCTTTTCTTTTACTGTCGTCATTTTAACAGTGGTGTTATATCCCAGGGTAAGAAATGAGAATGATTTAAACGATAGGAGGAGAGTACTCTATAATCTTTTCTGCCTGTACTCCATAAATCAGACTATCTCCTTCCCTTTCAACTACCATATAAATTTTATCTTTTCAATAAGGTCTTAACTTACTGGGCTCTGAAGGACTCCAAACTGCTGCTCCATCACCTGGTAAGACGATAGCATCAGGCACTTTCTGATCACAGCCATCCCGAGCGCAAGGAGCAGAATGTATTATAACATTTGGCTGCCACCCACAGTGTCCTCCCTCCTGCTGTTTTTATTTTCCCAGGTAATTTGTACAGGCTTTCACTGCAGCTTGCGCGTGTAACAAGCACAGAAGTTGTAACTCTTGGTGTCAACAACAGTGACCCTCCACACAACGAACAGGAGGAGGGAGAATTGATGGGCTTTGCCTACGCTCTGGAGCATTTGAACACAAGGGTGTACCTTTCATGTGGGACATGAGTTCTCCAGACCTGCGAACCTGTGGCCCAGGGCTCCCTCCCTCGCCATGCACTGCCCTCCGAAGGGCCCAGGGACCTGGCTTGCACCCAGGTCTTGTCCTGATCAGGGTGGTAGGGCACACATCTATTGCGTAGGCACGACAACTCTGAATGTCCCAAACAGCAAGAATGTCTTCTTATGCAACATTCACAACGGTAGCTTTTAATGTCAATAGAAAAGTCTTATGCTAACAGGGGGCTGGTGCAAAGAGACACTAGTCAAGATACATTGTCTCTACAAGAGAAAGAGCGTTATCAATGATTTTGCTATTCTTCACCGCATTTTCCAAGGGCATTCTTGATAAATCTATTCCCATTACATTTCCGTGAACAATATTTCACTTTGAAGTCTGCCAATCTGTTGAACTGCTAAGCCAGACAGAGGACAGAACTTGAGGCTGGCAGTTATTGCTGCAAGCTGAGAAGGACTGTGTGTACAAAAACATCTTAAGCCCCGTTTTATACATTTACAATTAATAACTAATGTAAAAAGTTGGTCTAACACAGAACGGAAGGAATGACAGAAGCTGCACTTTACTGAACATGACTTGTTTCTTATGGTGATAAAATTTCCCCTATTACAAGAAATGGCAGAATAAATCTAATTTTTAAAGTTTCTTCTCGTGAAACCTTACTGTAACCTAGAATAGCAACTTTGGCGGTAAGAGGGCAGGGTGGCACCTCGCTTTAGCATTTTTTCATGAGAAGAGATAAGTCAGAGGATTTCTCCCTAGGATCCCAACTTCTTCAGCTATTAAACTGGAAAAAAAGAGGGAAGAGAACTGAGGTTGAGGATGCATTAGAGAAGAATCTCTTCCTCCTGTGCATGAAGAAATTCATACTTGCTCTATGATTACCTCTTTTTTTCTTTTTTTGACTGCTTTACTATCACGGCTTATTCTTGCAGTGAAGACTCAAAGAAATTTTGAATTTTGCCACAAAAGCTCAACATACACAGAGAAAGCGATGGGCTTTGCTTTAAAGTGTTTACAGATTAAATACACAAACTGTACCAGAAGCAAAAGGAGGAGAAGGCACTGAGCATGAAGATATCCGCACAGTCCATGTACACAGTCAGCATGAAATCCAGGGACAGCACGCAGGTTCTCCTAAACTTCTTTGTAAGGATTTTGTCAAAGGAAGATTGAAGTAGCCTCTTCACAGACTGAAGAAGAAATCTTATTTAAGGGAGACTAGACATTCACCACCTGCTAGCTGAGTCCGTGAGAGGTCAGAGGTTAGGGAGACATGATAAATTGAAAGACCTCTGTGCAGATGCGGAGCGGCCCATGGAGACCAGGAGACGTGCCCGCGTGGAGGGCTCCGTGCCACATGCTGCCGTACCACGGGAGAGACAAAGGCAGAGGTGAACCTTTGCTGCCCTTTCGGACTCCAAGGCCTGCAGAACAGGTAGTTTGTTGTCAGCCAATTTCTTTGAATCAGAAGTTTATGCTTCCTAAAGAGATGTTAGGTGGAACTTGATGAAGTCAAAGTGGTGTGCGATGTTATACACGCTCAGTTCGTGGGATAAGCTGACTCCTGCAGAACAGGCGCCTTGCTGATGTTCAGAAGACCACGTACACACTGACCCTCAGACAACTACAGCCTTGAACACGGGATTTGGGATTTCTGTCAAAAGCATTTCTGGAGAGCCTAACTAGATACAACCCAAAGCGCTGGCATGGTGCCAGCGGTGGGGATCCCAGGGCTTTGGTTTGGTGACAAGGATCTGTTTGTGAAGGAACCATGATGCCATTTTTCTTCTTTGAAGCCTCTACTCGACAGGCGACACGTTATACAAACAGAGAGGGAAGATCGGAGGAGGATCTATTTTGTGTGTGCACAAGCCTGTGTTAAAGATGTAAAAGCTCTGCTGAAACCCTGAGGGTAAATACACATAACTGCATGTACACTGTCCTTCTGCACTGCTGAGGCTGACGGAACCACTGCTAAAAACTACATTTGGGGCTTTCTATAGAAGAAGCCAGGCTCCAGGTAAGGCTTTTCAAAAAGCCCTGAACCAACAAAATTCTTCAGGAAAGAGAAGACAGACAAGTAGAAGAAAATATACATACTACATCTCCACGTAGCTTAGGAGTGTGCAGATATAAAAAACTGTTTTTTCTGCACACAGAATAAAACCCCACAGTGAACAAATGTAGTCATGTTGGATCTACTTGGATAAGGATGAGAAGCACTGAGTCCCCGACTAATGTGCTGAAAGCCTGCTGACAGCCTGTATAACCCTCCCTCTCACAGACTGCCAATACTAAGGAGCTATGATGACAGCTACTATTTTCATTCCAAAAATGTTTTTATTTGCTTTAAAAATATTTTCCATAGCATGAGATTCCACTAATCAGACCCTTTCTCTTAATTATCTCATTATAAATTGCTGCAATGAAAAAACTGCATACAGGAGGCTTTACATCTGAAGTGAGATGCACAATTTAACGGAATTAAAATCAGCTCTCTTCCCAGGCCCTGTTATGGGTTTGGAATTTTTGTTATCTTTCTGGAGAAACTCCTGCTTTCCACATACAATGTACTTTATATATATTAAAAAAAAAAAAAAAAAGACAAAATATGCCTCCAAGGGTTGACTCTGTAGAAAGCCTGATGTTTCTGATGCTGTGATAATTGCTGTGTCATGACGCCAAAGATAACTGTCACATACTTAAATTGTTTCCTCTCCAGGCTTCAGACAAAATGAGGAACGGCACTGTCATGCACCTGATCTAGTTGTACCAGTAACTGAGGCTCTGGCAAGCGTAACACAATATAAACCTGGGGAAACACATCCACTACTCAAATTCTGTAGAATGAAAGAAATTGTGTGTTGGGGGTGGGGGGGCGACATGCATACATGTAATTTAGTTTTTCTAAAATGAACTATGTCTTAGAGAAAACCTAAAATGTAATTGCTCACACCTGGACAATAAAAATCTGCATTGTTGTTCTCATTATAAAATTAATTGAGCAACATGCACAAAGCTAAATTCAAAACAAGCTATTCTAATACAGCCTTGTAGCTATGGATTTAAATGCAGAAAACCCAAGAAAAGAGAGTTAGGACTGTCATAATTAATGACATTCATATAAGCTGTCACTGAGTTAGTAACGCTCCTGGAGAACATGGGGATCCTACACTCGCTGTACGCAACTCAGTTTCCCTCCCTCTCTAGACACTGTTTTAAGAGGAGAGAAAGGGTTAACATTGCATGTGTGTGTTCACATATCTGTCGGGGTAGCATCTCAATGGTCCTCAGAAGCTGAATGTGGTCTCTGCACCCGAGGAAGACGGTGGACACATAGCGGAAGACACAACAGCAAGGTCATTTACCAGGCATTAATTTAGCAAGACCCCCCTGCAGAGCAAGCTGTAGGGGAACTTTTTCAGAAGAGTGCCTGAGAAATAAGACAGATATTCTAATAACTTGCTGGAAGAGGCAGAGCCTACCACAGGCTCTCTCTATTTCAGAACGAAACACATGTAGCTGGCCAACTCTCCGACTGAGGAGGACTTTGCTAAAATCATATCCTGGCTAAAGAACTCTACCTTCTGCAATACAGATGATTTATAAATGCTGACTAGTTTTACAGACACTCTCTGCCAAGCTGCAGGTCACTGCTGGCTGTCTGGCTTTCCTTTAAGAGGTTAACTCTTCATTTTAGAGTTGGCCTGGTGTCTCTGATGGGACCACTGAGCCCAGAAGAGACACAGTAAGTCTAGTTTCACCTCCAAGGAGCTCTTACACAGCAGGCACTGCAGGTCTGCCTTTGCGGGCCACCCACGGCAGCTGTGGACAGGTCCGTATCTCCAGGCTTTGGTAGCTGCACACGACGCTTATAAAATAAAACCCAGTTCCCTTTTGCAGTTAAAGTAGACACTCGACACAAATATTTGGTCTAAAATCTCTCTCTGTCCCAAGTTTGTAGCACAATAATCTGTGCATGTAACTAGAGCTTTCCGGGAATTTTCAAAAGCTGCTGAAGTTATGGTGGGTTATGGCACCTTCACTTCTGTCCTCCGTTTGGGCTAGTCCAAGAGGCCAACCCACGCCCTACCAACTGAGATCTTTTGCTATCCATAGGAAAAACCTCTCAGCTGATAAGTGAGCAGGGCTGGCTGTCCTAAAATCAAAGATTATCTTATGAAAGCAAATGTTGCCATTTCACAGAATCACAGAATCACAGAATCGCTGAGGTTGGAAGGGACCTCTGGAGATCATCTAGTCCAACCCCCCTGCTCAAGCAGGATCACCTAGAGCACCTTGCACAGGATTGCATCCAGGCGCGTTTTGAATATCTCCAGAGAAGGAGACTCCACCACCTCTCTGGGCAACCTGTTCCAGTGCTCTGTCACCCTCACAGGGAAGAAGTTTTTCCTCATGTTCAGATGGAACTGTCTGTGTTTCAGTTTGTGCCCGTTGCCTCGCGTCCTGTCGTTGGGCACCCCTGAAAAGAGTCTGGTCCCATCCTCTTGACACCCTCCCTTCAGATACTTGTACACGTTGATAAGATCTCCTCTCAGCCTTCTCTTCTCCAAGCTAAACAGGCCCAGCTCTCTCAGTCTTTCCTCATAAGAGAGATGCTCCAGTCCCCTAATCATCTTTGTAGCCCTTGGCTGCACTTGCTGCAGTAGTGCCACATCCCTCTTGTCCTGGGGAGCCCAGAACTGGACACAGTACTCCAGATGTGGCCTCAGCAGGGCTGAGGAGAGGGGAGGATCAAGGAAGCCTCCCTTGACCTGCTGGCAACACTCTTCCTCATGCACCCCGGCATACCATTGGCCTTCTTGGCCACAAGGGCGCATTGCTGTCTCATGCTTAACTTGGTGTCCACCAGCACTCCCAGGTCCTTCTCCGCAGAGCTGCTTTCCAGCAGGTCAACCCCCAACCTGTACTGGGGCATGGGGTTATTCCTCCCTAGGTGCAGGACTCTGCACTTGCCTTTGTTGATGCAGTTCCTCTCCGCCCAGCTCTGCAGCCTGTCCAGGTCTCCCTAAATGGCAGCACAGCCCTCTGGTGTATTGGCCACTCCTCGCAGTTTGGGATCATCAGCAAACTTGCTGAGGGTGCACTCTGTCCCTTCACCCAGGTCATTGACGAAGAAGTTGAACAAGACTGGGCCCAGTCCTGACCCCTGGGGGACTTCGCTAGCTACAGGCCTCCAGCTAGACTCTGCACCACTGATCACAACCCTCTGAGCTCTGCCATTCAGCCAGTTCTCAAGCCACCTCACTGTCCACTCATCCAACCCACACTTCCTGAGCCTTCTCTCTCCAGAGCCAGCGAGCCTGCCTCACCCCTCAGCTCCTTCAGTGCCAGTTCCGCTTGCACCGCTCCTGACAAAAGGACCTTTCTGGCACGCTTGAAGGACGGGCCTTATCTTTGGCTGCAGGGCACGGGGTGGGGCCCTTGGGCTCAAAGGGCAAGCCCCAGCTGGTGCAGCTGCAGCTTTCGCAGCAGAGGGGAGAGCCTACAAGTTCCACTTTCCATGGGAGAGCAGCATCCCCCAAGGCAGGCAAAACATTGCCGCTGGCAGGCAGAGCAGAGGAGTTGAAAGCAGGCCTCTCCTCAAGGTTCTGCCCGCTCTCTGCTTCCCTCAGCGGTGCTGGGAGACACAGAGGGCTTGAGGCCGTCCTGGCTCTGCGGCTCATCATCCGCACGGTAACTGCTTGGTGCCTGAGAGGCTCTGCTCTCAGGGTGCCTACAGCTGGCTGCTCTGCCTCACGTCTGGAAGGTGATGGGCAGCGGAGCTGCCTGCATGCGGGCAATCTGGCAAAGGCAGTCCTGCCCGTGTTCCTCGCGGGAGCCCAGGGCATTGGCAGCAGTGGAGAAGGCTCTGGCCCCTGGCCTTGGGGGAGACAAAGGCATCCCTAATGCTGCCGGCCTACCCCTTCTTGGAGTGCTCCTCTCAGCCAGCGCTGTGCTCCCAGGGTGCGAGCGCAGGCTGTGCCAGACAGCACGCTACAGAGGGCTTTGGGCAGTAAAAGCCTCAGCCAAAGGCCTAACAGTGGCCCTCCGTGTGACAAGCAGTACCCAGGTACAGTGTCCTTAGGACTGCCATGACCGTGCAGACATGACGCGTGCATTGTGAAAGTATGGAGTAGCTTGCAGCTCTCAAGGAAGCTCCCAAAGAAGTGTCTGGATGCTCCAAAGAGCACTTTGTCAGAGATCTTTGCAGAGTTGAGCGCCATGCAAGCGTATTTTCTAAAAAAGCCATCAGCCGCTAAATACCTGAGGCTGTGTGAACCCACAGTGGTGCTGCTCTCCTGCGATCTTCACAGCCACAGGGTTTGGGCTGGGGTCCCTTCCAACCTCAACCATTCTGTGATTGTGTGATGCTGTGGGGTGGGGGACAGAGCAAAGGCAGCGTGGGAACCAAGGCAGCCATGGTAGCCCTGCTCTGCCTAAGGACCCCGCTGCTCTGAGGAGGACCCAAGTGACAACAAAGAGCCCAAGGAACAGCTGGACAAAGAGGGCCTGAAAAGATGCTGGTGTGTGCCCCCGGGAGCCAAGAGGCCAGGTGCTGGCCAGCTGGCAAGAGCTGCACTGGGCAGAGGCACCACAAGCTGCGCGGACACTGGCCAAAGCGCCAAGCTCCAAGGCTGCTGCTTCCTGGCTCAAAGTCCAACGGGCAGCTGCTCACAAGCAGAGTTGCTCCGGGGACCCTCCTGGCACTGATGCTGCTCGCTACCTTCCGTGGAGTCAGGAGAGAATTCAGGAGGAAAGGAGAGGGGGCACAAAGGAGCAACGGTAGGGGGCAGACAAAGCATCCCACCCTTTGGCAACGTGAGGAACAAAGTAGCTGGTGAAGGCCAGAACGTGTTAGCCAGTTGCACGGCAGAGGAGGGAGCGATATGAAGGTATCGCGGTCCACCCCTGACCGCAAGGAGTTGCGTACCACAAACCTGCTGATCACGGAGGACTAAGTGTGGACCTATAGTGCCTCTAGCCTCATTATCCCTGATTACCCTGTTAAGAAACACGCCCTTCGCCGCATAACGATATGTGAATGGGGGGGAGGGGGGCATACCCCACGACAATCGCGCAAATGGCCATCTAGCCAATGAAGTAGGACTGCCGCGCTTCCACATCCCACCTTCAGCAACTATAAAAGAGAGGAGAGCCCACTAAAGTTTTTGGAAGGGAAGAAAACTGAAGCCCCAAACTGTTCACTGGAGATTGCTGACGAGCGAGCCTCCTTCTTTCCTCCCGCAAACAGGGACGCCTCTTTGGTAAGATTTGCGCCTCCGACAGCGTTGGACGTTACCCGGGGAAATATATTGTTACTGAAAGGGCTTCCTTGTTAGTTTGAGCTCAAAGAAAGAAAATTTGTTGCCGCAAGTGCATTTATCAACAGCAATTCCAAACCGGTTGTATCTGTCGCTTTAATAACTTGCTTATTCTTTTCAACTTTGCGAAACTGACTCCGGGAAAGTCCTTGAACAAGGGGCTCTGGCAGGCAAAGGTAAACTAGCAAGCTTAGGAAAGGCCTTTCTTCCCTCCCTTCCCGCGACACCTTCCTAAACCACCTGGGCATGGGCATCAACTGCGCTCTCAGCAGGTGTGAGGAGAGTTAGCTATGCCGAAGGAAGAGCCACCACTCAGCAAGACCTCGGCAGGCTGTGCCACCCAGAACTGCTTGAGCCTTATCAACGACCAATGGAAAGGTCTGCCCCAGGCACAGGCAGACCGCAAGCAGCAGCAGCAGCAGCATGGGCTGGGGCCTGATGGGCTGGGGCGTAGTGCTGCGCAAAAGGCCCCAGGGGTCCTGGCACACAGCAAGCTAAACAGGAGCAGGCAATGCGCTCCGGCAGCAGCAAAGGCCAACCTTTGTATGTGGGGGCTGCATCAGCTGCTGTAGAACGAGCAGATGGAGGAAGGTGAGGATGACACTCCGTGCTTGCTAGGGCTCTCCTGCGTGCAATTTTGATCGCAGCAGTTCAAGGGAGGCGTTGTCAAACTGGAGAGGCTGCAGCAGAGAAATGCAAAGGCGACAGACTGTGGCCTGGAACGTCAGGGCCCGGTGTGCACTAAGTAGACATTAGTTGCCCTGAGCAGCCTGCCCTGGCACCTCCAGCCACTGGCGCAGGAGCCTGACTGAAGCTGAGGCCCACTGCTAGCGGCAGCTGTCCTGCAGCTGTAGCCGTCTCCAGTCCTGTCGCCTGCTCTTGCTGAATGGTCGCTTGCATTTCTGCGACTGACCTCAGAGCTGCCCCACTGCCTCACCTTTGGGTGCCCATCAGTGGGCTGCTGAGGGAGCCTGTGCCTCTCACCCGCACTGTTCCGTGGGGGTGTGTGGGTGTGGACGTGGCAGGAGGCATCTGCCTTTGTGGCAGCAAGCTGACCGCTCTGCTCTTGCTTTCCAAGCAGAGGGGGGTTATGCCTTGCAGGGCCAACAAGGCCACCTGGCTGATGGCCTTTGGCTTGCTGCACTACCGTGTTAATGCCTGGCTGGGTCTCAAGAGGAGAGAGCGCTCGCCACTCTCCCCGCTGACTTAGCAGCGGTTCTCACTCAGCCCTTTGAGCCTGCCCCGCAGGACACGACACGCAAGAGCCTGGGAGAGGAGGAGGAGGTGTGTAACGGCACAGCAGCTTGCCGGGTGACCAAGTGAGCCGGCTGGCTGCGCGAACCAGGGCTCCTCTACGGGTGTGCCGGGAGCTCTCCGGCTTGGGGTGGGGGCTAATGCACAGGGTTTCTCTTTCGCAGGCTGCACGCCGACCCCCTCCTGGGTGCACCCCCCTCTGAGGTCATCCTGGGCGGCACCTTGGCTCCTGTGACGTCATAACCCGCTGCCCTCCCTAAAAGCCCAGCCTGCAGAGGTGCGTAGCTCTGCAAACAGGGAGGTTTGCGGAGGCCAGCAGGTGCTTTGGGAAGAGGCGTCTGGCTATTTGCAGCACAGCGACCTTTTCCCTCTTGCTGGTATCGGAGCTGGAGTAGAGGAGATGCCAGCCGAGTTGGGCAGGTGAGTGCAACGGAGCCAGGCAGCCCAGCAGACCCTTTGGGTGGGCAAGGCGCTGCCCATTCTCCTCGGGAGAGCCCGGCGGGAGCAGGCTGCTGTGCGCTTGTCAGGCCAGAGGCCTTCAGCTGCCTTAGTGGCCGCAGGGTGCTGTGCTCCAGCTGAGAGCTTCCTAAAGGCCCCCGTGCCCTGGGCTTCTCCGCTCTGCTGAGCTGAGGAACCTGGTGGCAAGGGAGCCCCTAAACGGATCACCGGGAAATCAAAGCCCACGCTGTAGGCTTGCGTAACAACAGCCTTCCCTCTCTTGTAGGCAATACGTCACCTGGCAGAATGGCAGGAGGTGCCTGAGGGCCCTTTTGCTGCTGGCCGCAGTCTTTGCTGGTGAGCAGTGCTGAGCAAACGTCTTGCGCGGGAGCACAGGCGTACGGGACGCCAGCTTTCAGGGGCAGGGAGAGGCAGTAGATGCTGTGACGCCTTCCAGCTTCGCATCTCTGTGACGCAGTGAAGGCCAGAGAGGCTCTTGGCAGGTGGACTGCAGCCTGCCTCCTGCCTTCCATGGGTTCAGGCAGCGCGAGGGAGTGGAGTGCCTAGGATCCTTCTGGCTAGGGGTCCCTCCTTGCTTCAGAGCTTTGGGGTTGGAATGTCTGTGCAGAAAGGTCCATGGCCCGGTGCATTTTCTCTTGCCTCGGGACCACATGCCCTCATTAGGGTGCGGGTCTGTGGCCGTCAGGCGTGTGTATTTTCCAAGCTGCTGGGCGTGGGGGATGCCCAAGGGCTTGGAGGCACGTCCTCTCTCTGCACTGGCTCCAGCTCCAGCTGACCAGGCAAGCCATTGCCCCCTAGGCGTGGAAGCAGAAAAGGTGGCTGCAGGCACCATTAGAAACCCTCTTAATATAACTGTCTCTTGATGCGGTGACTTCCAGCTGCGGTTTACTGCTGGAGCTTGCTGCTCGCCGAGGGCAAGTGGCAAGAGGAAGCGCTGCAGGTACGTGCCTCTTGTTGCGGGAAAGCAAACTGTGGCGGAGGCCGTAGCTCTGAGCTCCTGCCTCCCCTGCAAAAGTTGGCAATCTGCTCCAGATTCCCAGGACTCATGCTCACAGAGACGTGGGGCGGGTGCGGGGACCCGTGAGCTTGTCATTGAGTCTCCGTAGCTGCTGAATGAGGTTTGACACCGAGATCTCCCTGAGCAAGCTCTGCAGCTTGACAGGCTGAAGAAAGGAGAACTTGGGCAGCAGGTGGCTTTGCTCTTGCCTTAGCTCCTGGAGGCTGCAAAGGGTCAAAGAGGAAATGGACTCCCCAAAGAGAGTGGCTGGAAAAACGGCCTGAGGTTGCTCCTCTGGCTTGCTCCCCCAAACTGATGGAAAGCAGCAGCAACTGCTGCCTTTTGTTCCTAGGCAAGTGTCCTGTGGGAAGCCCCCACAGCGCTCCTGGTGCTTCCTCTCATGGAGGGCCTTTGTGTTTCAGGAGGAGTCCGGGCCGCCGGAAGCAGAGCTCACGACTCTCGGGTAAGAGCGCTTCCTTACCATGGAACTGATTGAGTGGCAGAACACGCAGGGCTCCAGTCTTTGCCTTGTGCTAAAGGTGGAGGTGAAGGGAAGCCTTTGTCAACGCGAGGGAGGGAAGAGGATGCGGGCAAGGACACGGCGCCCTAGTCGTGACTGCCTGCAGGGGCTGGGCAGCTCTTGGACAAGCTCTGCTTTCCCTTTGTCTTCAGCAATTCGCTGCCCTTGCTGAGGGAGAAAATCCGTGAGCGGCAGCTTCTAGAAGAGCAGGTGGCTCGCCTGCGTGCAGAGATGGGTGCCGCAAACGAAGTCATCCTGCACTCGGTGCAAGAAGCCTTGTCGGAGAGCAAGATGGCCGAGGAGAAGAGCGGGGTAAAGAGGCTGGCATTTGATCAAAGAGCTTGCTGCCACTTGGAGGCTGCCTCCTGCTGCTTGCTCTTGGCCCTTTGCAGAGTCAGCTCTGCCCTCTTGCTGCCCAGCGCAAAGCTGGCTCTCAGGGATGGTTGGGGCAGTGGTGACCTGAGCCAGGTCTGCACTGTGGCTCTGGAGACTGGTGTTCTCCCCGAGTCCTCGCTTGACTCGTCAGGAAGCGCTGACCAAAAGGTGTGGCGCCTTTTCCACCAAGTCTTGCCTTTGGTGGACTGACCGCCCCCCGTCTCCCCTTTGCCCCGGGCAAGTACTCGGTGTTCATGCAGAAGTGCCCGTTGATGAGTTTGTGTCATTGTGCGTGTTCATTTCCGCCTCTGCTTTCGCAATGTTTTTCCCAGCCCCTTCTCCACTTGACACGCGCAGCACTTGAGAAGATAGGGGCAAAGTACCTCGAGATGGTGGACTGGGCTCTGAAAACCACAGGTATGCCTACGGAAAGTCTGCTGGCACTCGGCTGGCGTATGGCTCTCGCACAAAGTCTGCCCAGCTGGGCTTGCAACCTGAGAAATACCTGCTAGCTCACTGCTTCTCCTAGCCTCTGGCCTGTCCTAGGCAGCTGCTTGGCATGTGCATTTCAGGGGCCACCATCGATGTGGAGAGAACATCCAGGACTTATGGCAGTGGGCGAGGCAGTGAGGCTTGCTGGCTTTGTCCAGCGTTCTTTGCGGCGGCCAACCCTCCGGATACTATTTTGCAGGTAAGAGCATAGAGAGCACGACTTCTGAGGCAGTTCCTTGCTCTCAAGTTGAGCCACCAAGCCCCAAACACCTCCCTTCGCAGCAGCAGTATCGCTCAGCCCTACAGCGCTCAGCCTCTTCCTGACGATCACCTGCGCTTCCCCACAGCGCCGCCCTCCCGTCTGGAGGGGAACGGAGCTGAACCCAATGGCAGCAACCTGCCCACCAGCCCTGGTCACCGTCTGCTGGGGACCTTTGCCCTTGGCAGCTGCATTTTCCCACCTCAACTCGGCGGTCCCTTTCCAGAGAGAGTGGGAGTTGGGAGGGGCCTGCCAAGCCACTGAGGCAAGGACAGAACCTCCTCCAGGCCCGCAAGCGTGGCAGGATCTGTTGAGTTGGAGGAAGTGTGGTGGCTGCCCTGGGCCTCGTCCCTCCCGCACACTCGTTGAAGGCTTATGGGGTGACCTGCACTAGGGAGACCCGGCCTGCCTCTGAATGCTGTGCAAAATCAGAGCGGGATTTGGGAAAGGCAGCTGAGCCTAGATGTTTCGTAAGGAAGCCTTCCGTCTTCTGAAGACAAGTTGGCAAGTCCCCGCCTGCCCCTTTCATCCACTTGTGTGCCTTTCCAGGCAGAATGTCAGCCAAGAGACCAAGGCAGGTCTGTGCTTCTTGCAAGGCAGCCAGCTCTGTGGGCTCTTGGAGGGCCTTGCCATTGAAGGTCGCTGCTTTCTGGTTGCAGCCACGTACTTCCCCTGGACAGTGCTGGGCTTTCCAAGGAGCGGAGGGCCAAGTGGTCATTCGGTTGCCTGAGCAAATCTGGCCAATGGCTGTCACCGTGGAGCACATCTCCAAGGCAGTCTCTCCTTCCGGGGAAGTCAGCAGTGCCCCCAAAGATTTTGCTGTCTCCGTAAGTCTCTGCCTTGCACCTGCGGGGAGGGCGGCGAGGGAAGCTGGCCAGGGGAGAAAGGTGCGAGGGAGCCTTGTTTCTCCCAGCGGCTTCTCTCAGAGGAGCGTGGGCTGGTTGCTGCAGAGCAGTGCGTCCCTGCGTGCCGTATGTGGGGGCCCACGGTGGTGTTATGCCACTCCGGCTTGCTTTGTGCTTTCTGGCCAAGGGTCTTGGAGCGCTTGCTCAAGGCAGCCTGACCCACGTGCACGCTCACCTCTTCTAGCCTAGGGCTAGAGGAGCGGGACATGAGGCAGGGTTGCCCGATTCTGACTCAGCGGGCTCTTTTCCTTCGGCTCTGCTGGAGCCTGACCTGCTCCCCTTGTCGGTTGCCTTTGAGGGCATGGATGAGGAAGCCGCAGAAGAAACTCTCCTGGGGCTCTTCGTATTTGATGTGGACCAAGAGGCTGTTCAGACCTTCCGCCTGAAGGTACTGGGAGTGCGTGTGGGCACGATGCGAGGGGCGACCTGAGCTTTGCCTGCAAGTGCTCGGACGAGCGAGTGCGGAGGATGAGCCAAAGCATGCGGTGCCTTGTGGCTCTGGCATGGCAACCATGGCTGCCTCCTTTGTCAGGGCTGCATTTTGTTCCCCGGCAGGGAAGCTAGCGCTGGCAAAGGGCGCTACGTTGCTGTGCTGTTGCTCTTTACACCTGAGGAGTCATGGCTCCCCCCGTTTCCTTTGCAGAAGCAGCCTCCCAGAGCCTTCCGGTACATCAAATTCCAGGTGCGGAGCAACTGGGGCAACCCCGAGTACACCTGCATTTACAGAGTGCAGGTTCATGGCGTGCTGGCAAGGCAGAACTACCACCTGAGCCACGAGACAAGAGAGCTGCTGTAAGCAAGAATAAAAAGAGAAGGAAAAGATGTGGCGGCTCGCGTTCACGTTATTCGGCCCCCCCTGGAGCTTGACTCCTGAGGCAGGCCGCACGCGGTGCGCATGCTGAGCCCCTGAAGAGAGAGCCAGGAGAGGAGCTGGCTCTCTGAAAAGCGCGGCCATGCCTCCAGGAAGTCTGGGGGCACTCGGCTTGTTCCGAGAAAATTTGGCAGAGTAAGGAAGCAAAGAGACTCTTTGAAAAGTACCCTCCACAGGCCCTGTCATCCGTAGGACAGGGATCTGCCACAGAATCGCACAATCACAGAATGGTTGAGGTTGGAAGGGACCTCTGGAGATCATCTAGTCCAACCCCCCTGCTCAAGCAGGATCACCTAGAGCACCTTGCACAGGATGGCGTCCAGGCGGGGTTTGAATACCTCCAGAGAAGGAGACTCCACCACCTCTCGGGGCAACCTGTTCCAGTGCTCTGTCACCCTCACAGGGAAGAAGTTTTTCCTCATGTTCAGATGGAACTGTCTGTGTTTCAGTTTGTGCCCGTTGCCTCGCGTCCTGTCGCTGGTCACCACTGAAAAGAGTCTGGCTCCATCCTCTTGACACCCTCCCTTCAGATATTTGTACACATTAATAAGATCTCCCCTCAGCCTTCTCTTCTCCAGGCTAAAGAGGCCCAGCTCTCTCAGTCTTTCCTCATAAGAGAGATGCTCCAGTCCCCTAATCATCTTTGTAGCCCTTCGCTGGACTTACTCCAGTAGTGCCACATCCCTCTTGTACTGGGGAGCCCAGAACTGGACGCAGTACTCCAGATGGGGCCTCACCAGGGCTGAGTAGAGGGGGAGAATCACCTCCCTCGACCTGCTGGCAACACTCTTCCTCATGCACCCCAGGATACCATTGGCCTTCTTGGCCACAAGGGCACATTGCTGCCTCATGCTTAACTTGGTGTCCACCAGCACTCCCAGGTCCTTCTCCGCAGAGCTGCTTTCCAGCAGGTCAACCCCCAACCTGTCCTGGTGTATGGGGTTATTCCTCCCCAGGTGCAGGACCCTGCACTTGCCTTTGTTGAACTTCATGAGGTTCCTCTCTGCCCACCTCTCCAGCCTGTCCAAGTCTCTTTGAATGGCAGCACAGCCCTCTGGCGTATCAGCCACTCCTCCCAGTTTTGTATCGTCAGCAAACTTGCTGAGGGTGCACTCTGTCCCTTCATCTAGGTCATTGATGAAGAAGTTGAACAAGACTGGACCCAGTACTGACCCCTGGGGGACACCGCTAGCTACAGGCCTCCAACTAGACTCTGCACCGCTGATCACAACCCTCTGAGCTCTGCCATTCAGCCAGTTCTCAATCCACCTCACTGTCCACTCATCTAACCCACACTTCCTGAGCTTGTCTATGAGGATGTTATGGGAGACAGTGTCGAAAGCCTTGCTGAAGTCTAGGTAGACAACATCCACTGCTCTCCCCTCATCTACCCAGCCAGTCATTCCATCAGAGAAGGCTATCAGATTGGTTAAGCATGATTTCCCCTTGGTGAAGCCATGCTGACTACTCCTGATCACCTTCTTTTCCTCCACATGCTTAGAGATGGCTTCCAGGATGAGCTGCTCCATCACCTTTCCAGGGATGGAGGTGAGGCTGACTGGCCTGTAGTTCCCTGGGTCCTCCTTCTTGCCCTTTTTGAAGACTGGGGTGACATTGGCTTTCTTCCAGTCCTCAGGCACCTCTCCTGTCCTCCATGACCTTTCAAAGATGATGGAGAGTGCCTGTGCAATAATGTCCGCCAGCTCCCTCAGCACTCGTGGGTGCATCCCATTGGGGCCCATGGATTTGTGGGTGTCAAGTTTGCTTAAATGATCTCTAACCCACTCCTCCTCCACCAAGGGAAAGTCTTCCTCTCTCCAGACTTTCTCTCTTGCCTCCAGGATCTGGGATTCCTGAGGGCAGGCCTGAGCAGTAAAGACTGAAGCAAAGAAGGCATTCAGTAACTCTGCCTTCTCTGCATCCTTCGTCACCAGGGCACCCACCCCATTCAGCAACGGGCCCACATTTTCCCTAGTCTTCCTCTTGCTACTGATGTATTTGAAGAAGCCCTTCTTGCTGTCCTTGACATCTCTAGCCAGATTTAATTCCAAACGGGCCTTAGCCTTCCTCGTCGCATCCCTGCATACTCTGACAACGTTCCTATATTCCTCCCAAGTGGCCTGTCCCCCTTTCCACTTTCTGTATGCTTCCTTCTTCTGGCTGAGTTTTGCCAGGAGCTCCTTGCTCAGCCATGCAGGGCTCCTGCCTCCTTTGCTTGACTTCCTACTCATAGGGATGCTCCAGTATTGAGCCTGGAGGAGGTGATGTTTGAATATTAACCAGCTCTCTTGAACGCCCCTTCCTTCTAGGGCCCTAACCCATTGGATTCCTCCAAGTAGGTCCCTGAAGAGGCCAAAGTTTGCTCTCCTGAAGTCCAGGGTTGCGATCCTACTTGGTGCCCTGCTGCCTCCTCGCAGGATCCTGAACTCCACGATCTCATGGTCACTGCAGCCAAGGCAGCCCCCGACCTTCACATCTTCCACCAGTCCTTCTTTGTTTGTTAGTACGAGGTCCAGCAGCACACCTCTCCTTGTTGGCTCCTCCACCACCTGGGTCAAGAAGTTGTCACCAATGCTCTGCAGGAACCTCCAGGACTGTTTGTGCCTAGCTGTGCTGTCTTTCCAGCAGATATCGGGGTGGTTGAAGTCCCCCATGAGAACCAGGGCCTGGGATCGTGAGGCTACTTCCAGCTGTCTGTAGAAGGCCTCATCGACTTCCTCTTCCTGATCAGGTGGCCTGTAGTAAACACCCACAACAGTGTCACCCATGTTAGCCTGCCCTTTGATCCTTACCCATAAGCTCTCGACTCGCTCTTCATCCACCCCTAGGCACAGCTCAACACATTCCAGTTGCTCTCTCACATCAAGAGCAACTCCACCACCTCGCTTTCCTGGCCTGTCTTTCCTAAAAAGCACGTAGCCATCCAGGACAGCACTCCAGTCATGCGAGCTATCCCACCATGTCTCTGTAATGGCAATGAGATCATGGCCCTGCGACCACACACATATCTCTAGTTCTTCCTGTTTATTCCCCATGCTGCGTGCATTGGTGTACAGGCATTTCAGGGAGGTGATCAAGCATGCAGGTTTCCCAGGAGGGGTACAAGAGGGTCCTCCATAGCCACATCCCATGCGCACTTCCCTGGCTGCATTCACCTGCTGGAGGCATCCTGACTTGAGCAGTCTTTTGCCAACTACCCTGGCACTATAACTCTCCCCTTCCCCCATCTTTCCTAGTTTAAAGCCCTCCTTACCAGGTTGGCCAACCTGTTGGCAAAGACCCGCATGCCCCGCCTCATGAGGTGGATCCCATCTCTTGCCATCAGTTGTCGATCTTCAAACAGGGTCCCATGGTCGTAGAAACCAAAACCCTGTTGCCAACACCAGCGGCGCAGCCAGTTGTTAACCTGGAAAGTCCGTCTCCTCCTCCTCTCATCCATCCCCCTCACTGGCAGGATTGAGGATTAACTCTGCTCTTAACCTTGAAACTAGATGATGTAAAGAAGCCACAGAATGTGTGAAAACAAAACTGCCAAAAGTTACTTACATCCTCTGTGCACTTTCCTTCATAACTGAGATTAGCCAAAATAGTTTCAAAAAACTTCACAAACAGCAAGGTTTTAAATATTGACTTACATCTTCAGCTGGTTTAAGTCAGCACAGCTCCAGTGATTTAGCAGTGCAAGATTTATTTACACCAGCTGATGATGACCGAGCCTATCATGTTTGCTCAGCCAGGTTTAGGCCTCTTAAAAGGTCAACCTATGAAGAGCTTCTCAAAGTCCTCCAGCAAAGAGTGAAATCAAGACTTTCAGCTTCTCTAAATATACAGAGAATGCTTCCCTCCTCCCCAAAAGAAAAAGCAAATATGCACTTTCCTTGTTTTCTCTCTCTCTCTTTTTTTTTTTTTAATGTTCTTCCATTAAGTCAGAACTATACAGTGCTATTTCAGGTTCAGCAGAACTGAACTATGTGGCAGACAACTGTTCTGCAGCCATCAGCAACATTACAGTCTGTAAGTAACTTTATAGGTGGCAAACTACCAGTGTGTCCAAAGCATAGGAAAAAAAAAATGTCTGCACAAAAATGAGGTCATTTTTTCTATCACCTACAGAAAAATGGATACACATGGTATCATGCTAGTACAGTACAGTAAATTAACGTATCCATTCAGTGATAGGTATTCCGATAATTATTAAGATCCAAGCCACAATATCCTCTACTATTTTAAAATTTTATTTCCAATTCTTTTGTCTCCAAAGGCAAAATCTACTGTCCATCTCTCCTTCAACAATCCATCTTAAGGAGCAAAGCAAAGATGATCTAAATCAGAAAAGCAAAACACAATTTGGAGCCTGTAAAGCTAGGTTAGATGTAAAAATGATTTAAGGATCTTGGTGCTTTTGACTCTGAAGTGTGCTCTCTGCCCTGACTCCAAATACACACACACACACACACACACACACACACACACACACACACACACACACTGCCCTCAGGGCCTCTCTTCTGCTGTAATTTAACTTCACTGTATGTTCCTCTTGTAGAAACAGTTTTATCATCTGTGTTTTTCCACACACTGATGGAAATCAGGAATAGGAGGGGGACACATTTAACGTGTGTCCCAGCACAGGTCACTGAGGAACTCAGCTAGTGGCCTCTCTATGAGAAGACTGGCCATTTATTCCTACACTGGTCTCCGTCACTTATTCATGGAAGAACTTTCCCTCTTCTGTCACATCACTCCATTTCTTTAAAAGCCTTTAGTGAGCAACCTTATCTAAAGCCTTAGAAGAGCAAGCAGATCATATTCACTCTCTCTCTCTCCTCGGCACGTCTGCTGACTCCATGGAGAACTCCCATGAAGTCCTTCCTAAAAACCGGCATCTCACTGAACTCTTCCCAGCCCCCTGGCATGAGAGGTGGTGCGCCCCACTTCGTAGCTCATCTGCTTCCTCCTTTAACTCCCGGACAGCATACTGGACAGATACTGCACGATCCTGGCTATCTGCTACTGCTCACCATGTTGACTTGCTCCATAACATCTTTTGCCGATACTCCAAATTGAGATTTTCCTTAAGAAGTCCTCCATAAGGAAGGTTCTGGCACAGGAATTGTCTCCGTACTCCTCTACCACAAACACAAACGCAGAAATCATACGGTTATTTTTCTGGCCTTTTATTGTCTTGGTGTTCTTTTTACACCTCGATGATGCACTTACACTACAGGCTCCCTGGCAGTTTTCCCTTCCCCTTGTTTTTGAGAAAAAGCTTATTTCTTTTTAATTCTTTTGCAAGTTGTTTTTCCTCTGATTTGATTTTTATGCCTTTATGCCTTAGATATCTATAGTGAATGAATACTTCTCTCCTCAAGCGCAACCTACATTCTGGACTATATAAAAATATCGCACATATTCTAGGAGTTAGACTGCTAAAGACCTAGGGTGTTGTGCTGCCATTACAGTCGACGGAAAAACTTGTGTTAAAGCATCACTGGGAGCAGGATTAGACCTTTAATATGTGAAGCTATTAAAAAACTAGACAAACAAAAAAATCCTAAACTTTGCAGAAGTTGCCTCAGAGTGCTTAACAAAATATCAAGGGATAAAAGTCTTATTTATGGGAAAACATAATATATTTTGCATCAGAAAAGGAACAAAAAGGAATCAGCCTGCTGAGAAAATGATCTACAAGTATATTAATAGAGACTATTGTGACTCAAAATTGAAAGGAGCAGGGCAAAAAAGCAACAAAAGAAATTATCAGCAGAGCTTTGCTATTCAGTCACTGAAGGCAGAGACAGAAAACCTTGCAAAGATGCATAAATCACGCAGAAGAAGCATTTATCAGACCAGCAGCAATATTTACTGCCTAAAATGACTAAGTAAAGAGATAAACACTTCAGTGTAACATACAATTAAATATATTGTAGTGTAAAGCAACCTCCGATAATGACAACCTGGATTCAACAACCAACAGTATCTTTGTTTTCCCTTGGGATTAAGACCAGCCAATGCAGTAAAATCTGTGATTGAAAACTGAACACAAAAGAAGGTATATTAACAAACTACTGCAGATATCTTGGAAGGAAGTGCAGTTTCCTACACCCCAGTAAATCGGAACAACGTGCATTGCTGGCAGTGACCTCTCTTGGTACTTGCAAAGCGGAAATTCCCATTTGATGTGATACTCGAAAGCAGGCACTCCTCAGAATTGGCACTCCTCAAAATTCACCTTGCTTTCTCCATGCCCGATGCAGCCTCAGACAACTACAAAGCAGGAGCCAGGCGGCAAGGGCGAGTCCTATGCCCACGCAAGGAGGTACGGCAGCAGCAGTGCCTGTGTTTCAGATGAACGACAAATGTTCAAGGCAAGTGGGAGGAACAGCATGTGTTCTCCCCGCTGCCTTTCCAAAGCAAACACGAGCCCCAGTCTTCCCTGATTTCCGTTTCTAGGGCATCTCCGTGTCTCTCCAGCTCCCGTACAGGACTGAAGCATGGATCCTGGCACCTAACACTAAGAATCTGGGTAAGGAGGGGGGAAAAAAAAAAGAAAAATCCTTAGCCACAGAATAAATACCCACCTCAATTACCTATTTGCCATTTGATTACTGTAGCCCAGAATGGCACATCAACTGAAAGATAATCAATCTGTTTTTCCCGAAAACATCAAGCTCTACGTTGTGGCAAAAGCTGAATTGACAGCTCTGTACCTCTTTGTAAACATTGCTGAATATCTGATCTTACCTGCGGATGGCTGAAAAGAGTAAATAATTCAAATTTCTGACAGACTTGCGCAGATTTCTAGATATTTTTTTTTCAGCATTCCCATTTATGAATAAGAGAATAATACCTTCTTTTTTTTGTTTGTTTAACTTAAAGATTACCCACGCACAAGCTATCTTCTCTCCCCATACTGATGAAAGGTTACTGTGGAACTCTATTTGCAAAGAGCAAAACGCAGAGCAAGACTGATCAGAGGAAAAGCAAGAATGAGGGGAAAAGGAAGTCCATTGAAATAATTGCTCCTGCAGCTCTATCTCCTTCGGAGCATTCTGCATCTGGCATTAACATTTCTGGAGCTTTGGTTTAAATCTAGTAAATAGCTTAAAGAAAGAAACCCATGTATTTAACATTATATACTTGTATTTATCATGCTTAAAGAACAACTTCCTTGCCTGTTTCCCTTTTTCTTCCTACTGTAGCTCTCCAAAAGATCCACATCAGATGGTAACACAGAGAATTCTTAAATACTGCTAAGCAATTACATTAGGAAAGTGGTTGTTTTTATAGTAATTAAGCAAGTGGGTGCACATTTAATTAGAGATGGTTATCTTGAATTTCTCTGTACAGGAGGCAATTCTGACCAGGCTGCTACAGTGTAATGACACATTAATTCTCCTTTATCATCTAATTCAGAGTGTAGGACTTAAAAACTTCAGGGAAGTAGCTGTGTTGGAATCTAAGGTGGGATTCAGGATGTGACATGACAGTCGATCACATTTTAGTATGTATCAGTATAAAAGACACGCAAAGAGGTTTCCTAAAGGGGGGAAACAAAACAAAACAACACAGCCAGAAGCCAACTCTGTACCCTGAAAATACACAGCTGCTCCAGGTAACGGCTGCACCTGCAGCACAAAGGAGTCCACCCCAGATGGCTAATGAGTGAAATCCCAATGGCATCGGTGAAGTTGCACCTATTAACACAGACCGAGGACATGACGCAGAGATTTCACTTCATATACCAAAATGAACAATGTTTCTACCTAACATATATTTTATTTTTTCTTTTGGTCGCATAGTTACCCCTGTGCCTTGCTGAACTGCTTCTGGTTTCACTCTGCCGGTGTTCTCCTGTCGCACCCATCACAAGCATCTCCCAGTAGTTGAGCGCAGCTATAACAATGGTATCAAAAAAGCTGCAATAACAACTAGGTGTCAGTTGAAAACATTTAGCTTTCTCTCCTTGCTCATGCCCTCCCCCCTTTTCTTTGATTCATCTAATATTGTACAAAACCATATGGAATAATCTACTGTTGCATAAGATCAGCTATAGCATATTTGAAGAATATGTCATCTCTGGAGATTCAGAAATTCAGTGTGTCATCATATCATTGATTTTCAAATATAACTTAATCAGTGAACAGTTAGGGAAAAAAAAACTATAATAAAACCCTAACTTCCAAGCATAAAAAGTAACTGGGTTGAATCTAAAATAATTCTTGCTATTTTTTTTTTAAACCATTAGAGATATTTAGTGATTATAAATGGCTTGAACAAAAACAAAACTTGCTGCTGAACCATTAAATATCTCTTTATTTCGGTAAATTTACAAGTAGCCTTTATATTTCTTCCTAAGTTTTTAAACTGATGATACTTTGCTGTGAAGCTAGTATTTAAGCTGCCAGTGGAGATAATGCTTTTCTTCAGCAGAGTTAATTATAACTCCTTTGAAAAGACGGTTCATGAAGGGACGCGCGCTGCTGATAATCTGTAACGGCAAGGAATGGGTGGCCCTAATAACAGGGTGCCGTGCGCCCAGCGTCGCCTTCGATTGCTATTCAGGGCAACGATAACACAGCCGCACAACAGGGGTCACCGATGAGGCCGAAGAAGAGTCAGACCACACAGCCAAAATAACACACTGCACAAAAATACACAGAATTGAAAATAAAAAGGGCTTATAACCGAGATTTTTAGTCATGCACAGAGGCAGCGGGCCCTCTGTCAGAAAACGGTGATAAAACACAAAAGCCGGCTAGCTAGTGGTTCGCAAGCCGCGCAGAATTAGAGGCAGAAGGGAACGAGATGCTGGAAGCAGAGGGAAGAGGCCACGGAGACACAGTGCCCCTGGAGTATCAGGGGTCACAGAACCAAGGGTGGATTTCTTGGATAATCCAGACACATGCACACGAACACACACACGCTCCTGTAATTTTCACTGTTGCTGAAACACAGGTATTTTTGCTCAATTTTTTAACTGACAACCTGCAGGATACGAAGCCTATCCTGGATAGGAAAGAGCCACATCTTCTAGGAACTGCTGACTTGATCTCAAGCAGGCAACACTCCTCCAGATCCCCTCCTTTCTGGACTTCACCAAGAAAGGCCACATCTTCAGCCCAAGCACCAGCCAAAGAGCCGAGAGGGGGATCTGTGGCAGAGTTAGAAAAGCAGCCTGCTAGGAAGCAACCAGAGGGCCCTGCCCCAGCACCTTCTCCACCTGCCCCATAAGAGAAGGTGGCTCTTTTGCCATCAGCATCACTCCTTGCGAGATGCTACGCAGCCCCAAGATTTCTCTCTATATTAATTATAAACAAAACTCTATTTGGTACTCTGGCAGGAGATGCATTTCACAAACAGCAGGGAGAAACGATCATAAACCAAAACCCTGTAGAGAGCTATATTTTTCCCCCGAGAGGGTTCAGAAAAGTGGGAAGTTATGTATGTTTGCAAGAAGATGATATATATCTCATACGCCCGGGTATGTCACCATCTCCTTGCTAATATGATCTAGTATCAATTTAAGTTGGCAATTATACTCCGATTTTCAGAAAGGTTTTGAGTTGTGCTACGCATGATATCAGTTTTGGAGAGATGGATGTAAATAATGCAAGGTGTATGTCCTGAAATGTAACATTTTACTTACAGTGTTTTCCTCTAAATGATCGCTTTGCCTTCCGGCTCAGCCTTCCTTAGATTGTGCTCCTGGGGATGGGGAGAATTTGAACAGGGGCTGCCCACCTAACAAGGAGGGGAGGAGGGTGGAAGCTCTTTTTTGCGTCTCTGGCACTGAATGATGTAAAACATTCTCAGGCTCACAGACCAATTTGGCAGTGGAGGCAGCTTGATCTCTTGACATGCAGCAAACCATCATTCACTGGGCGATATTCCCTTTTCAGTAACTCATTTCTAAAATCCATTGTGACACTATATTTTAGGGAATTTTTATTTATTTTAAATACTGCATTATTGTACATTTTTGATCTCTCCAGGACCACCATAAGATCACTATGACAGTGGTGAGACAGTTGCCCAAGTCTACGTCCTCATAGGTTTTTTTTGTTTGTTTGTTTGTTTGTTTTAAAAAAAAGCTTTGCCAGGTCAGCCTGCAGAATTTCTATGCTTTATTATAGAACTTCAGTAGATTTCTCATGTCCTAAAAAATTTAGGAATGCTGCAGGCTACTGAACTGCACAACTTTTTTTTTTTTTTTTTTGCTATTGTTGTTTCAAGCTTACACGTTTCTGACTTCCATTTTGGTGGGTTTGTATCTCTCCAAGTTATTTTGAAATCACAGGAGTCATCGGAAAACAGAGGTGAGAAGGGTCCTCTGGAGGTCTTCTAGTACCTTGTCCGCTCATGTTGTGAAGACTGTCAAGGATGGAGACCCCACCACCACTGTAAGAATGTTTTAGATCATTTTGAGATATATTACTCCTCCTCCCCCCGTCCAAATTCCTCACAAGGGGCAGAAAAGTCCCTTACTTGTGGGCTTGCTCTTGGAATTTCAAAGAGGACTATGGGTGCAAAGTTGACTGTCACAACACTTCTGCAAATTTCATCAAGGAAAATGAAAAAGAGTATAAATAAATAAGAACATTTGATCAGATTTTATTATTTTCATAAGCCAACAAGAAGAATATAGCCTTGGTTCATTAGACAAGGTAATGAGTAACCGGGTAGGCACCTTCTAGAGGCAAGATTTTACTTATAAATGATTGCTAGAATGAGTCAAAATTCACATCCTAATACTGCACAGTTTAATCATGAGGCACAACAGTATATTCAAGTACAAAACCAGGTACAAAACCAGGTACATACTTTTAATTATTACTAACGTGATTCCAATCTCATGGTTGGATGATCTGTATGTGCAGTGCAAGATAATCATTATCCACAGGACATAGTTTAAACCATCGCCAAAGACACTTCTCTAAAGAACATATTGTACCATATAAAATCTTCCTGTTGATACCAAATAGACTTTCATTTTTTCCATTTCAAGTATTAACCTCTGAGGTTAATCTTTTCTTTGGCTCTTCAAACAAGCATTTTAGTGGTAGCTTCCAGAGATCTATTTGCTTAAGAAATAGGTGAACTACCGCAAACAGTGTTTCTGGATCTCTCTGACAGACCGTGAGAAGAAACCATCATCTTCGGCCAGTGGAATTATATTGGATTACAGCCCAGCTGGCAGAGCTAGGTAAGCAGCAGGCTCTAGCAAACGTGCAGTTGCCTTTCAAGCCGTGTAATTTATTTCACATGAATCACATCCAAGAGGTGTTATGACAGCAGAATAAAGGCAAATAAAGCTATATACGTATTAGTCACATCACACCAGTACTCCTAAACTAGCAAAGCCCCTCTGACTTAAGAGACTGCCACAGGTTTCAACTGACCCCTATCCTCACAATTTCAATGTCCTCTTGGAAATCCTGTACTGTTCCTCTCTTCTACCCTATCCCACATCTTTTCCTGAACTCAGAGACCCTTCAGAGCTCTTTCTCTCCTTAGTTAAACAGCTGAGGGCTTGACTACACCACTTGCCACTCTGGCTCAGCTCCTTCTCTCATCTTTTAGATGCTGCTTGCTGACTTGGACTGGAAGCCTTCAGAGGCAATGACAGTACTTCCATACTTGTCCAGATTCTTGTTAGGGCATTGGGCCTAATAATATATTAACAACAGTTGTTGTTATTAACACTCTAATATCAATAATAACTCATAATTTTACCAATCGCTACCTGCAGGGGTCCTAACAAGAGTGAACTATCTCCCCAGTAGAAAACGTTTTCTGTGGGTGATGAGTGTGCCGACATTACCTTTGCAGGCAGACTTGAGCTCTTGTGCCCATGCTCTAAGGCTGCCAGAAGCTGCACTGCATTACTGCCACATCAAGCTCAAACTAATATATTCTGTCTGCCAGAGAGCACCAAAAACCCAAAACTTATCAGGAAATGGCATATTATGATGACTGCTGCTGAAAGGTCCAACACATTAAAAGCAATAAAATGCCATTCTTGAATCTCTGCTTCCGAGGGATTCCCGCAAGGCTGGGAGGCAGAAAGCTCCCTGGCTTTGCGAGGCACGGCATACGGATTTTCGCTCGCGGGGAACAATAGTGTCCGAAATGACATCAGAGCTTCCCGTGCGTTCCCATTTGTGACCTTCCCATAGCGTTTCCTCTAATTACCTAAAAGGGAATGACTTTTCTGACAGCTCAAGCTGAGAGCTGAAGAGACAAACAAGCAAGCTTTCACACTGCAGCACTCACTCACCACCATGACAGGTGCCTCAGAAAGGCAGGCAGGACATCGATTTTCCTCCTGACAAATACCGTGCTGAGGATCACGATCAAGACCCAACTGGCTAATGGTGTGATATTTGTTAAAAGCAAAAATCGCCCTGCAGAGCAGCACTCCTCTGCTGAGGGAGCAGGTCCATTTTGGAAGATGAGGCGAGCACACACGAACGCAGAGCTGCATCTCTCCGCATTACAGAAGATGCTCACTTGTCTCAGAGCAGTCCGTTCTCCTATCGCTTTTCCTCTATTTGCGGGCCCCATGACACTCATCCCACAAGTAGGTGATTGCCCTCCGCCACCCTCTGCATGCACGCCATCCTCCTTGCGTCTCAGGGCAAACGACCGCGTAGGGTCCCTGTGCCGTTCAACATGGGGCTGAGACACGGCTCTGTGGGTTTGGTCTGGGGATAGAGGGCTTTGCTTGAACGCCCTCAGGGAAAGGGGAAAGCTGCGGTGATGCTGGCCAGGCATGGCTCTAGGACATTTGCTGCTGCTCTAGCTCAAGAGATGGAGTGACAACAACTAGTTGTCATTAAAACACCAGTGACCTTGGTTGGGCAAAATTTTCCATTGATGTTTATTGCAGAGTCTTCCTCAATGCTAATATTGGAGGAAGCAAAAAGAACACAGCTTGCTTCTCAGCTCACAAGTTGTGTGCTGGAATTATAGTCTGAAAAATTATCTTTTATTTTGTAACATGAACAGAGTTACTATACGCCTCCCTGAGAGGGAAAAAAACAGAATCCCTGAATCACTTCAGCACTACCCAGACTTCTAGCAGAATCCAAAATGCCCTGAAGACATTTCATGTCTAACAGTGCCACTAGGAGAAAACAGAAAAGCCCTTTTAGAGACAGCTAATACATGCCTAAAAGTATGTGCATATTTCAATCAAACTCAAAATGCTATTACTAAAAATGAAAATCTGGTATTATCAGAAGCATGGAAACTCTGCACTCACTTTATCAGCCACTGCTGCGGTACAATCTTTTTCATCTGAAATTCATGCGTAAGCTTGAGAACGCTTTCAGTGTGTAAGATATCATTTTGAATGCAACTTGTCACCAACTTAATAATGTTTTACATATCTATAACATCTGAAGGGTCCCAAACCTCTTTGCAATCCTTGGCCCAGGTTTTGAAGCTGACTGCAGCAGTACAGCCGAGACCAGGACTTTGACACAGTCACACATCATGAACCACAGGAAAAGTGACATCTCTTTAAAGCTCCCCAATGGAGTGTGGGAACTATATATTTTTCTTCTCATTATTTTTCATTTTTATGTAATTCTTCACTTTGTTTTTCTCTGTGGGAGAAGAGTCGGAGTACTATAAACCCACACACGCACACACAATACAAGGTTTCAAGGTGTATTAACTCCTAAGCTTGAAATGAAAAACTGTAAATGTTGTTAGAAACCTTTTTCTTCTTTTGGCATTATTTCCAGCTGTTTTGCAGAACCTATGAGACCTGAATCTGACTCGACACTAGTATAAGTCACAAGAAAACCCACCAAAGTCAAAGAAATTACAGTTGTGTGAAACTGGTGTAGCAAGCGAGATCGAAACTGTTCCCCCTGAGCGTGGAGAGCTTGGAGGAAAGATGCAAGGCACGGCATGCCCCTCTGCAGGCACACGCAAGCCTTCCCACGGCATCGCACCACCACAAGATGTATTGCGCACACACAAAAATCCTTCCAAGTGGCGAGGATTGCTTCTCCCGCACAGCTTGAAAAGGTGAACCTAGATTTCAGAACACTTCACGGGGGAAAGAGCACTGCTTCTAGCTCCACAGTGCCTTACTTTATTATTTTCTAATACTAAGAAATATTACTATTTCTTTATTACTAATGACTTTATCACTAAATTAGTAAGCTGATCCCCTCTGCAAGCCTCCCACCACAGCAAAGAGGGAACAAAGTAGAAAGTGGGCAGCACCTGCCCAAACCTGAGGCTGGCTGAAACCCATCTGCAGAAACCAGCGTGAGCACCTACGCGGCTCCCTTAGGGGGCACAGCCTCCTCGGCTCTGCTCTCGCCGAGACAGCGAGCAACGTTCTACCAGCAACGGGAACCCCTCATGAACTTGTATTTGCAACGCAGGATATATGCGAACAAAAAATAAAATAGCGCCCTCACTTTAGTAACTTTGGCATCAGCGCACCGTAGACCCTTCCGCATTACCTAGCCACCCCCATACACGATCTAGAGGGGAGAAGAGCGGTTCCTAGCCTCCGGTTCAGCTCTGCCTCCAGGGACAGCAACCAGGGGGAAGAGGAGCCACTATGAGGGCTCCAGCTGAGCACAGGGCAATCTGGGAGGGTTAAAATACCCTCTCCTGGCTGAGGACAACAAACCGTCCTTACAGACGAGATGGGAAAGTGCCATAAGACCTTCCTGGAGGCTTCACTCCCAGGATGGCGTCTGTCCAGTCCGGGAGCAAGGAGCACAGCTCCCCAGCAGCGTCCCCATGAACCGGCCTTGGCCGCACTCCTATCACAGCAGCAGAGGTCGGGTCAGGCCAGCCCGGCACCACGGGACACTGCCTGCTGCTGCCACGCCAGGCGCTTTCTGAAGCGCTGGTGAGCAAGGCAAAACCACCGATAAAAAAAAAGATGATGATGGTATCACTTCACTTGCGTGGTTCAAAGGCCGTGGGGTTTTGATGTGTGGCGTTGACAATACTTGCAGGGCAATAAAATGTTTATTCTGAGGTTCCTTTGAAAATGTAAACTATCCTAATAAATCTAGGAGAATAATCCAGAATCCTAGCGGTGACTTATCTAGACACCTAAAATGCACCTGGTTCTGAGCTGAAACAGAGCTTTTAAAGTTAATTAAAAAAAAAAAAAATCTCCAAGTACAACAGCAATGTATTCTTTTCACAGCACTGATACAAAAAGTGTTGCTTCATTCACTGGGTTCCTCCTGTCATGCTTTACCATTTCCTTTTCTCAACCACTGCTACGCATTCACATGTTTTATTTAACATTTCAAACTTTCATATGTTTCATCACCTCTCTAAGTGCTGGAGAGAGACTTAGAGAAACATCTGTAGGAAAGCGTTAAGCATCCTATTCTTTCTCACGACTCGCAAATTTTCAGAAGAAAAATTGTAAATCAAACGTTCTTTATTGTAAGCCTTAGAAAAACTAGCAGAAGATGAAACAAAGCTGAAAATCAGAGGTCTGTAAAAAGTTCCTTAAAAAACCCTAAATACTCTCTATACACAAGCCTTGCCAGTGGCCATTTCCATGCTGCCTCCACCTGCTACCTCTGAGCATTTCCTCTGGCTTCCATAAACATAAGCAGTAAAAGAAACATCTTACCACAAGCATTTGTGCACAGGGGTGGACACACTTGCATGCTGCATAAGCCAAGCAGCAAAAAACCTGCAAGTGTCTCCTCCTTTTGGAATTTACCTCCTATAAAATCAGCAGGAATTAGGCACCTTATCGGGATCTGGGAGCCCTTGGTGCAAAGGAGTGCTGCCATCTCTTTGGAAGCAATTCATCTCAGAGATGTTCAAAACTGAAATAGCAAGGCATCACCTGCACTCTGCCACGTTTGGGCCAGAAAAATAGCCCTCCTTAGCATTGAGCGGTGAGGAAAAAAAGAAAAAAAAGAGACGTACAGGGCAATCTGCTCTGTCCCTGCGAAATCATTTACTAAATTGCTGATGGGGAGCTGTTGTGTGTCAGGGAAGGTGAGCAAATAATCATCCAAATATATTGGAATGGCTAATTTCAAAAATGGTTTTCTTTCTATTTGTTGTTGCCTTGGATGTGAATGCCACCGCACATCGCTGAAGGCCTCCGCGCAACCTGAGCAACCTCAACACCACGGCTCCCTCTGGCAGCCAGGGCAATCCCAAAATAAGCTCCTCGAGTCAAGCGCAGCGACACCGCTAGGACACTTCCCGTGACACTGGCATATTTAGGGGGGTCGTGGTAAAGGAGTCGGGCTTCTGTGTCATTGAGGACAGACAGCTGTTTCCAAGCTTGCGAGCCCCCAAAAGCTGGCATTCCCCTCTTCCCTCACGTTGACAGTGGCTCGGCGTCCAATACCAGCCCGGCCTCTGCCATGGCAGAGCGGAGGCGGCGCGCGTCCGTGGGGGCAATAAACCATGCCCTAATCCCACAGCTAAAACTAATTTGAGCAACAATGCACTTAAGAATTTTTTTTGTCCAATTAATTAACAGAAATGACAAATCAATTCCATTACAAGAAATAAAGAACAAAAGATCTCAGATAATTAAACATTAACTCGATGAAAATCTGTTAATCCTGCCACAGTGTAAATTGGTTTATATATTTCAGTGCCCGGCTTTATTGCTTTTCTTCAGGCCTCAAGTGCAACAACTTGCAGGGCAAATCCACTAAAAGATATATCAAGACAAAAAAAGCTTCCTGCAATAAACGTATCAGCCAGGCTTTTTTCCGCTGGGCATCGTTATACCAGAGCTGTGTGAATAATTAGTAGGTGAATTTTGCCTGTAGTGTTTTTTGTTTGTTTGTTAACAAATTCTTTCTAAGCAGATAATGTTAAGTTCTCCAATTCCTAGATTATTCAAAATTCATTATTTTTTTCAGATTACAGTGATTGTCCCACAGAAATAATTTTCAAACATTTGCTTTCAAATAAAGGCAGTTCACTTTATATTGGTTAGTCATGTAAGTGCAATACTTTTATCTGTTCCCAGGCAAAGTGGCTGATCCCATCCATGTGGGGCAACCAAAAGGCCCAACTTCATGCAGGACTTTGAAAGCCCGTTACCTCTCTATGTGAACCCCTGGCAAAACGCCAGCCACGTGTTTTTTGCCAATATCAGAACACAAAGCTATTTTCATACTGACTCAGATATCGTTGCAATTGCCCACGGATCTCGGCTATTTTGTTTCCACTGAAAGGAGAAATAATGAAAACAAGCAGTTTGATAACAAATAATTAGTGCTGAAAAAGGACTGACGTATCAGCTGACAGCGTAGCGGCAGAGCATTATCCCGCGCTGTCCGATCGCTCATCAGAGAGCATTTCCTCTGTCTTGCTAGAGATCGTGTTCTCCCTCGCCGCCGCCCAACACAACACAACGCTTGCGAGCGGAAGCCTCGGCGGCAGCTCACGCGCTTTTGCCAAAGACCTTGGGAAGGACTGCACTGCACGCTCGAGACACAGCGAACAACAAGGCCTTCGCCAAAAACAGGCCAGAGATGCTCCCTTCGTTTCCCCTCCTCCTCTGCCCAAAAGGCGATTTGGCCGTCGTGGCTGGTCTGGGCTCTTTGCTTTTTTGTCTTTTCTTTCCTAGAGAACGTGCAGGCGAAGCATGCGCCTGCTCCAAGACGTGAGCAAATTCCTCGGGTGTCTGGTTAGTGCACCTTCCCCACGCTCCCCAGAACAAATGGGTTTTCTGGGGTGTGGGGTTAAAAACCTGATAGGAACAACTAAAGGGATTTTATTTGCCTTTCTGTGTTATATGAGGCACGGGTCACTGGGAATTATCTGGGAGTTTTGTCCAAAGCGTTCCCTGCTTGTGTGGCCGCTCAGGACACTGGGCATTTCCTTGATCTCTCCTGCTTGCCTTGCAAGGCAAAGTGTCCAGATGTGGCTTTGGATATGGCACAGATGACTCTGGGTAGACCACTGAGGAGCGTTTTGTGACGCAAGGCATTCAAAAATCACCATTCCACCTGGACTTACGTTTCTCCTACACAGTTACTTGCAACTATACAATGGAAGAAAAGATGGAAGAAGGTGCCTTCAAGTCTGCAACTTCCACTTTCTTGAGCTTTACTAGCTATTTGATTTACCATGATCTACACTGTTCTTTTCATTCAAGCTTCTTTAAGGTGAGGGATTCTTTATTCCCATACATTAATGCTCAGCTTATTTCTGGCATTTGGAACATTGCCCCAAATGCTCCCAGTAATACTGGGGAAGAGCTGGTAGCGTTCAGAGGAAAGGAGGCATCAGGGTGAATTAGGAGAGAGCATTTTGCCTCCAGGGTTCTCAGACCTTCCCTGACCTGCAACGCTCCAAGAATAAAATGGGAGCGTTTCAGAAAATTAACAGCGTAGACATATAACTGCCTTCTTTCTTGGATCCCCTGGCTCAGCAGAGACTGACACACTACCATAAAGATTTAATCAAAGACACAGTGGTCATGTATTTTTCCTATTTCAGAAATACAGCCAGCAAGTACAAGGGGAAACACGGCTAGCTAGTGTTTGGGTGGCACCTGAAGCGTGCTCATTGGAAGAGGCTTTTCTGAACGATTCTCATACTTCATGCCACCTAGTTCTTTAGGTAAGCAAAACGCAATGCATTTTTATTTGAAGGCTCACATATTTTGTTGCTTCAACAAACCATTTCATCTATCAGCAGAGCTGATCCTGCAGCCAAACCGGCCTTCCTCAGGGCTTAGAATTACCAAGAGCACCGAGGTACTATTTAAACAGAACAATTTATAAATGCAACCCAAAGCTCTGAAGTCGTCCATAAAAGAAACGGGAGCGCTACTTGCTGAACACACAAGCGTTATTGAAATTGCAATGATTAAACCAGTCCTGAGCTGACAGTGTCACATGAGAGGATATCGATGAGAGATTAGGTCTTGGATCTAATTTGCTCTATATAAACAGTAATTCAACATTGCTGAGAGCACAGTAAATGATTTTCTAACTCATTTATTTAAAAGGTCTTGGACAAGACTCTAGCTGCTTCTAATAAACTTTGAGAGGACTAAATTAAAAATATAAGAATGCAAAAAAGCTACTATAACGTCTAGGGGGAGGAAAGGGAGTAGTTAGCTAAGCCTGCCCCCCCTGCAAAGGCAAGGCTTGACTCAGGACTGACATTCATATAATGGGAATGATTTTTATTTTCTGAGACCGACTGACCTGCCTTTGCAACACATCATACAGAGCATAAGTGGAAGAGCGCCTACATTTTCATGAAACGGCCCAGTATCCAGGACACAGGGCAGGGAGCACGGCACCGCTCCTTGGCCCCGAGAAGCCTGCAGCAGCAGCTCTGCAGCCGGCGACTCTCCAGGGAGGCTGGAGCCAGCACCGCGGCCGCAGCAGGGGCTTGCCTACGCAGAAAAATTCAGTGGTACGTGACTTCACTAAACTAACTTCAGTACAGGCCCTTCTGTTCCAGAAAATAAGTTGTCAGACTCAAGACTACCCCAAACGGTTGCTGTGTGTAGCTACTGCAGAAGGACTCTTGGGCACGCAAGACTAAGCCTTCCAGTTTCGCTAACGATGGCCAAAATTACCCAGGCAGCTGGAAATAAATGAGGACAAGCCTCTACACTCTGACCTGCCCAATATGTGATTTGTGTTGCTGAGCTACGTGGGAAAAGAAACTCAGCGCTGGAGGTTTTTAGAAGCAGGCTGGAACATGTGTTAACCGGTGACCTAGTTAACCCCTCCGGTGTCAGAGGGGCAGCGCTAAGGCCCCTTCCACTGCTATTCTTTCATGATTCGGCTAATGCACGGGGCTCATTGGCATGCCACCCCTTGGTCAGAATATGCAAGTATTTTCATTATCATTTCAACCTCCAAAGCAACAAAACCCCTCTCTAATTAAACTGAAATGGTGCCTTTATGACATTCCCCTATTTCAGTATTTACTGACGTTCAGGAAGAATTCACAGAAACTCTGCATTTGCTCTAAGCTGGAACCATTTCCGACTTCCCGATACCTTGAGAGACAGCTTGAGTTCTCTGACAACCTGCATCACCCTGAGCACTGGCCTGGTAGCTGTGACATAGTGGCACCGGTACTGTTGCTTAATGACGTTCTCTGAGCCCGGGGTCAAGACCAGACAACAGCTTTTTCTGGTTTTTCACGTCCTGCCATCATTTTGCAGAAGAGCTGCAAACTTCTCCCGTGTCAGTAGCTCAGCCTGTTATCCTGCCCCGGCTACGCTGCACGGTGCTCATCGGTGCGGCACAGATAGCGCGAGCTGGCGCTCATTTTTCACATGGGTTACCCTGAGATGAGATTTGTCATTGCTGGAGTAAAAGCAGCATCTCTTGCCGAGCGCTCTCGAAGCTGACAGTGAGCGACATTCGTGCCTGCCACGCATCCCCTCGCGGGCCCCTTCGCGAATCACAGGGAGGGCCAGCACAGACGTTTCGGCTGCGTTGACTTCTGCATCTTCTATCATCCAGCCACAAACTCATGGCAAGGCTGCTTTAAACCAACTGGTATAGCCCACCACACACCCAGAATAAAGGATAAAGAGTAATAGCATAGTGCAACAGTTACCTGACTGACGTCCTCATCTACAGAGTGTCCTAAATTAAACAGAGCCCAGCACACAAATCTGAAAATGGTCACTGGAAGTTGCGAAGGAAGGAAGGAAGGACAAAAAAAAAAAAAAAAGTTCAGTGTTTGCCTACTCTCCAGCCAGGTTTTATGCACCTATAAGCACCCGTCCCATTTACCCCAAGATCAGATTGATGTGCATTTACATTTCTGTTGACTCCTCACCACACCAATGAACATGAAGCTCTGTACAAACACATCTGCATTTGTGCAGCCTTTCTTTAGGGACTGGATGTGATAATGCATTTCATGTGAAATCTAGATGCTTTCAGTGATCTTGCTCATCTACATCTTAATCAGATGGCAGCAAGGACCGTGGCAATGTGAGCGGCGAACCCTTATAAAGGCTCTTTTTCGCTCCTATTAAAAATAGCAATGTTACAGTTGACTTTCTGTGCCATGTGGAGTATGACAGATGCACTGTGCATTTTCTGGGATGCTCGATTCCCATGTCTGAGAGGCTGCCTTCGCTCCCGAAATACCGCCACAGCACTCTAAGCTGTGATCCACAAAGCCCCCAAACAAGAAGAAGGCTAGGTTTGAAGTACGGCTGCTAGGTTTCCAAAATCTTATCTCATGTACCAGATCATTTTGAAAAGTTATATTAGGAGGAATATTTGTATACACAGAAGTTGCCAATAAGACTGTTCCTACCAGCTTGTAATGAAAGACGCATCCCTGAGTTTGACAGGTAAAAATCACCCTCAGCGCTCTTCCCCCAAGACCTGCAGTCCAAGTTTCAGGTTGTGCCTCCAAACAGGCCGGCACCGACACGTGGCACCATGCCAGGGTGGAGAGCCGGCCCACAGGGCTGCAGCTGGGTGAAGCGGAGCCACAGGGATGACTCTGGAGCATCCATCTCCCCTTGCTCTTCTGGAAACCTTTGCGCCCAGGCTAAAAGGTATAAACCTGCGACTTCCGATGGCACGTCATCACCATCAACTGGAGATGAATAAACATTTTCAGCCATTTTTTTTTGCTGCAAATATTTTACATATATAAATTATAATATATGTTCCTTATTAAATACTGTATTTTACTGTTTGTGGGGTTTAACAGTCAAGACATATGGTAGACTTCAACTTGAAAATATCCTGTAAAAATTAAGGCTTAATCAAAAACTGCTTCCTAAGTAACTGAGATACAACTCTGCAAAATCCCATCTATTTAAAGATGCCCCAAGCAAAGGATTAACTGCTTCAGTGGTTAGAGGGGCCACAGGGTAGATGATCACTGTCCCAGAATCAGTGACTCGGAAATACAGGGAAACGATCCACTGCTTAAACACTCCTCTACTTATGTGACTACAGTAAAAAAAAAAAAAAAAAAAAAAATCACTGTGGATGGGAAAAGGCAATCCTGACTGCTGAGGTAGCCCTGACGGTATTTAATTTGACTTTTTGTTTTTCCTAATGAGATTTGAATAGCTGCCTTGCAGCATTTCTCCTTCCAGTCATACCAGCAAAAATTCATAGTATTCAAGTCAAGAAACTGAGATCTAATTGGGAATAAATGATGCCAAAATCACGTCCGATGAAGGTGCTGCCCACTACAGCACTCTGTTCAGGCTCACTCCATCCTTCTGCCCTGCCTGCACAGAGAACGACAACGGCTCAACTCCCTGTTCCAGCGAGAATTGCCTAAGAAGGAACTTGGCTTCGCTTCAACATAAGGCTGAATTAATGGGGGTGATTTTTTTTTTATTTTTATTTTTTAACATAAATCAGATGGCTACTGTCGTAGAAGCTTAGTACAAATTCAGTGATTTTTAATCATACTTCTAGGGGAAAAAAGAAACACCTGAAACTGAATTAAAAAAAAAAAAAAAGAGGAGTGACAAATATTTGAACTTAAATCTGATCAAGAAAGCAGAAAACCTCCATGAGGCTGTGAAATGCAAAACCTGGTCCTCCAGTAGGAGCAGGAGACGAGAAAGAGGTAACAAGTGTCACCGCTTGGCACGACCACCTCCGGTGACCAGGACGCATCGTGCTACCAGGACCATCAGCAGGAATACATATACGTAACGGAGATTGCTGTCTGCGTTCGCCCCACCTGGCAATTCCTTACCTCGCCGAAGTGGAACAGGACTGGCTTGTAAGGAAAGAAAGAAGCAGCAAGCCAGTTCACTTTAAAAATACTGATAGTTTAAGACATGAACTATAATGGAGATTTTTCAGTAATAGGTAGGCAGGCACCCAGCATGGCTTTTCAGATTTAAACTCCTCTGAAAACCCCAGGCATTTAATTACACCTGTCAACAAGAAAGTCCTACCCAAGAAAACTGCTTTAACTTTTCTACAAGAATTTGTAAGAAATTTTAGTTTTCTCCTTTACAAAGACGACTGGCAAAATATTCCGTTGATATCACATTGTATAAAACCACCATTGCTAAAATCAAAGAGGAGACCAGCGACACAGCACGGCAGTTCCCACGGGTCTCCACTACGGTCAGCCACTCAGAAGTACAGATTTGGAAAACATTCCCAAGTGGTAAAAGACTGGGAGGATACTACAACGAAGAGCAACAAGATTTACTGCATCTTAAATATACATATATCCCCGAAAGCAGCAAGCTCTGGAAACGACCTAGAATGAGCACTGTGCTCTATTTTATTTACACAATCATTTAGCACATTTTGCAACAAGATTCTCTGAGAAGGGCCTAAGTAAAAGCAAACTCGACGCAATCATTCGATCAGCTCTCTCCACGTATTCAGCGACTTATCTGTGTAGTCTAGTAAAAACATAAATGGAATTTGGCCACATTTTACTTTTCTTCCTGCAGAGCCAGCACAAATGTGGGAGAAGAACTGAGTGAAAAATTACAATTACAGAGTGAAAAACAGCACAGTTCTTGCAATATCAGCTTGTGAAAGCAGACGTGTTACACTCAAGCCAGCCAGGAATTTGCAGAAAATTTAGCAGGATTCCTTATTAGGGAATATTCCAACTCCCAGATGGCGTTTAGAAGCCAGTACATGGAAACTTTTCATTTCATTAAAATCTGAGACCTACATAAGTGACAAGGGACACAAAAACCTACAGGGAACAAGTACACTGCTATTCCAATTGGCAGAAATCTTTATTCCGTGTTTCAGCTCCAAGCACCGTGCAGCACTACGCAATGTGCCCTGATATTTTCCTGTAGTATTTTGAGGTACGACTTTTCAATACATACATATTTTGGTGACTTGAGCTGTATTTTAGTAACGGCAAAACTGAGAAATGTAGCTTCCCCTTTGATAGGAAGGTCTTCTAACAATTTGAGAGAATTAACTCTTTTCCATTGTGTTCATGGCACACGGCCACACTCAGATTGCCAAGTACACATCACATTTTGAAGTCAGCAAGTTTCAGCGTAAGACCTACTTCCTTAGTCCCATTTAAAGGTCCCAGAATTAAGACAAAAGGTTCGTTTTTGCTCTCAGCTCAGAGATAGGGGGCAAACGCATGAGGTGTTGCCACATCTATAGCTTGATGGGGTTAACCATCAATACAGGTTAGATACTCGAGTCTAATATTTTAGCAAGTTGATACATTAACTTTACCCTCTGGAATATATGAGGTTTCAAGTGAGAGCAGTTGCAGAACATATTTCTTTACATGCGGAAGGGACTGTCCCCGAGGCTCCATCAGCACTGCACCCTGGTTTTAGTAGATATTAAGATCTCTTCTCAAATGTTTTTTCACTTCAATCTCTTTTTTTTTTCCCCACTTTTCTTCTTACTTCATTTTGTTCTTGTTGTTGTTGTTTTTAATGCCTGTGTATGTTCTTTTCTGGAGTTGCACAAACAACTCAGGACAGTTTTCAAAGCACATCTTTATTCTGAGCTCTCTCCTCTGTGTCGTATAAAGGGAGACCAAAGACGAAAGGATGAGGGGTTGCACAAGGAGAAAACAGACAGCAAAACCTAGACTGATCAAAATGGGTTAAAATCTGCATTCTTCAGATGCTGTATATTAGCAGCCAGCAGTAACCTTATATCAAAAGAGAGGCATTCTGGTCATATCAAGAACAGAGCAAGGCAGAGAATCTCCAACAAACCCAGTTTCTTCAGAAAAGACCAATTACCAGAAACAAAAACACTTTGTGGCAAATTACTGGTTTTGTAAGTTCTTTTCCCCCCAAAACACAGCGGTGCTGATGGATCCCGACTTGCCAAGTTTCCACTGGAAACCTGTCAGGTTGCCTGGTAACATGCAAAGAAAATGCCAAGAGTCAGGGAGCTGCAAGAGCCCTGGAAACTGGTTTTAGGCCTAGTTTCCCACTTGCTTCCACCACAGAAAAGAAGGAAGCCGTAGGCTCGATCCAGGGACAAAGCCCAAGCTTGATTCATGTTTTTCAGAGCTTCCAGACACTCTTGGAGATGGAACTCTGGATACTCATGGAGATGGAGGAAGACCACCAGCGCTTCCCATTCTGGGCTCAGGGAGAAGAAGCCCCAAGACACCCGTGCTGAGCTGGGACTCTCCCAGCAGCGGGGCTGTAAGCCCGAGTCGGGATCCCAACAACTTCTAGCCCCCAACGTGAGGCAGGAGACTTGTTGGACTACCGCACCTCCTCAGGAGCATGCCTTCTTGACTTTGTTGTCATTAGAAGCCATGACGGTTATGCCCGTGTCATTAACTACTTTTCAGCGAAGTCTCTGGTTAATCGTTTGCTCCACAACAATCTTTTTCTCATTCACGCATTGTTTATGAGGCATTTAACTGGCTTCTTGTTTACTGAGAGCTGATTTACTTGATTATACTCTCATCTATTGTTTAAATGGAAAAAGCATTCCTCACAGTGGCTACTGAGCCTTGGCCATTAGCTGTTGCCGAGATATTACTGCTTTTAGATATCTATCTCTTTTTGCATTATTACCTTACAAAGCTTTGTTTTCTGCAAATGGTCTATGACAGATTTATAATATTTTCTCTGAATTATAGAGAAAGTGGAATGCTTGCAGAGGGCTACATACACATGAAAATAAAGGAAAATAAATAACAGAACTAAATGTACTGCGGTGTATGATACCTGTATTGGTCCCTTAATTTGGCTTCCAGCTTAAAGAAATCACACAGATGGACAGATATAAAATCAGTGCTGAGCAAAATTGATGTTTTGAGGGCAAACATATGAACAATAAAAATCAGTTTAGGTTCAATCAAAGCAGAACATTCTTAAGGTTTTCCAGAAAATGATGTATTTTAAGTCAACCTAAACATTTGATTACCTGAAACAAGGAACTTTTTCTTCTTTTAAAAATATAGTTCAGTTATGAAATTAAATGTTTCCATTTTTTTCATTCCCTTCCATTCCTGCAGCTTTTTCTATATAGAGAGTGAAACGGCAATTTCCATTACAATGTTGTTCTCATTTCTTAATACCTTCTGAAGAAAGGTGGGGAAAAATGCTTTAGGTGCAATTATATGCTACATCTCGCTGTGGCTAGCTAAAGGACATCAAGCTGAGGTTATATGAACACTTGCCAAATTGTAAACATCTGACCTTGCAACCGCAGTGGTCTCAAAGAGGACTTTCGATGCAATTTCCTCCTTTGCTGATAGAGATGTAGCTGAGGGATGCCACAGCGCAATGGATTTGTACATGAATCACTAAGTGGCTGTTTCTGTATTTCACCCCAGAGGGGACCAGACAGTGTTGCAGTAGTAAATGAAGCAATTTGTATACACATGCAGATTATAAAGCTGTCTAGATGCATATTATTAAAGTAAATGTGGTATCCTGAAGACACAAAGTAGCTCTCTACGACTTTTCACAAGAGGCTTACATACACTGTTAAGTTTTACTTCATTCAGTCTAACCAAACAGGCAAAAACACCTCCCACCCACCACACAGCTACAGATCTCAAGTATCTATATCGATATAACTTCTCCTATCTGGTAAAGGAGATAAACTCCACTAGCATAAAGCAACTTCACATTGATATAAGTGCATCCACACCAAGGCTTGTGTGTCCAGCTGCAGAATTATACCCGCAAAACAGCACTTTTAGTGTAAGCTAGAGTCTGTGGCAGAAAGGACAGAAAGGTTTAGGTGAGAAAATGCAAAGTTTCTTACTCCAATAAAATCTGACTCCTGGAAACCACAAAATACAAGCCAGGCCTGATACAATTTAACATACGCTTTTGCCCACCACAGTAAACGAGTCAGTACACCCTGAAGGACAGAGCACTCACCATCCGCTAAATCACTTTAGAACCACTTTCATTCCTAAACAAGATTAAGGAAAATGGTTAGTCACATTTCTTCCCACAATATATAAATCATAGATTTCATTAGAACTGGAAACATGGTTTAGGAAAAAAAATGCATTAAGAAGGCCTACCCTTTGGAGGCCAGCACCAATGCTGGCAGGGGGCTGGGGGTGAGGGATCACCCCCTCCTCTCCCTGGAGAAACAAGCCCTCCCCACACACCAGCCCTCACTTATCACAGAGTAACCCCTTTGGCTAAAGGTGCTTCATGGCTTGGCATGAGGGGCAATGCCCTGCAGCTGAGCGCCGGGACATAAAATCCATGTCCTGCAGGCCATCTGAGTTCTTCCCCACTTCTCCAGCTTCCTTTCACTCGTGTTTCCATTGCGCTGTGCAGTCAGCACATTCCTCCTAGCTTCAGGGTGGCATTTCCCATTTCCAGCGTTTTGCAAGGCTGTCACGAGACCTTACAAATTACATATAATTAACAGTGTTAATTCTGCTTCTGTCTCACTCAGTTCTTCATTTCCATATTACAATGAACTTTGAATAGCAGCCACAGGTGACAGATTACTAATATCACCACCAGATAAAGCATTTAGGCTGCTAATTCTAGAGTCTTTCCCGACTCAGCTTCCTTCCCCTCTCTTTGCCTCTGCAGTTCCTAACAGAACAGAGGTTCCTTCATCACTAATCTAGGTGGATCTGAAAGCAAAAAAAACATTAATGGAATAACTAATACTGTTCTCATATTTCATGTGAATAACTATATTACCTAGCTCTCTAAAATACAGTCAGGTTAGAGTCAAGTACAGTATATCCTGAATTCTGTAACTCCGTTTCACAGTTAAAAAAAACAAACCAAAACAAACCAAAACCCCCAAAACCACTTCCTTAGTCATTCATTTCTTTACTACTCATCTTAACAGACAACGGCCTTATTAAGTCCCAGATCTCCATGTTAGAGAACTCATGGCTGGGTTTTAAGTTAAAGCAAGAGAACCTCTAGGGTATGATTATCTGCGAGAATTAATATTATTATCCATGGAAAAAGAGCCAGCAATACCATAACACTGTCTTTCATTCTAGAAAAAAAACTGTCATCTCATTTTTGTCCCCTTTATTACACTTGATCCAAGTTCATAATTTCCTACCTGCTAGCTATTTGTAATTAAAGATGTCTCCTAATTACTCTGCATTTTAAGGGAGCTCTTGAAAACAAATCTATAGTTAGACTGATGGAGAGAATCAAAACATTGCATTTACAAAGACATTCTTTTTTGCTGAGGTAAAATTAATATATTTTGCAAAACAAACAATTTGCCAGCAAACAGTTTGTGACCCGCGTTCTGGGTCGACACAATATTTGCATATGTTAAACCTACATCCCGGGTTCATGTTTTCTGCTGCTCTCCGTCTTGCTGAAAGTCTATTTTTTGATCTAAGTCAGGCTGGTAGGATGTAATATATAAATACAACTGGATATTACTGTTCTGCTCTAAGAGTAGAAGTTGATGAAGGACTATGTTTTGAATGCAAAACTGTTTATTCCGTGCAGGACACAACTGCTGTGTGAGGCAAATTGCCATTTCCATAACGCTGCTCAGGATACCTCTGCCCGAGAAACCCTCGGGGTTCTTTCATTTACAAGCACTACCCTCTAGCAGAGACAGTGATTGCAAATTGTTACTTTAATGGATGTGCACTGTAAGCATATGCATAGGCAATGTTGCACAGTATGTCTGCAATGTCCTAGTATCTGTAAAGCAGTTGCAGCAAGAGCAGTGTCTATCATGGTCCCAGGAATACCGTGAAGGGTGGCAATAATGGACTTAGAAAGATAAGGTGGAGGAGTTAAAGGAGGCAAAACCTTATTTTGCAGATTCACTTAATGTGCAGCCACCTTGTACAAGTGTCTTCCATTTTGAGAGGTTTTACTGGAGTGACACTCCCCACTTGGAGTATAAAAAAGATCAGTAGCAAAATGGTAATACCTTGCAATTCAGAAAACATGATAAGAGCGCCTGTTTCATATTAAGTGTAAAGACGAGGAAGACTTCTTGTTGCAAAGCTCATGAAATACAAGATTCCTCAATACTCCGAGAGAGAAGGAAATCGAGATGAAGAGAAACACTTCTGCGTTTCTAAACCCAAGCAGACTGGGTTAAAAGGAGTTATTAAGGCAGGGGGCTCCTGATGGAGATGCCCACAGTCAAGGGAGTACAGGGCAGTCAGGACTGTGTAGCCCTTTAGCCCAGGAAATACAGTATGGCCACACTGCGGCTCGTCAGGCTTGCTTTCTCTGGACTTCTCCTGGCCTGCCTGGAGCTTTGTTTTAGCTTGCTTAGCTGTCACAGCAAATTTTTAAAGACCAGGTGGCTATTTATTTTTTGCTTAGCTTTGTATAGTCATGTGCTACAACTGTAATTTTGATACGGATACTACCAGCAAGTTGTCTGCAGAACGAACCATCATTGGTGGCAGCCTAAGGATGCAGCGTGGAGGAATTTGGGCACGGGATGATAGCTGGCACCTTGAAATGGGGGCAGAAGAGGCAGCGCACAGAAGCAGAGGCATGAGAGGAGAGCTATGGCCTTAAACGTGGGGACGCGGGATGATACAGGAGACCCCAGGGCTAAAAACAGCTCATCAATGGCCAGCTACTGGGAGCTAAAGGAATGCAAAGGAGCTGGGCAAAACTGGGTTTAGGGGTAACAACAACAACCCAGAACAAGTATCCAGCATACGTAGCACACACAGCCACAGTAACTTTGGATGTAGCGTGGTGTTGCAGACCATTGGAAAAAAGAGTAGTGTGTAAAAGCGTGTTAGAAATTGTACAAAAATAGCCCCAAGTGGGCCCCAGGTTAAGAAGGAAGAAAACATCAACATCAGCCTCATGCTCCTGCTGGTGAAGAGGAAGAAGAAACCATCACAGTCAGCATCACTCTCCACTGGGAGTCCTTTCCCACTCCACTGGGAAAGGACTTAGGGCCCGCTGTGACCACCCCTGCAGACTGAAACCAGGATGCAGATGGGGATTGCAACAGTGAGCAGAAACCAGAGAACAGGGACAGATTACAAAGTTTTTGTATAACAATTTTTAGCAGACTTTTTCTTCTATTAATCACATAACTTGGACAATGAGCATTAGCATCACTGTAACTGGAGTAATCATAGCTGTCTGTTATATTTAGACTATTAAGATTTTCATTTGACTAACAATAAATTCTTGACTTTGCATATATGGCATGTTTCCTTTTGCATAACAAGATTTTGAATGTAATGAGTAGAAGTGACTATTTACATCTAAATCTGCAGGGAGGTATCCCATGCTTTTCCTTCTCTGGGCACGTCCTCCACATGTAGCTCTGGGTCTTGTCAGGTCTGGGGTCAAGTCTTGTCAGACAGATTTTATACGACTGCCACTGTGTCCAGCTTTTCAAAATTTCCTCAAAAAGAATTGTGACTTTTTTTCAGCTAGACGCCTGATGTGGCTGGCCACAGAGGTCAGCAGAAGGGTGGAAAGAAGAGCAATGGCTCCTGGCCACCGTTGAGACCATGGAGGAGGCAGAGGCAGCCACAGTATTTTCAGAAGCAAATAGAAATCAAACGGCCAGGAGGCAAACTGCCAGGTTTCTGCGTCTGGGGGCCTGCGGCAGTCAAGAAAGGAGGGAGTGACAGGGTCGGGGGGAGAGGCTGAGAACAGGAGGGGGGTGAGAGACTTGCGGGCTCAAGAAAGGATTAGTGAGGAAGAAGAGGCAGTTCTGAGGAACGAACAACGTGTCTGAGATGGACAGAGCTGTGGGACAGGAGAGCCTGGGAGAGGGACTTGGGGTTGGGAAGCATGAGCAGGTCATGGGCAGCTTATGGGGGCACTGAGACTTGAGCAAGAAAGAGCTGGGGTCTCTGGGGTGAGATAATCACGTGGTGCCCCTGCGTCGGCACCTGATACACCGCACTGCATTCCTTTTGAATATGCATGTGCTTGCACACAGAGAATATGGCTTTTACTTTCCTTCTAACGTCCAAACTCTACATCTCCTTGCCCGGGGCACTGATACACTCAAAGCTCGCTCTGCCTACGATTGCTAACATATATGCCAATGAATGCCGACGAAGGCTTTTCCTGGGGTGGACGCCTACCCTGTAGATATGGCACTGACCCTTCCAAGTTATTTCACATGAGACACCCAACAGTCATCAAATGGCAACAACTTTTTGTTAGCAAATGCTGTGATACAGACACCAGACAAAAAGGCCCTGGATTATCCATTCTTTTCTGACATCCTTTCTCAATTGTCTCTGTTGAGAAAACTTCGCAAGAGCCACTGGAAACCTTTAAGAAACGTACGTAAAGAAGCTAAACACCCCATTTTCTCCTGTTTTCAACATTTTTCAGAGGTGTACTGAAGCTGAAAAATATAATCAAGCTATCTTCTTTGTCTAATAGCTTTTCCGGACCACTGAGTCTATCCAGTCCTGCTGACTTCTTTGTGCAATAATATGTTGCAGTGCAGAGAAGCTGATGATTCCAGGGACTCCTTTGCTAACAAGTAATTCCCAAAAAGCAGTTATAAAGGTATGTTTCTAGAAACCTTTCTATATTACTTAATGTCTTTGCTCTGAGAAGTCAATGGTGAGGTGAAAGAGTTATTCAGTATCCCAAGAAAATGATTCAAAAATCATTTTGAACTGAAATTTCTTAGCTCACCTTTACTTTCAAATACTAATTTTATGGGAAACGAGATGCCCTCAGTGGATTCTCTTATAAAACATATAACTCATTTAGTTTTTTTCAACTGGAAAACATAAAATCTTCATATCCTACATATCCGTCTGTAACGTGAGTAAACAAGTCCCTTTCTATTGCAAAAGACTGTTGCCCAAGAGCTCCTTTTTAACTTTTCCAGGGCTAATATAAAATCACCCAAACAACTGGAGAAGAACTTTTCACTCTCATAACCCTCTTCATTTTCTTGATCTAGCCAAAACCTTCTTTATTCCCTCACTGCAGGTGATAAACTTCTCTGATTCGCAGCTCCCAGTGGGGTCTCCCCGACTCTAACTCTGCGGTGCTCAGCTCCCTGTACTAGGGCCTGGATGGCTACACAAAGCCAAAACCCAAACCAAAAGCCACTCAGATCCTGCCAGCTGAGCTCCATCTCTTGCCCACCTCACACAATCCCTGTCATTACCTGTCCCCCGTAGCTCTGTAGCAGGATCTAGCCATTTCCTCCCTTTAAGTCCTGAAAACTATAGGCTACTTTGTGAAAGAGAGACCTGGAGGATGCAGCTTCTCGCAGCCTCCAAGTGCCTCAGCACTCACCTGGTTTGAGAGCTGCGGCACGTGGAGTATAAAGAGCTCCAGATGGCTGCTGCATGCCTGGATTATACCCTCCATGCCTGTGCTGATTTTCCAAATACTAAGTGCCAAGACTTGTGAGGTGGCAGAGCCTGCAAGGATGAGCCTAAGAATTGATCTATGCATGACGTCATCCCCCAGAACAGCCCCTTCTCCAATCAAATGATCCTGCTTGAAGAGCGGCACTGGAAAAAAATAACCCTTTTGCAGAAATAAAGGCAGTGTCTTGTCTAGAAAGGTATGTTGATGCAGAGTCATTGGGAAAGCTGTTCAGAAGACTAGGTCCAAGAGCGACAAGAGAGGAGTCGTCTCCCTACATAGGCCCACTGGGCTAACTATGTTTGATATTTCCTACACAGAATCCAAACCAAACTACAGTGTGTGTCACGAGGAGTTTACAGTTTAAATACAATCAAAGCTAGAGAAACTGGACAGCACACAAGGAGGCAGAGGTCTTTTTCATTTTAGGTATTAATGTCTGGGAATCATTTACAGGGAAGACTAAAAGGCCTGTAGTTTGGTAAACTAGAGGTGGAAAGCTTCAATGCAGAGATGACAGCATAGAAAAAATGAGGGCATAGGAAAGGGAAATAGTGGCAAAAGCAATGCCTACGATTCCTACATCACGGGTGGACTTCAGTCTCCACAAGCACCTTCTCAGTGTTGCCTTATGACACTGGGCAGATACTTTCATATCAACCCATATACCCCCTCTAATCAATGTCTAGATGTCATAATTTTTCAGCTTAACTTCTTGGGAGGATCATATCTGAGGACCAGTAATTTTAAATTCCTCTTCAGCAGTTTATCTCTAGGTTTAACTTTTTCCTTAAAAGACATTTGTAGACAATTTTCTGTTTCTAATTTATAAATATCAATTCAAAATACACTTGCAGAACTCTACATTTAAAACTGTTTCATTACTTCTTTCTGTCTTTCGAACTGTAATTTACCTTCTGTGTTCTCTACCATCCCTGAGAAGATGTAATAACTACTTCTTGGCAGCTCACTATGAGGAAGAAAAAAAGAAACATTGGATGGAGTTCAGAAAATAACAGTGAAAGGATAAAGGGCTAGAGAGACACACTAATGGGAAAACCCTTTAAAAAGCAAGTATGTACAGCTTAACGAAATAATGACAAAAGGGGTTGTGATCAATTGGAAATAGGTGAAGGTTGTAAACACCAAAGGTGAGTGACACATCACTCTGAGTTGCTCTAAGGGGATATGACTGCAAAGACAGGCTGGAGACTCTTCCCAGTCAGCCAGAAGACAGCAAAAAGAGCATTACAGCAGCTTTCTGTCGGGCAGAAATAGTAGCACAGTCCTCTCCTTAGCGAAGCACTGAGCACTACGGACAGGATGGACAAACGGTGGAGATGAGTGAGGTAGGGAGAGCTGATCTGGAGCAGGCGAAGGGGGATGGACTAGGTAGCATCTAGAGACCCCTTCTAGCCCTGTCATTCTCCAGCAAGAGAAGTTGCTTTGGTCCCTTACTGACATTTGATCAAGATGCTGCAAATTCATCAGCCTTGGATTCTCGCCCTCCCATCTTTCAGACACAGAGCCTGGAGTTCGGGCTATTGTTTCCCTCGGGCAAGAACATTATTTCTTGAAACAAGAATAAACAAAGCTCCACTGACTCAAGTATTCTTCTGCGTAATCTTTGTCCAACAGCTGTCTTAAATTTAAGAACTGCAGAACAAACCGTTCTTTGATAGCTTTTTCCATACCGCCAGAAATATGGAACTTCCTCTGTTATGTCTTCTTTGCCTCTAGACCCAAGCCCACAGAGTCCAGGAAGAGTTCATTCCCTTTTAACCCAAGTGCTACGGTCTCCTCCTGCATTGTTAACTTTCCTTTTATCTACTTCCAAAGCTACGGAAAAGTGCCTAGTGTCTAAACACATTTCCTAGCCCCTGTGCTAGGAAAATGTTTTCTCTGTCCTCAGAGAGAACTTTCATAGATCTTTTCTTCTCTGCATTCTTCCTTTTTTTGTTCTTACTCTGGCCATGCTCCCTTGTTGCCTAAATTTTCTAACGGTTCTGTATGAGATACCTCACCCCCAATCTGACTCGGCAGCAGTCTGTTTCACTTCAGGGGAAACTGTGCAATAGCCTCCAAAAGAACCAGTCACAGTATGATATGTCCCTATCGATCTCATGCATACTCAAATGCAGAACCACAAAGATATTGATATATTTATATCCTAACTCACATTCCTAAAGTTCTTTGCTAATCTGGCCCATACCTCTCTAAAGCAAGTTTCATAAAGCAGAAAATAATCACAAGGAAAACTGGGAGGAAAAATGTCAGCACTTAAATGAATATTAGGTATTGACTAACTTTATTGGGTGCTAATAAAAGAAAGATCATAAATCACACTAGACAGTGGTGGTAAAACAGCATCCTTACCCCGACAAGTACTTAGGAGTCTTGCCAGGTGTGAATCGATAAGAACCTCTCAGGATAATGCTATAGCTAAGATCATTTAAAAAAATAACCAGAGGAATATCGGATAGGTATAAGGAAGTGTATTGCTTCTGCATAAGTTATTAAGGAGGCTATTAATGAAACACTGTGCCCATTTCTCAGTCTGCACTTCAGAAAGAACACTGAAAAAACAGAAAGTGTTCACAAAAGCGGTCTGTCAACGAAACAAGCTTTGGTAATCATAACAGTGAGACTCCTGTGAAGCTCAGTCTATTTTAGTTTATTGAAGAAAGGTCAAGGAGATGACTTGATTGTGGTTTACAACAGCTCACAATACATTACATGGGAAAATAACTTCTGATTTGAGGTAGCTTTCCTGTAAAAATAATATAAAAAGCACCAATTGTTGGAGGCTGAATCTAATGGCAGCTATCAGGAACTTTTTTTTAATGAGGAATAGAACTAAACACTAGAAAAAACTCCTCATCTAGATGTGTTGATTGTTTATCACTTAGAGACCTCAAAACAGGATCAAATGTCTATGTTAAGAGAGGCTGTAGCCCACACAGAAGTTACAAGTTTAGTTCAGAAGTAGCTGAATGAAAGTACTTGGCCTACTTAAAATCATAACAGTCCCTATGCCCCTAAGTTTGATTAATCTATACATCATTTTTGAGTTGTCATCAGAAAGAAATCAACTGAAATTAGTGGCCATACACTGTACAGTGTTTCCACCAATAATTTATGGCTTCTCTCCTAACCAGTTAGCCAGGCAAAAATGGCAAATACTATAATCACCATTTTCATCTCTTCAAAATTTGTGGTTTATAGCAGCGTAACGCAGACACCGGAAGGAATCAAAACTGTGACACATAGCAGCAAGCTCCATAAGCTACAGAGCCGAACCAGAAGTATACACCATGCAGATGGAACATTCCCAGAGGTCCCCTAACTCCTCCAGAATAAAATTTAAAAAACCCAGATCCTTACCAAAACTGTTCCAGCCACTGAGCTCACAAGACAGCTGTTCTTCACTAGAAAACCAGCGAGAAGACCCACTTTTAGCCTGTGTGGTGGTAGGGCATTGCATTTTCAGCAGCAGTAGCAGGAACTTAGTAGAGCAAACCTGAGCTTTACAGCCAGGTAGAAATGTGGAGATTTGCACACACCCTTTCCTGTTTATCTACAGACTTCTGAAGTGTGGAGTAAATTCTAAAGTTTTGCCTGTCTTAAAAATATCCAAATGACATATTATTAGTATATTAAATGACATACTATTAGTATTTCCCCTTAGAACAGGTGCTCAGGTCTGTCATTTTTTCCTAGGGAGGCGCAGGAAGCCCACAGCAGGTGGACAAGACCAGTTGACCCTTTTGTCAAATAGGATATTTCCCTATTCCGAAACTTCTGCATCAGTGCTGCACTTTCTAGTGTTTTGTATAATCTGTTTTTAAAATTCTTGGTATACTTGATGTCTTTCTGATGACTATTAACCTATTTCACATGCCAGTCTAATTTTAAGAGGTAAAGTCTGAGTGAATGCTTTTACTTTCAGGTTGCTGTCTTAAGGAGATGGAGCATCAGAAAAATCTCTCCCCGTAGACCTTCATAGTTTGGGGAGATACTATGACATGCTGTAGACTTATTAATTCCTAGACTTATAAAGACACTTTTCCTCTTGAGGATATTACATCTAGTCTGCTTAAGCTAAATGTACTTCATATATCTAATGGAGTAGTAGTTTTTCTGTGCCCTGTCCTAATCAAGTATACTGATACCATAGCTCAGAGGCTGATCCTTCTCTCCACAGGCATTACTGCTTCAGTGGTCTGTGAAGTAGCCTTTATCAGCAACGCCTCTGCTTTTTATGATCCTCCTGAAGAAATGTTCTCCAGACACATTCCCCGTCAGGATGAATGATTTATCTGACCATCTGGGAGATATGCTGTGTTCATCATCTGCTTGCAAACTTTCTCACCAGGTTCATTAGGTCAAAATTTTACATGAACACATCTCAACATACTGCCTACAATTTTTTTGACCACAACTGCTATTTCAAATACTTGCATTTTGTAATTTGCCATCTGCGCTGTCTTCAGGGTCACACAGCATCTTATCTATTTCCTTAGCAGATAGATGTAATTTACATAAGGAATTCATGAAATGTCTATATAAGCAGACTCAAATTCGTATTCATACTCTTTGTAACACTTTTGCCACTAACATTTCATCTAACAAGAATTCAATTTTTCATCCAAGAAATTGAATCTGAGCGTTTAAACACTGTTTAAGCTAATCAATGGAGCTGAATGCTCATATGGCGTAAATACACCCATTTCAATAGAAGTGTGCCAATTTACTTCAGCTGAACATCTGCCTGTTGTTGTTTTATTTGGATAAATGTTAGAGATATCTTTCCAATGTTTATACAACCTACTTAGCAAGAGAGGTAAACTGAGGGTTAAATGAAACTGCTACAAATTACACTCTGCAAAAAGCGACAATGTATTTCTGTCTATGATCTCACATGAAAATTGCCTGAGAGCAAACCTCATGTTGCCTGAAAGCCTTGAGTTTCAAGAACCCTTGAAGCAGAAGTGGAAAATCAGCTTAGGAAGTCAGGCAGATAAGGATAATTTTTGTTCTTAGGGTATAATAGAAGATGTAAGATCATTATTAGCGTTGTAGAAAGATAAAAGAAGAAACATATATTGAGAGTGTACACGGATTAGAGGAGTAATAGAAATGTTCAACTGTGAAAGGTATCGTGGAAGGTCTTCAGCTCAAGAAATTATCTGGACACATATCAGATGCAAAATACTTTTCTCTGGTTACAGGAGCAAAGACCTGGATGTTCTTCAGATTTAAAAAGTATTTGTATGTGCGAAGGTGGGTGGATATGTACAAAGGTTCTGATGTGCTTTATTTTGATTTCATATATGATTCATCGACTTAATATTCTTCCACTTTACACATTTCTACTGATGACTCACACCTTCAGAAGATCATATTAGACTTCAGCTGCACATTCTGTATCACAAAATCCACTATGTTCTTTAGGATTTACTACTGTTGTTTTACCACTGAAAATACCACTCTGCTTGTGTACAGAAAAGTTCCTATTCTCTTTGGAATTTACCAGAGTTTGCACAAAACTTCTTGTTTCAATTAATAAAATGCTTTGAATCAGCTAGCAGAACATGTACCAATATTTTTTTCATCTCCCTGCAAATCTTTTTGTAAATGCATTTTCTCCTTTCTTGCTTCCAGTGTGAAGCAGTAGGAGATATCTCACTGACAGCACACCTGTGACACAAGCAACAGCCTGTCCAAAGAAGAAAAAAAACCTCGTGAGCAGCAAAACCCCAAACATACACAATTCTTAACAGTAGAGCTCAACATACTTCCGTGGGGTGAAAGTTACTTACAAGGTCCGTGAATTTCAAAGGTATAATCAGAAGTGCCTGCAGAAGGAAAAAAATTATGTCAGTATCTATGAATTCTAGAGAAAAACATACAGAAATATGAAAAAACATTGCTCTAAGCTGTAAAAGCATTGCTAGGGATGCACTACTGTTTGAGCTTTTTTTCAATTGGGGAAAAATGGAGGGAGGACTGCTTTGTCCTGGGTTTTAATCCAGGTATAGTATATAGGGGAAAAGTGGGCTTGAGGGACTGTATCTGCCTAAAAGCATTTAAATTAGGAAAGGTTAAAAACAATGTCAGCATGTGCGGACCTGAGAGGAAAACACAGTTCCTGAAAATGTAAAATTTCATAAGAGTTTGATTTTAAAATGAAAGAAAGACCAGACAGACTGCTCTGGGCACCTTCGTGGGGGGCCTCTGATTTGTCACAGCTGAGACTTCGCGTACCCGTTGCCATTCTGACTTCTGTAATCGTGTCAACTGGGCAATAGGGACCAGTACTGTATGTGGACCTAGAAACAGTGAGCCGTAAAAATCCCAGCAAAGGTTTTTCCATCTCTTTAGGAAAGAACATGGTGCCTGATGGCTGAACTAACATCTCTGCCTATTTACTTACCCTGAAGATATGCTGCTAAACCACTTATTCTTGTAGAAACGACAGATAGCTCAGTAGGAAAAAAAAAATCTCAAAACCAAGAGCATTCTTAGTGATTTAAAACTGCTGTAAAGGGCCCTTAGAAGCTACAAGCAAATTTGTTGTCTTAATTAAAATCTCATACGCATGTAGGTGGGAACAATTGCTGGATTTAACAGGTTTTGAAACCATCAGTTTTACAAGGGACACAGAACTACTCTGTATTACTGAGGGCTGGTTTTGTGATCTCTCTTCTAATCTCGAGCATGGTGGACAGATCAAAGAGAGTTTATGTTTCCTGATGCTGTGAGTACCTGTTCTCTCTTCAACCTTAATCCCAAAATTTTAGCAGCCTAAGAAGTTCAAATACCTGCAATTAATTCTATAATACTAAATCTGCTTTACTTCTTTGTAAGATAATTTTTTGCTGTCATGAGACAAGAGATGAAATTTTGCTTATGGTTAAGTTCACTTTGTCACTGTTTCATTGTTCTTGTTTGGAGTAATGATTTGCTATTTTTATATATCACAGAATGTTTCTATACTACTGAACTTAAAGCTTTCTGTATCATCAGATATTTTTTCTGATTTTTTCTGGCTCCAAATTATTGGAATTTTCCAAGTCTTTAAATAATACAAGCATTCAGCATAAAGCATAATATTCACTGGGAACTGAGAGTTCAGTACAGCATAATATGTGTAATAATTGGCTTTACGGAGGAGGAAAAACAACCTTATTGTTAAGGGATTTTGATGTTGGCACATAGTTAGCATGCAAATACAAATTCATGCACACTGTTAATTTTTCTGCCTCACCATTTGCTTCACATTATTAAATCACTCCCGTTAAACAGACCCTGGCAGGTTTCTAAAAGCCCTTCCTTCCGAGAAAGTTGTTAATAGATAGATACTCTTGAAAAGCTTCCAGCAGTCTCCCAGCTATATTGGCATTTCCAGAATATTCATGTATGCATAACAACCCAGTGCTGGATGCAGCTCAAGATGCAATCCACATCTTCAGCACCAAAATTCAAGTTGTATGCAGTACAACGGCGTTCCTTGAGTGAAACAAGGATGCATTCTTCCAGCTCTGAAAACCACTTCTCCCTTCAGAAGCACCTCTGTGGGGAAGAACCTCAGTGACCAGGAATCAGGGTGACTTTATAAAAAAGCATAAGCACATTCTAGAGCAATGGTCCTACCGATCAGAGGCAATCTCAAATTCAGGTTCTAGAATAGCGTAGTATTACTGATGTCTTCTAACCCTGTTGTAGATTAATGGCTTTTCTTCTAGAAGCAGGACATTCAGAAGTATATAGATGGGTGTGGGCACAGGCAGTATGAAGAAAAGACCTGCAGACTGCGTTCTGGGAAATAGGATGGTGTCAAACTGTCCTTTGTACAACGTGAGTCGAACACAAATGCAGGCGACACGACTTCAGATCATCCTTCACTATAAAAATAATAGTGTAGCACTCTAAAGCCTAAACATATATAACCTATATATATAGTTATAGGATTAGCTCTGGTTGGAATGAAATGTCCATATGTCGTATATGCACAAGAATGATTAAAAAATCAGAAAGCTGAAGGAATCGAGTCTGGGTAGGCTGAAGAGAAGAGTGAGGAGAGAACGTGAAAGCGGCTCTCCACTGCGTAACAGGCTGTGGTGACGAGGAAAGGAATAATCTCTTCTCCGGGCCCATGATGGGCGGGATGAGCAGGAAAGGGCCTCAACTGCAGCTGCAAAGACTGAGGTAGATGCTAGGGAAAACCCTCCGACACTAAGAATAGGAAAACAATTTCCGTCGTGCAAAGCCCAGGGCTGGAGGAGCAGGAAGAAGGACTGATCTGGTCACTGATTTTTATCTCCTTTGTGTTTGCTGCCATGCTTTGCATCCTGCTTGTGCTTAGCTTGATGGTGGCTTTTCCTCCCCTTCCTCTGCTCTGAAAGACCATCCCCTTGGCCACCGTATCGCAGCCCCAGCTCCTTGATCTGGTTACTGTTAGTTTGCCCACAAATTACAAATTGATCGACTAGATCCTCGGTGATCCCTTCCAGCCACATTCTTCTATGATTCTACAAATCTATTACAGGTTTTGTTCAAGATTCTAAAATCAAACAAGAAATTTAGACGGTTCTCAGTAAATCTATTACAATTAAAGGGTATTATGGGGCTAATGCCTTTGATCACTATTGCAGCTAACTTAAGAATATTTATTCAGGCTGACATGGTTCATGAAAATAGCTTCACCTTTGAGTAAAAATATTGTTGCCAAGCAAAATATCTCATTTTTACACAAAACATCTCCCAAACATTTGCATTAGTTTCTCACAGCCCCTTGTTTCATGCATGATTAATGATAGCAACCTAATGAGTATTTCTCCCAAAAGAGATGCACTTTAGTTTTCTTTCTTACTGCCAAAAGACTCACCAGCTATTGACTTTAAAACATATGTTTTACATAATAAAACCAAGGTGATCAGCCTTTTTGCAGTATATTTTCTGATAATTTTTAAATATTATCAGTCTAAGCAAGAGCTATAGGAAACACTAAAGTAATCTTTCACAGGATACGAAAAACTCTTAATAAAACAGTAAGCTAGCAAAAAAGGCAAAAACTACAACGGACAGAGTAACACGGATCATTTACTTACTAGAGTATATTATGTCCATTTGTTGACTTACAAATGTCAACAGGCTTGTAGAAGGAGAAGCAGTTTTGCCTAACTGCTTCTAACTGACATAACATCATAGTACTTTTCCAAAGTTAATGTCCTTTTTAAAGGACAAAAGTAAAATGAAACATTCAGACTATATTTGCCACTAGCTCCACGGATGAATCAAGGAAGATATTTCAGGAAGACGCCACCTTTCAGCCAATACCTCTGTTAGCAACACGCAGAACAGTTCCTGGAAGGACTGGATGGCAAATAAATATTAGCATCTACAACCAACTGGCAATGAGTAGGGCAGAAAAATCATATCGTAATATCAATCGTATTATAATCAAATCATACCATACCATAAGTGAAGTTGATATTCTGCTTTTTACCACCTCACTGAGTTCTGAAACAGTGCTCACGCTAGCGCGTGTGTAACCAGCATGTCAAGCCCGGAGAGTTTCAAGACAAGTAATACTTTTATTCTTTGGCTTTAATTTCCTCTACCTTTGAATAATAATTTAAAAGGAGAAAATTATAACCAGAATTTTTAATAGGAATAATGGCAATGTGATGAAGGCTTTTAGAATATATTTAATAATGTACAGCTTAATTTCCCTTTTCAAGTGAGTATCAGCTTTGGTCAATATTTGCCTCCTATGCCAAGAGCCATCTCAACTGGTATCGGTACTTATGCATTATACTCATTTAAGTGACGCTGGCCTTCCTGACTCACTCCTCTTTAAAATCAGACATACCACCATTGAAAAACATGTGGAAATGGAATAGCCCCCAAATAAAAATGAAAGGAAAGGAAAGGCCCGATCTGAAAGAATTCATAAGTGCCATATTTTTTCTGCACAGAAACCCGGGAAGAGCATGCAGGTTTCTCACCAATTCTGGGAGCTTGGGTGAGGGACAGGGCATGAACCCACCATGCTCTTGCACCTACTCTGCCAGCTTACACACGCAGCCCTGTAGGAGCAGGGCTTACAAGTGAAAAGTCACTGACAATACAGTCTGTGCTATGCATAGGAATAGAAAACACTGCAGCCAAAAAAGGAAGAGGTAATTGATGAAAAAAAATGGATATTTCACAAAAAAAAACCCCACACATGAAAGGGAAGTTTTGGAACTACTGTCACGAACTCACATCCCTAACCTGGCTGATACTTTCAGTGAGACTCCTCTTCCTAACAAAAAAATTTAATGATTTTCATTGCATAGGCTATGATTTTCTTGCCCATCTTTCCGAGGTTTCATACTGGGTGAGGTATGCAGGGTAATGGAGAGGAAGGTAAAACTGGAGGACCCTTACTTGGAGATACAGATCACTTTTCAGAAAAATCAAAAACACTGCACTCACACTGATATTTCGCCAATATAACTTTAAATGTGACAGTTGATACCCAGATCTCCATGCATGCATTAACCTTATTATCCAAATTAATATTTGCAGATTAACCACAACACAAATGCAAATGCTTGAGTTGGTTTCTTGCAGCTCAGCTAAGATCCTGCGAAGCTTATATGCTTAGGCACGGTGGCACCTGAACTAATAATATAAACCAGAAGCACTTATCCTCTAATGCCAGGAGAAATAGTATCAGTTCCCGGACAGTTAAAGAAACATCATAAGAACAAAACAAAGCAACCTCATCTGACAAAGATGACTACAAGGCCTTAGGCGAAGCAGTAGCGGCTCCCTTTGGAAAGGTAACAGGAAAGATAATAATACACAGATATTAAAATGTCGTTCCCCGGGAGAAGATCAATGGGCCATAGGAATGCAGAAAAACCGCAGTGCTGCAACTGTGAACAGTTTGCCCCGCCAGTGGGGAAAGATTCAGTTTCCCTCTTTGATGTTTTATCCTTCTGCAGGGTTCCAGCTCCGCCAGCCTCATCACCTGGGCTGGCACGGGCAGGACGGCGTGCGGGATAACGGCTGCGGGAGCCTTCCTGCGCCCTAACGGCTTCCTTCACGGAGAAGTGAAGGAGAAGCGTCGCCCACAGGGATTTAGCTCATGATCAGTTTGGTCATATGGTACGCAGCGTCTGGGGCAGAAAACGTCAACTGGCGTCTGACGGGATACACTAAAGCTTCCACTGACGTGGTCGTGCTGTCATGTTTTATGCCACCAGCAAGGAAAAGGAGACTCTCATATAACCAGTTATGTGTTCCAATTTGAGAACTATTTCCAGTAACATGTCGGCGAATGTTTATGAATTCCTTTGCAAGAAGTCTTTTTGTTCCTATCTCCCAAAACCATTAATATCAAGAATAATTTATTTTTAAACAGTAGCATGAGTGGTATAATGCCAAAGTTGCTGATATATTTGCAATACATCTTTCATCAGAGGAATACATGCAACATATGGAAAACCAATCATATCCAAAGCTCCATTTCCATATAATTAACTAGATTCAGTATATTATGAAAAAGCCTGAGATACTACAATAAATGTAATATAATCTATGCCTTTTTTACAGTGGTTTTTTTTTTTATGGGTTTCTGTGTCTCAGGACAAGCACTTGTCATAAAAGAGGATTTCCATTCAGTGAAAAATCCTGTCACTTTCAAGTTTGTTTTGGCTCATTGGAATAAAATTTTGTCATTGTTACAGAACAGAACATTTAAAACTGCCTAATAATCAGCAGGAAAGGTGCAACAAAGACTCTTTATTTCATTACCTTTGAAGCAAGTAATTCTATTAAAGGCTAAAAATTACAATTAATATTTCATAATTATATACGGAAGCACAAGTAAAACAAGTGCAGTGGGTCAGTATCTGCAATTTGGACACAGTGAAATCTGCTTCCTTTTTGAGGCTGGACTGTTCACAAGAATTCTCAGCTATTTTCCTTTTAAATGGTTTGGTTTTAGCCTTCCTAGGGCAGGTTTTTAAAGGACTCAAGCTAATGAGAAACCTAAGAGACTTCTTGCAATTGCCTTTTGACTTCAGTAAATGAGGAGCTACTATTGATGGGCATTTCTTTTCCTTGTAAGCCAGCAAGAGCTCTTCTTTAACTTCACTGGTTCTGCAATCTAACAGCAAAGCTGCTGGAGCAGAGGTCCAGGCTGGGAAACAAAGAAAGTAAAAGTTACAAATACGGTGCTTATTAACAAGTATGGAAAAAAAAAGAAGGAATAACAGCAGGAATCCCAGCTCTATATTTTGGCCTACAAATGTTTTCTTGCTCTTTTTTTTGAAGGACAAAGAAAAAGGCGTTTCAAATGCTTAGTATAATATTTAGTATAAAACTATAAAAAGCTTAGTAACAACTGAAAGGTCCCTAAGAATCACAGATTTACAGGAAAAGGGTAGGACTTATAAATGTAAAGTTAGCCCTTCTGACAGTAAAAGTGATCACCAGAGAAAATACCTATTTTTTTATTTTGGAAATCTAGTCAGTTCTGCACCAAGTCCTTGATCTGTAGCAAAGGACGAAAAGTCCTCAGCCCTGAGGACGGCATTAATACGAAGGAAGAAAGGCTGGACTTAACGGGGAACAGAGCTGATACCTCCCTGCCAGGAGGAGAAGCTGGCACAAAAACGCTCTATAACAGAGAGTAGTTGTGGGAAGCAGTATCACAGAATCACAGAATCACTGAGGTTGGAAGGGACCTCTGGAGATCATCTAGTCCAACCCCCCTGCTCCACCAGGGTCACCTAGAGCACATTGCACAGGATTGCATCCAGGCGCGTTTTGAATATCTCCAGAGAAGGAGACTCCACCACCTCTCGGGGCAACCTGTTCCAGTGCTCTGTCACCCTCACAGTGAAAAAGTTTTTCCTCATGTTAAGATGGAAGTGTCTGTGTTTCAGTTTGTGCCCATTGCCTCGCGTCCTGTCGCTCGGCACCACTGAAAAGAGTCTGGTCCCATCCTCTCGACACCCTCCCTTCAGATACTTATACACATTGATAAGATCTCCTCTGTAGGGTTTTACAACTACACTTTGTGAAGAGTCATGGTCTAATCAGAAGGCAGCCTTAAAAACAAAGATAAAAAGCTCGAAGAAAATCTATCTACAACCTGAGCTGAAAAATCTAACCTTCTGGGCTAAAGGCAGCCTTTCGCTTGGCTGATTTTACAGAAAAGCAACATTAACAGTGATTGAAATTCACCTTATTTTATCATGTTCTTTCTTAAAGCCACTCTCCGCTATATTTGTATGAGCCACTAGCATTTGTGACTTTTTTAAACTTTGGCTTTGCAGTGATGCTTTGCCACGTCAGGACCCGTGTCAGTGCTGAGAAAGAGGATGTACAAGGTGAAATCCTGGCGTGAAAGTTAAGGCGAGCTCTCCCGTTGCCTTTAACGGGATGAGAATACAAGGTGCTAAAATGTGTGTCGTGCACCAGGCTTTTTAGCGGCTGCCTACCAGCCTGAAGGGACGATCCAAGCCGAGCACGTGAAATCATCCAACCTGGCCCCCTTCTAAACCCGCCGGCTGGCCGCCACCAGCGCCTGCAAGCGCTCTTACTGCTGAAATCTGGGGGATTTTTTTTTAGCTCAAGCAGCAGAGCCTGTAATATCCCATTCCCTTTGCCTTTCATGTGCAGATGCTGAGCCTTGGAGCGCTGCTGGCCCGTCAGGAGACATCTCCTCTGAAGGGGAAAACCCTCAGCATCGCACTGAGTTCCTCTTGAAAAACATATCAGGAAGAGAGAAACGGAGCCACCTCCTCGGGGACACGTCAGGCTGCAGTTTTCCTTCATCCATGTGCACAAATGCAGCCACGTAAATAGCAACGCTCAACCCGAACTAAATAAGACCTGAGAATCCTTAACTTGGGAACTAAAATGAAGATTTCAGCCTGTCTCTTCTGTGTTGTTTCCACTGTCCAAACCCAAGATATTACCTGGCTTTCCATTTTTTGAGATGTCCATGTAGAAGTAGCACATTACTGCCCTCAGTCAGGCTCTGTACTTCACCCCTGCAGACGGGTAAGACCCACTTGAACCTTCGTCCTAACGAGGAAGAGGTTGGAAATTTATGATTGCGAGAACTGAAAACTGGAATGGAAACTCTTCCTTCCCAGGACAGTGACCTCAGATACATGGTGTCGTAATTTAACTCTAGATTTGAAATTGCATATATAGACAGTTATTTAGAAATGACATTTTTCAGTTTTAGGAAAAAAAAAATAGTCAAAGGAGAACACAGTGCCTGCACCACTTCAGACAAACCAGCCCACGTACCCATAATGTCTGATGCCTGACTGCCGCAGGGAGTTCATGTAGGTAAATCTGACAACACAACAAACATCTACCACGTAGAGTTCCACCCCGTGTGGTTTCTGCAGATATGGGAATTAATTAAGGGCCTTCAAGTTATCCCCTGTTTGCAGCAGTAAATCTCTTCTATAGTTAATGGCTCAAAGTAAAAGCGTGCACATGCTCTAACCAAACAGACACTTCGGAGAGACCGACTTCCTACGGGATTATTGCTTTAGAAATCAGCTTCACCTACGCTGCTATTCCATTGGTATTTTTCTTCTCCCAGTGCACAATGCTATTAAAAATAATGGTTTAGAACATCAATAATATATTAAAAACAGCCGCTGCAACATGGCTGGATTGGCAGTGTAATAAAATCCATCATTCTTTGAACATTTACAACCACACATCGTACAGTTAATGATGTGGTGCAACTCCATCATCGAGAAATGAGGGAAGGAGTCAGAAGTTGAAAGCACAGAGCCATAAAAGCTCAAAATTGAGCCCAGAAAAATCGCAAAGAACTCTAAAGAGTAGGGCTTCTTAACAAGAAATCCAAGAAAGTGTAAGTTTTCTTAACTAGATACCCGAGTTTGCCAAGAGAAATGTCGCAACATCTCTCATGGAGGCAGTTTGGCCTCAACGCTCATTTGAAAATCTGCTTGATAGTTGAAAAGAGTACACGAGGACCTGTGTCAGGGAGATGACAGGATTCACCTCCCCTGACTTTAACCAGCAAAATCAGCCAGTTAGTCTAAGCCACATCTTTGGGCTTTTTCAACTGCCGATGGGGAGAAACAGGAGCCTCCAGAAAATCACCCATCTTCGACTCCTATCTGGGTGGAACTACCCACTGGAAGGGCCTCCCCTAGAGTCAGACAGATTCCCCAGTGCCACCAGAGAAACATTAACGTGTTATTTTACAAATAATAAACAACTGTTTCATGTCTATGCACAGTAACTGAAAAGTTTAACTGATGTTTTAAAGTGCACGGTCCCTTAACTTGGGGAACAAAATGGAAATTTTTTCAGATACAGCCATTAAGTTACGATTACACGCAGTAAACAGTCATGCCCATTTAAACATAAATGATACCTTTTAACTTTCAGCTCTGGTTATACTTTATATCTTTTTTATAAAGGCAGCTGACAGACTAGCAGTTCCTTTTCACCATGCCTTCCCTAAGCGCCTTTGTATTCCAGCCTCACTTCCCAAAAGCAGCTCAAATGAGACTGCCTGAAAACGCCGTATAAAACGTCTTCTACTGGAAGCCAGTGTTTTCATTAGCAATACAACAGCATCAATCAGCCTAGACGGCCATACCGTACAGCAGGAACCAGAGTACAAAACCAAGCAATGCAAATCGCTTCCTGCAAGGGAAGGGAAAATCCTCTGCTCCCTAACGGAGCCAGGCAGAAGGGGTAGTACAGTACCGGGCAAAAGGGGGCCTAATTCAGCACTGATTTCCATAAGGTTGGGAGATGCATGCACTTCGTCCTTTAATTTTCTACTCTGATTCTGAAGTTTTCATTTTTGTACCAATAAATATAACTTAAAATATCAGTTTAATTTCGATGGATAACAAAACCTGTTCTTAATGAACTCCTACAGTCAGACTCTTCCCGCTGACTTTGGTGTCACAACAGCAGTGAATTGTACCTTGGAAAGCAGCCATATTAAAATTAAATTAAATTAAGTCAAATCCATATTTTAAAACAACCTTACCTTTGGTTAGCCTTAAATTCTGAAAAGGGATTTTATTTTCTTACCTTTTTTCTTATCTTCATAAAAGGAACTGCACACAAAGATATACTAGCTGGAGCTAGTAACAATCAAGAATAGTAAGCTTGGATTAAAATATTCAAAAGATGTTTCAAAATTATAAACATTGTTAATGACTCATTTTTGTAGATCTGAAACAATTTGTCTCTGATATTGATGAAGATTTGATTAAGACTAGATTCATACATATTCAAGAATGAGAAAATCTCAAATATTTCTGCTGTGAAAAAGTTATTTCATTATAAAAAAAAGTCTAAACAGTACTTTAGTGATGTTAAAGGGAAATCTAAACCTGGCCAACTGATATTTCTTGAGATTTAAGTGTTCCAGAGAGATCAGTTTTGGTTTCTTCCATGCTATAACAGCTTGGCAAGTTCATTATATCCTATACTTGAATTTATTTTTAATTGTTATGATTCTTCTGTATGTCAGTATTCCAAAAGCAATATAAAGATAGCACTACATATATTTAGTTTTGCATCATACTAAAGATACGATGCCACTGTTTAATGCATGACTTCACGTTAACTCTGACTCATTTAACTTGGGATTCTGATGTGTGTTTAGCACAAGAAATCATGTTGGACAGATTGTATGACGATGATTAGTACTGCAGCATCATGTAGAGAATTTCTTTAGGAAAAAAGCATAAGTAAGAGAGAAATAGTTATTTAAAACACCAGGAAAAGAAGAATATGCTATAGGAATTTTCAACTTACTAGCTTTCTTAGGTCCTAGGAGATTGGTTTTTTATTTCTTGAATTTGTAAGAACGGATTTGTGGGCCATGTGGTCTAATCCAGGCACTTAATGTTCTTCTGTATATGAATCACAGTGATAAAAAGACCCATTAACTTCAAATAGAGTTTGTTCTTCCTAAGAGCTTCAGCTTAAAACTGTATTACAAGAAAAGAAATAACAGTATGTTGGTGACTTGATACCCCCAAAATATCACTTCTGTGGTAGTACATCAAATAATATATTACAACTTCAGGTGCATATTCACACCCACCCTAAATTAATTTCAAGATAGACCTTCAGCAGAAGATCCACAGAGAAGACCTAGCTTAGCCACCTTCTCTAGCTGCTAGCAGTAAGCTGGGTTAGACAAATAACGTGCCAACATCCTTTTCTTTCCCTTTCCTTTGTCCGTAACTGTGGGAGTTGCAATACAAACCTAAAAAATACAACTCTGTCTCAGCAGTCTTGAAAGAAATGGAAATGCTGAGCTAGTCTCTTGCCCAGCTGTTGAGACAGAGCTCTCCAGGGCCCGTCAATGCAAAGGCAGTCAGTAAATTCAGCTGCACAGGCCGGTTCGGGTTCCTCCCAGGCAGGTCTTCACCATAGGCCTCGAGGAGGCTGGAGCCAAGGTTTATGCCACCCTTAAGGAGTTATTGCTCCCCCTCAGCTGCTTCTCCAGCAGAGCAGCTGCTCCCATACATACAGAAGAGGGAAGAGAGCAGTGGAATGGTAGATGAAAAAGGGAGGGGAGAGGGCACTCACAGTGGGAAGAAAACGCATGCATGGGCCTGTCTTTACCCTCCATTTCAAGTTCACTGACTACTTTTAATGGATAAACAAATTAGGAAACTTGCCAAGGGGGAAATACTGGAAGAACAGTCAATAAAATCAATAGCAAAACTAGTCTGCAACCATGACTGGTCCAATTGACTAAAAATATCATTACAGGACCTACTCCATCTTATAGAAAGCAATTAACTTGTGATGCAGGTAGACCACTGTGAATTTGGACATTGATTTTGGCTCCGGGTTTTCTTATGCAAATGTTGCTAAGACATATCAGAACCTCTTAGAGCATGCTATGCAGCCACAAGACACTTTCCCTCTGACAATATCCTAAGTGGCACAGTTTGCTGTGATCTCTTAATCTCTGTAAAAGGAGCCAGAACAACTATAAACTTACTATATATGTGTGTGCTTTGAAAAGAACCCTTTACTTCCTGAATAAATGCAACCACATTTGTAGGGCTATAAGAGTTTCATGGAGATCAGTCAGAACAGAGCTGCTAGTCAGAAGGTTGGTTGTTTGGCTAGGCCAAATGCTTGCTGAAGCCTTTTATTGAACTACCTCACTTAATTCTTAGGTCTAGAAAATGTATTCAAATCTTTAGAAGAACAGGATTTTTTGAAATGATTCCTATTGCACTGTGACTCTGAAAGGACCAGAAATTAAGGAAGAGCTTCTGTCTTTCGAAGTTTATTTTTCTGGTCTAAGGATGGCATGAGATTATGAATAATAACAGGAGGAAGAGAGAAATAAATATCATATTCAAACTTTCAAAGTCAGGTTTTATTTGAATTTTCTGTAAGGATTTACATCGGCAATTTTCATGAGGCAAATCTCGTTGGACTTACTAAAGCCAGGTGTTCCCTCTTGACACCAAGTTACAAACGGGCCCTTCCATTACATCCATGTTTCTACTTACAACAGTATATTCTGTTCGAAGCATTTGTGCTGTACGAAATCAAAACAGAACCAAAACTGTGTATGCCATGCAACCTAGCAGTTCATGGAAAAAGGCACAGGATCTAATATCTAAGATCTGAAGGCAATGGCCAGAACCAGTGCCCCTTTATAACATAAAAGGCTAATAAATAGCATCATTTCCTCTTTACTTCTATAACTTTGCTGTGCTGCGAAGAGACCGATTCTATTTGCCTTCTGCTTTAAAATATTGACTAAACCACTAATTAAATTTACAAAAGTCTATTGATTTGCTGAGAAAATCATAATAAAAGCGAGAGAGGAAAAGGGAGGCAAAATATCAAAGCAGCAATGTCAGACAGTCTTCTATTTTATCTTTACTTAAGACCCACGTCTATACATGTCTAACTGCTTTTGCCCTATAGAGATTGGGCTGATATTTTGTTAAGGATCGTCTTCCTCCATAACATTTTTGCTTTTTGTCCATGTTATACCTGCTTTTTCAAGTAGCAAGAGCGCTGAAAGGAAGAAGCAGCATGGTGTGGGGCAGTCCCCGTCAATATGTCCCCGTTCAAACAAGGAAGCTTTTAGATAACTACAGAAAGAGATTAATAAAAGAAGCAGCTATGAAGCAAATCTGCTGGGAGTATTTACATTTTCTGAACACTGCATATACAAATACGCAGCTGGTATGAATTAACATGAATCCTATGATTTTTGAGATCACCTGAGGATTCGACCTGTGCTGAATACTCCTGAACGTGGTTTCTGCAGTCTTTCTGTCCCTGCACACCTCTGCAGCTGACTGCAAAGCTGCCTCGGGTGAAGCCACGTGTTCAGCTCCATAGAAGGTGGAAAGCCATGAGAACAGAAAAATCGCCTAGCGAGTACAAAGCTAGGAGAACACAGGAGGCGCAGTGGTTGTGCGCTCCCAGGCCCCATCCACAGCCCGGCATCTAGGCATGCCTGCCTGCAGACGCAAGGCTCCCTTGCTTCTCAAGGCCACCATGCACACACACATACACACACAAAAGGAAGTTTCAGTAAGGAGAGAAATCCTCCTGGTGCTAAGGATCGCAAGCTATCACCTTGTTCAGCGAGCAGAGAAAAGCACTGATACCACTCCTCCGTGACAGTGGTTTTCAGCCTGCCTTGCTTTGATACCCTCAGGACATAAGCTGCAGAACTGACAGCGCTGCCTGTGCGCGCTCCCACGTATACTGAAAGTGCAACCGCCACTTTTCAGCAGGAGTAATTGTAAGTGTGTGTGAGAGGAGATGTGGAAAAGCCCCAAGTTTGGGGGGAGTAGAGAAGACGTCCCATCCCCATCCATCATTTTGAAAGGAACAAAAATTTCACATTCAGTGTAAGCATGAGGGAGAGAGATGCTTGTGAGATCTGGTGATACAGGAAATGTTGGTTCGGTTCAGCCAGACACACAGAAGTCGTCCCACCTTACCTTGGACAGAGGAATTTTAAGCAGAAGCCATGGGAATTACTTCCAGCTCGTCATTTTGTGACCACGCTCAGGAGTCGCTGCTTGTTCCAGGAGTTTAGTAGTTTTAGGACACCAGGATACTTCTGGAACTGTAGCTCTTTTTACATTGATTGCAAGCCTGACACAGCCCATAGCCCCTGATTCTTTATGGCACTTCTGCTAATGCCGCCTTCTAGTTTATGAAAGTAATGCCAGGATTTCTGGGGACACTAAATATGCCAATCAAACAGAAAAGCTGTATGGAAAAAGTGAGCAAGTTCTAAAAAGGGAGATTCTTTCCCTTTGCTACAAAGGTATTCGCTGCAAAACCTTTTCCGCAAAGACATCATCATCCCTTATCAATAATTATAGCACAGAAACTGCAGGTGGTGAACAGAGAAACTCAACTGGATGCTCTCTGGGAAAATACAGTGAGACCGATTCTTCCCCCACGCAAAGAAAGAAAACACTTTGCACAAAATGACATTCAAAGAAAAATCTGTTCTGTGGCTTTCGTGCCAGGGATGACTACAATGCAGAAAAGCAGGGATTAGTAATCGGGGGGTTTCTGATGAGAAAACCATGAAGGAAACCTGATGTAGGATTTAGAATTAGGATAAGGACTTGCCATTTTCCCTTCTGGGAACCTGTGACCGCAGACACTAAGGAACCTTCTTTAGTCAGGTTATTGTTTATTTTAAAAACGGTAGTTTTTTCTAGAAAGTTTTTAAAACAATCTACCCAGGTGGCCATTAAAAATGCACCTATTCCCTGTTGCCTTGATAGACCTAACTTCTTTCCACACTCCACTGGGTTCCAAACATTTCCAAACCCGCTATTTTAGCTCTCCTGGGAAAGGACCTTTTTACTCCCCATTACGGCTGTTCTGTTTTTCTCGGTTCATGGGTTTTCTACTCAAAACTGGGTCCTTCAAGCCCAAAGAGCCAATGATCCCCAAAATATTCTTCCCACTCCTACAGTTTCTGCTGACTGGGGGCTTGCTTAAGAACCGGGCTTCTCCATCCAGGCCATTTTTCTACATTCCCTCCTGGTGGATTAAGCCAATATGCAATAAATGCTTTAATCACAAGGCCAATGTGAAATCTGTGTAAATTATCACAGTGCAGTTTTAAACCCACAGCATATGCATTTCATTACCCAAACAGTAAGGAACCTCAATCACAAAAGTCTTTTCTACATTTTAAGACCTGAAAATTTCAGCCTCGTGAAGGTCAGAGATAACATCGGGACACCAGAAATGACTTCCCCCTGAACTGCAGAGTGAAAGCTGGTGTGTGTTCCTGCCTCCAAATTTCAAGGCTGCTTAAAATCCAGTGAGAAGGTATTTTCAATAGAAAACAAAATGATTTGGTGGCAAAAAGAAGAATTCTTGCCTTCCTTACTATTTGCAAAAGTTTCTGTGTCCCTGCAAACTGATATTTATATAAAGGTAATGTAGGGTCATTTCACCCTTTGAAAATATACAGATACAGAAAAAAATCAGTGCATCAAAAAGTATAGTTCTTTTTTAGACAGTATTAGCAATGAAGGCATTACTATTTTTTCCCTAAAAAAGCGAAAATCATCACTTTCTTAAAACACGGTTTCATGACTTTTTAGCACAGGTAAGAGGATCCAAGAACTTTATTGTGCCAGGGAGGCTTTTATTATTGCTTTATAAGAGGTTGTTTGGATTTCCAAGCATCTTTTGAGTTTGCTAATAGCTGTTGGGTAGAAGGTTTTGTTGATTTATAAAGTCACAACCATTCCTCCTGTCTCTGATGTTTAAAACAACTCATTGGAAAACAATGCTGGCTTTGCAGAACCAGCAGGAGACTAGAGCAGCTCAGCCTAAGATGTTATTTTCTGGGAAGCAATGAGGGAAAAGAAGGAAAACTGCTCCAGAGGGAAAACAAGAGGGAAGGGTTAGGGAGCACCTGAGGATGTTTTGGTCAATATTTATCTCTCAGGGCAACAAAACTTGAGGTTCGCCTCAGTGAAATCAGTATCTACTGAATTTAAGTATCGCTCTCCTTGGCTCGGTCTCCTTCTCCCTGTTTCTGGGATCTCATTTCAGCGGCTAAGATTTCAGACTTGATCATCACCCAAGCTGTTCATTGCATTTCCCGAGCTTTTACTGTGTGCTCAACTGCAAAAAAAACAAACAAACAAACAAAAAAACCACCTTATTCCCTTCACTGAGCACTGCTTCCCTCAGTGCTAGAGACAGACAGATCCCGCCTGCCTGTGTACGTTTGTCCCCTGCTAGGTGACGGGCTGCTGGCGACATGCTCAGCTCTCGGGTGGGACGCCCACAGCAGTACAGCCGTCGCGACTGATGCTTCTCCCTCGGCCGTCAGGAGGGGGTTGCAAGCTCTTTAGCTATTATCTAGAGAGGGAATCAAAGCAAGGAAGTCTCACCGCTGCAGCGGTAAATATAACACGTTAGGGAGGACGTACTCTGAAGCCGGATTTTCCGTAGTGCTAAATCTTTATCTAAGCCACTGAAAGGGACAAGGATGCCTGAGGATTTGCAGCAGTGCAGCCAAAAGTAAGGGAAGAAGGATTAACAGGAATGTTGCTGTCCTAACTAGCGCCTGATAGACACTGGAAAAAACGTCTGGCTTCTTAATTTCCTTGCCAATGCCTGGGGATGGTCCTGATGAGACTGTCTGCATAAGGCTGCAGTGTGTGGTTAGTGATACGCGCACCCATTCTGAACCCAAAACAGCCTGAGGGTGATCACAGCCAGCAATGAGAAAACACCACAAACTGGAAACTCTCTGGTTGCTTTTTCATGCCAAGATTTGTATACTGCCCTGTACGGAAATTTCAGCTGAACCCCTCGAAGGGCTCTGTACCAGCCCGGTGTGCAGATTACCCTTCCTGCTGCAATTTGAACATCAGTTGCCACCACTTGCCAACGTATTCCTCTTTTTTGTTTGGCTAGCTCCTCTCACACCAGGAAGCTCCTTTTAGCCTTTAACCTTCATCTCTCCTTCTTCCTTTGCAAAGTATTGCAGGAAACTATTCTCAGGTTTGCTAGAGCAAAGGATGTTTTGGCTGCCAAACTGCATCAAGAGGAAAGAAAGAATGTGCTTTCATTTGGCCTTATCACAGAACTGATAATAGCATTATTATATATGCAAAGAACTCCATACTTGTTTATCTGCAACAACAGACTGACACACGCAAATATAAATATGAAAGGCCTCAATATCTCAAGCTGCCTATAGTTCAATCAAGAATATTCTATGCTCAAAATACAAACCCAATTATTTATTTATGTCAAGTTTACTGGTAATTTTCTGTTTTCCTGCCAACAAGCCTCATCAGGCTCATTCTTTGAATTTCAGGAAAATAATCTGAGAAAGAAAGACTCACTTTCTAAATACTTTGCAACTTTGATAACGAGAAGCCAAGTACAGCCTGGGATTCTTTACTGTTTGTTGTGCTGTAGCTCTGCTACTCAGTTATACCTTAAATATCATTCAAACTGTAAAATATTTTATCATCATACCTTTTTATGCCAAAATAAAAAGTTTCAACAACAGGAGCTGGTATTTAAATGCATATCTCATTAAATCATGGCCCAGTAGAATTGATTCCCACGGAGCACCTGAGAAAATGTAACTGTCTTGTAACCAAAATTTGTTTTGTTTTCCTTTCAAGTTCCTAATTTTACTCCTTTTCTTTCTACCTTTGCCAATACCTTGTGCTCACAGAAACCTGTGCATTACCTACAGTAAGCACTTAGAGTACTCTCGACGTGTACATTTTTTCAGGACTCGGTCCTGTAGCAGATCGAGTCATTGCTCACATGGCAGAATAAACATAAAACCTCGGATACTGTTGAGAAGTCAATTCCCTCTGCATTTCTCCTGTAGATACTTCACCTCACCATCTACATTCCCATTATCTCTCCCACCAAGTACGATTCCTCCAGCCATCCTGGGGATGGGTTTGGATAAAATACACTTAGATAATTAGGAGATTCCTAGAGCAGTGGGGCTATCCTAAAATAATCGTCGAAGATTTCCATATGTAATTTCTGGTAAATAGTTACACTTCAAATAGCATGGAAGAAAAAATTACAATCCAAGTTTCAATCTTCTTCTGATTCAACATGAGCCATTCAGACATGCCCCCATTTTTTGTGTTCACCAAGGGACGCTGCTGGCACCTAACAGGGCAACGTTTCTCCCTGTGGCTGTAGCCCCACGGAGCTCCCTGGTCCTCCCCGCAGAAGACCCTGACCCCAGCACATCCACTCGCCCAGGGACACCCCAGGGAAGGGGGTTGCCAAAACAGAAAAGAGGAGCACCGACAAACAAGCCCTGCCTCCCAGACAGGAGAAACACCACCAGCACCTCCTGCTAACTAATGCCAAAGAAATACAGCAGGGGGAGGCAATTCATCTCACCAGGCTTCAACTGTCTAAAAGCCACCCATAAGGGGAGTGACTCAGGCGCCTAACCAGCCTAAGCACAGGTGTCGAGGGCCATTCTGGGACACCCAAGCAGGGCTGGAGTTCACGACACAACAACTCAGGACACCCACGCTCCCTGGAGCATCCCAAATAACACTAGACACCGTGTTTACCCGTAATCCCTCCCCTGACATATGATTCATCTGACTAAATTCAGGCCTCCACATTCAGGATACTTTGCCAAAAGAGATGCTTGAGTTTCCAAGCAACTCAGCTCCCTGGGGCAGATGTCCTAAACCTCCTTTCAGTGAGTGGCAGGCACTGCAGCCTTCATCCAGCAGATGAGGATGAGCAGTGTGCCTGGCCCAGTACCTCTCTCCAAGCAACAGCCCCCCTTCAGACAAGGGGTTACATGTTGGTGTTGTAGACAGTCCCCAGGGACGGAGCCCAAATACCGATGAACCAAAGCTGTACGTTAGGACTGCATTTAATCAAAGGAGTCACCCCCCAGGACAAGGGCAACTGTCCAGGCTACCTCTGCACTTGGGGGGAGAGACAGGCACCTCCAGACAGTGACAAGCCACATCTTAAATCGAGCTGGACACATCTCTTTCCAGATGTGCCTGCCTCTTTCCTCTGTCTATAAAGGGAGCCAAGAGAACAAGCTTGGCACTATAGGCTCGGCTTTTAGTTAGCTAGTGTGAGGTGAGCTGAATTTGGGACAGACTGTCAAAATGGCATGCAATTAGTTATTTATATGCTGAGAAGGTGATGCCAAGGTTGCAAAGCATGAAGTCTACACAGCACAGAGCTGGAGACAGGACATTACATTACCTTATTTTTCTCTGGCTCCCAGTGATACTCCTCTGTGTTTCATCCATGTCCTTCTCACTAGAACTATTTAATTGGGTGATTGGCAGGGTATGGCTCCACAGGACATGATGAGATGATGTATCATCAGCTCTGCTGCTGAAAAGGAGAGCCCCCCCTCCCATCTCCCTCCTCCTGCCTGACCACTGCTGCTGCTACCTTCTGCTGGCTCTGCCTCTTAGCAAAGCCCTGCTTGAATGTACTAATATGATGGAAAACAAAAATCAGGCAAAAAAAAGAAAGGCAGATAATTTTCTACTGTTCTATTGAACTGGCCCATGGACGGTTGCAACGAGACGCCTGGGCCAGTGCAAGGGAGGGGAAAAACGTCAGCGGGGAGAAGAGGAAGGAAGGAGCGCAGGGCGATAGGGCAAGAACCAGCTCTCCCTCTCTCAGCAGTGGCAAACCTTCAGATTAGCTCTGCTGCCTTAGCTGCCACCAACCCAACTTACCCAATCGATCAGCTCCTAATTAATAGCTTGACTGATCACTATTTATTTGATAGTTGCAGTTGGAGAAAATCAAGAGCAGGAACATATGGACACAACTGGCCTAGAGAGAAGAGCGTGGCACTTGCGGAGGCCAAGGCTGGTCTCTGCTTTGCTGGAGCTGCTCTACCTCATACAAGTTGCAATATTAATTGGATAAGAGAGGCTTCACAAGAGGTGCTTGCTCTTCAGAGAAAGCCCAGACTCCTACCGAGTGCGACCAAACTGTGACTATCACCAGCTCCTCCCAGCTTGGAGACGGACACTGGCTCTTCTTGGTAAGCTCTCTCATTTTGCCCACAAACTCTATCCTGAACCCAAAACAAGCCTTACCATAAGTTCAATTAAAGTGGATATATGCCCATTAAAAGCTTAGGCTCTGATGATTTAGCAGCTTCTGGAGGAAAACGTTCAGCTGAAACGTTTTTCCTGGCCAGCCCTGCCCACTGATCTGCTAGTGACTCGTCACTGTACTCCGAGACACGCAGGGGTGCACCCATCGCTTTGCCCAAGGTCACACAGGAAACCTTGAGCGGTCAGAAACTGAGGTCAGCTCCCTTGGGTCCAAGGCCAGTGTCTTAATGAAAAGCTCATTTTTTCTCTTCAGAGCAGAGAACTGTTAGGGTCAGCTTATGCTCCTGTTTCTCTCAGTATGGGACTGTGCCTTTTTCAGGAAACATCAATATTTTGGGGACTGATCTGAAGCAATCCACAATTACATACTTCTGTAGATTTCTCATGCAGTTATTTTCCTTTTCCTTGATTTTCTCTTCTTTCCTTCTCCTCCAGTTTGTGAATATTTTTGTTTTCCTCACTCAGTTAACAATCCCTTTTACTTACTCTGCTGTAATTTTTATTTCTCCCTGCTGTACATGAGTAGGTTTGTATCTGTATGCTACAACAACATTATTTGTTAACTGTGCGCTATCCCTCACCAATTACTTTGCTGGGATTTTACTATGCTGTCACTATTTTATCTCCAACAATCTGCTGCAACTTTTGGGTGGAAAGAAAAGAAACAAAATGCTGTATGGCTGCTTTACTGAAATATGCCCCACCTGCACTCGGCTTCCTGCCCTTGGTACCCTGAATGAAGAAAAGCAGAACTACTCCCAGCCAATACACTGTGATTTTTTTTTCTAGAGCATATTACTTTCAGTCATCATTACATCTGGAAAAGAGTTGAGAAGATCACTGGGAGAACATTAACAGTTGAGTTTGCAGCCCCAGAGATCAAGATAAGCCATTTTAGGTTGAAATATTTTGAGCAACACTTCCCAAGTGTTTCTACTTCCCACTGAAGACCAAATCAACTTAAATAGTAAAGGCAGGTCATTGATATGGCTTTTAAGGAATAAATAATACCACTCTGAATGCTGTATTTGCTACTGGAATAAAGTGATTTATCACTCTGCAAGATTGTTCTATTATTTAATATGGTGACAACATGACTTTTGGAAGGCCATGCAGAGCATCCCTTCCTGGCATTTCCATCACTCCCTATCTAAATCATTCCCTTCTGTCGTTGTCACCTCTCTCCTAGAAGGGTACCCAGGTTCGCACCACGTCACCTCTCTAGAGCACCAGCATCCATTTTGCAGAACAGGGTCCTTCAGCAGCCCTTGGTACGGTTGCGTTAACCTGTGGGCTCACCCTGAACTCTTCTGAAGGCTTTAAACACATGAGTAAACCTTACTAGTGCCCACACCATCGTTTTGTGATGATAACCCCGAAGTTTTTTGTGTTGTCCTTGGTCTTATTGCCAGGACACCTCTTAGGCTGGGCTGCCTAAGAGCCTCACTCTTTTCAAAGCCTACTCACTGCTCCAAGAAATCACTTACCCCCCCCAGCTGTATTCTCTTTTTTTCTCCTGAGGCCCAATTTCTTCTTTAGCATCTCCATCCAACCCCAGGTACCTCCATCAAACCCTCTGCTAAAAAGAGGTCCACTAGCAATTTTTCCAGCAATTTGGCTGTAAACACTTCAGCCGACTGAGAAATTCCCTTTCAGTGATGCACTTTATAAAGGAAGCGGCAATTTCCTTGCTCGAATGAGGAAAATCTTGAAACTTAAATAAATTAAATTTCTCATAGGGAGGGGGGAGGGACACAGGAGGAAGCCACAGTTATCTCCTGCAAGGGAGCCAAGTCCTAGATTTCTAGGCCGTCTTTCATGTATTAAATACAACATCTGTTCCTGTGTTTTTTTCCATATGGAGCCAGGTTGCAAGAGGCATGGCTCTGTTCACCATAAAGCTTAAAAAGACGCAGTGCTTACACAAGTACTGAACAGATGACAGTGGGCAGGGAGGAGAAAGGAGCACTATCACCTCCTTACTTAAGTGCAGATGATGCAGCAAGAGCAGCAAGTGTTTGCTCTTTCAGAGCAAGCCCCGAAAAACTGAGCAAAATTGCTTGTTTGCCCTAAATGTGTGTTCTGACGTGATTCTTTTAAATCACTTAACGTTGGTAAGTCAAACCGATTAAGGCAAACCTAACATGTTGTATTTGTTGCTTGGTGTTGCAAAATTAATCCAGCTTGAGATTAATTTCAGAACAATGCAAAAACAAACATTAAAGGAATTGCAAAGAGGGCTTAATGCTGTGTCTGGCCAATTTATAGCCATATTTCTGGGGAAGAAGATCGATTAGCTCACAGTGCAACACCAGGACTGTACTGCATTTTATTAGGGGTTTTCCGGTGGGGGGTGAGAGTGAAAGAGGAAAGAGGCTAGTTTTGGTGCATTTGATAGCCAGCAAAGGCACAATTTCTTATTCTCCTCCGGCTCAGTAACGTTTTTGTGCAATGGGAAGAAAATCAGAATTTATATACTATGGCTTCTTTCAGATTCAGGGTAATCGGAGCATTTTACAAGCATTTGACTCACCATGCAACAACTGGGCAAGCGAACGCAGCATCCATTATGCATGCAATAATAGTTAACGCAGCCTGCAAGATTTAAATATATTTTATCAAAGCAGGGAATGTTGGCTTAGAGAGGACACAGGAATTGCCTGAAATGTTCAATGAAACAACAAGGGCTCCACTGAGTAAAAGAGGCCAAAAGGGAGGCTTTCTGGCTGCGTGCCTATCGCAGGAGAGCAGCCTTGCCCTGCACCGCCCTACCAACAACATGCAAAAGCAAGATGCACCCGCTGCCCCTGTCACACTGCACTTGGTTTCTCAGCCACTGTAAGGGCAACCCAGCTCTGGGTCGCTGCAGCTCCCCAAGCCCGCTTGCACGACAGCCAGTTTGCCAGTTTACCTTGCAAGGAGTGGGATTTTTGGAAGACTATCATGACGGCTTTCACACGCATAGCCCTTATCTCAGATAACCTGTGCACCTTCCCAAGTGCCTGAGCCTGAAAGTAAAGTCCCTGGCAACTCCCCCCCCCCCCAAATTAACTGGCACAAAACCCGAGGTGCGGCAGGGGAGCTTAGGAAGGACAAGTCTTCTCAGGACAGGAGATGCTGGGATAAATCTCCCTCTTTGTATTCCCTACAATGTTTTTGAGCATCAGCACTTTTTTAATTTAATGAACTTATTTTTCCCCTCAAGCGGGCAATGCTATATGCATGAAAATACAGTCATCTGTAACCTTGTACGCTGCCAGAGACAATTTATGGCTGCGAGGCAAACCTAAAATAGGCCCAGACGCTGGAGCTAGGCAGGGCTACTCTGGTGAGATGGGCCGGAGGAGACCCGACTCTGGCCATGCTTCCCAGGCAGTATTTTCAGATTTACCATCCTGCTGCCCGTGATCCCCTATAACAGACTTAGCAGAAGCTAGAAAGTGAACCCATAGCCAAACCCAGGGGCAATGATGAGTGCGATCCCCTAACGGTACCTTACGCCGCTGCTATTTCTCTGGTAATGAGCTCGAGCAGAGATGTATTGCCACGAGCCCTGCCCAGCACTCCTGACTGCGGAGCAAGTCATCCCGGAGCTGCTGCTGCCTCCTGCAGCTACGTGCTTGGAGCTGGAGCTGGCGCTTTGGGATGGAGAGGTTGGCGCACCACTACCCCTTTTGTTCTGTTCTGTCTCTCCCTCCAGCTTTTCTTTAATTGAATCTCGATGATCCTTATCTCCTTCCTGCCTTGCTTTGCCCTTTCTTTCAGCTTTTTTCCCAAAACAGTTTTCAAAACTACTTGAAAGAGCAACAAGTACCGACACTAGCGTGCCGTGAGCAAGCTATTCCAGCGGTGTGATCGCCACGCACCGTTTTATACCAGCTGAAAACCTGGCCTATCTTTTTCATGAATGAAACCAAAAGAAAAGCACGGCAAGCTTTTGACAGAATATTTAAGAAAGAAAGGCAGAGCACATGAGAAAGCAAACCTCCTTGAGATATTAAACTCTCTATTACTCTGCGTCAAAGTGCAACAACTTAGACATGACGTTTATAGATTTTACTCACATGTTTTCCTGTTTCTGCAAAAATGCAGCATTCAGTTATGAAACATTTGATACACATCTCATCTGCCCAAATTGAAAAGCAATTTATCTTAATGCGAATAGCCTGTGTTTTTAAAACAGCCAGCTATTTTTAGTGTACCCCCGAGACACAGGTGGGCAGAAGCAGGGCGCAGCACAGGCTGAGTAAAACATGAGCACACGACAATAAATCTCCGTTCAAGAGAGCCTCCTGGCTGTGCTTCAGTATTTGCAGTTTCTGTGATGGATCCCAAAAGGTGTCTGCAAGACTCACCGATATCATGTGGAGGACAAACAAAAGCGACTTTTTGCATACATTTCATGTGGAATATTTGAAAACTGTGGCCTGATCACCTGGTATTTACTCTGTTCCCTTGAACTGGTACCACTTAAAAGATATTTCTCAAATGAAGCTGCTGCTGCTGCTGCTTCTGAATTAAATAGGGAGAAAGCAAATCTCTTCAGTAAATATTCTGTAACTGTTTCAAATGTCTGCGTTGAGGCAATTAATTCCTTTCTACGGTATTTGAAATATTACTTAAGTTTCATTATTAACAATAATAACCGTTACAATATTTTACAAGGGAACATAATTGAGAAAAACTGCTCAGATAAACCTGTCCTAGGCTGGGCAGGAATAATTTAAGAAACCAGTCCTGCTCAAGTCTTTGGGGTTACTTGAAAGTTACGATTGCCCGAGAGTCCCTAAGACGCTGGTGCAAGAGCACAGAACTGCAGAGCTCCCCAGAGAGAAGTGTGCTTTTGTGAAACAGTTTAATATTGCAATAAATAATTACATGCTTATTTAGAATCAAATTACTGAAAGCTCAACCTCTTTTCGAAGGGGGTAGGCTTCCCATTGAAATAGATAACCATGTTTTTGCCTACGCTTTTGATGTTGAAAACCATTCCAGAAAAATTCCATGCAAAACTGAAATTACAGCAGTATGAAATTGCCCTCAAAGAACCATTTATATAGCTGCATACTTATTCTGACCGTTTTGCTTCCTGAAATTCATACTTGTTCTCTGTCAGATGAGTTTTTTAAAATATTCCCCGCAGCTTTCCCTAGTTTGGAAATCTCGCTTGCCTGCTGGTAGTTTAGAAGATTAAGAGGAAGCAGCTGAAGGAATTCCAGTGGAAGAAGCGCGCTTAACTGAATTCTGCAATTGCCCCAAACTAAAGGAAGTCAGGCAGCAGAAGCAGATGTAAATAAAGGGGTGTTGGAGATCTGTGGGATCTGAAAAGCTCCTTTTTAAGTTTTTAAGAGCCAAACCAAAGATACAAGACTTCGAATCTGTGTGTCACTTATCAAGTAGGTTTCAAAACATTGTTCAGCTTTGCAAGAGAGGCCCAGCTCCACTGAAGACACTCGGGGCTGGACTGCTCAGCACCGACAAGAGCCGAGTCCAGCCCTGGGAATGCCCTTGAACTGGCCACAAGTCTGCGTCAGGCACTGCAGCGTCTCCAGCAATGCGGGACCGGGGGGCAACGAAAGCAGGGCGCTCTGTGCCGGGTCCGGTGGCGGCCCTGAGCTTGGGCTCAAGCCAGTTGCATTCCTACTGTAACTCCCTGACCCCATGGCCAGGCAGAGCTTGGGCAGGAGCCGAGCTACCCACCCCAGTGGCTTCTGTACCAATAGCAAAGCAAAGAGACAGCAGGAGAGAGGTGCTGAAATAGTGAGAGAGAAGTCACTCCCTGGAGGAACCAATTTAAATTTCTTTTCTGTTCCCGGTCCCCTAAATTCAGGTATTTGGCGCTTGGTGTCTCCTAACAATGTCTCTTACAGAAGTGAAAAGCCGCTGAAGAACGCAGAGGCCAGACCTAATCTGCAGTCCGCTGCCTCAAGGCCTATCCCTATCGAAAAAAGCACACTTGCACAAAGCGAAGTTCAAACCAGGATAGATCTAGACGAATGCACCCAGTGACAAAGCTTTAATGCTCTCATTTGGATAGGCACCTTTTCCCCATGCACCAGCTGTACATTTTCCCATCCAGGCCAGCCGCAGTTTCTGGGAGGAGGGCGGGGGATTGCGCCTTGCTGCCCACACAGATGCTCGCCTGCAGCGATGGAGAGCCCTGACCTCAAGCCTTTTCCGCTTAGTCTTCAGCCAAGGCTCCGAGCTGCTCATTAGCTGCACGACAGCCTTTGGAGATTCTGCAACGAACCATTTTCTTCGATGGATTTTTTTCCTTAGTTGCAGTTATTCTCTACATGCAAGAGCAATTTTCAGCGTGTGGATTCATCGTGCTTTGGCTGAGGACCTGCATGCACACAGTGCAATATGTATGAATACTTTTTAAAACCACCCCTGACAAAAACAACTTTTTGTGCTTGTCTAGTTTCCTTTGTTCTCTGTGAAGGTTGCTAGCTATTCTGGCATGTTAACATCTATAATGTTGATAATGAGCTTGTCTAATATCTGATAATAGCTTTAGAAGCACTAGTAGTGTGATCATTAGCGGTCCGTTGTTTGCAAGAAAATTTAATGTGACTGTTGCATGTCCCTGGTTGGAATAAATATGACAATCAGCAGTTTTCATGTATAACGTAACAAATATATGTAGAAATAAGACTTCACGTTGCTTTTCTTTACTGACTTGAACAAAACTGCATTTTAGTTACGCCAAAATTCAGCTGTGGAAAGAATATAAATTCTTTTTAAGCCTAGCATTTTAGCTTTGTTGTTTTAAATAGTAATTTGAATTCATTTCCATCTTGGCTAGCCCCTATTCTTGAATATAATTTCTTACATTGGTGCAAACACTAATTGAGACTGAGACACTGCTGTGCTCCATAAGAACAGAAAGGAGGAGTCCCTGACTCTCGGGAGGTCACAGAGTAAGTGCGTGCCGCGTTTTTGCTCAAAAATATTATCTGGTCACTACTGGGGGTCCTGAAGTCAACTCCTGGTGGCCCAGTACTGGTTCTAGCTCCACCAGCAGATTCACAGCAGCGAGAGCTGGGTTTCACATATACAGTAAACAAATTCAGACTCATTTTCAGACATTTTCAGGCTCTCACTGTGCCTTTCTTCACTAGATTAAAGAGCACTTTCTCCTGCTGAGAAGCTTCTGCACTTTAATTATCTTAATCTCTGGCCATGAAGTAAAGAGTGGCATCTTCCTCGTGATCCAAACCTTGCGAAGGGTTAATATCTGGCTTTCTAGCTTGAAAATATCTTTCATTTAAAGCCTAATGAGTAGAGATGGTGGAAAATAAAAATCATGTCCTGCAGGAAATTAAGATTATGAAAGTTTGCTTTGTCTTGGAAATAAGAAGAATTCAGATTTTTCATTAAATGAAATAGTAAAATAATTTCGCGTTAGTGGTTTTGACAATAATCATAGCTGAAGCAGAAGGCAAAATTAATTCTTTCAGTCTCCAAATGCCATGATAACAGGCCATGGGAAACATCGCTCTGCGAAGTGTTCCTATCAAATGCTTCTATTCAGCTGAAGTGCTACTTTAGACAAAAGGGAACTTTGTGATCAACTTATTGCTCACATCATAAAAGCCTGCAACTATAGTGGCATCGAATGCTGATGTGCAAAATGTTGGAGCCCAATTTACAGCCTAGGACAATTAAGGATTTCCAATAAAAAATATATGCAAGTTAGCATTCTAGTTTGGTGACATGACTTACTCACATCGGGATTAAAAGAGAAACTGCAGATAAAAGTACGCTTTGAGTTTTATAGTCTAACAATTCCTTCCTTTCCATTAATCAGAGCAGCTTTGGAATAGTTTTAATTACCAAATCGTCCATTTTCAAACTCAATTCTTGAATCAAAGCTCTGAATACAAGATGAATTTTAGGAGCATGAGTGTGTGTCAACCTGGAAAAAACAGGCTCTTGCAAGGTGTAGTCTACAGTATCCCTTCACAAGCGTGGATGAGGAGAAGTCAGCTCATATTATGGGGGTATGTATATACTCTTAACCACAACGTCATTAGACTTTTAATATAATCAGTCACAGGTTATCTTTGGGCTTTTTATGGCACACTCACCTCATGCTGGGGATTTTCCTCTGCAGTCACCAGGACTACTTGAGCTTTTGTTTTTTTCCCCTTTATCTGAATTACAGGAAAGACTTTAGTAGGACAAAATTTATGTTGTGTGCACGGTGCCAAATTCCCCCCCAAATCCAGTCGGGGAAGGGGGGAGCAAGGGTTTTCCAGCCCAAACAAAAAGGGCTACCAACGCAGCCCAGTGGCTGAGCAGAGACCATACATTTGCTAAACACAACGAGGAAAAAAGTACCGAATAAGCCAGGTATAGGGGCAAATGAAGTAACTGGGGGATGCAGTGGGCTGTGTTCCCTCTTCCCCGTTTCGGGATGCTCGATTTGATCTTGCCAGTAGCAGAAAGAGGCAGACTCGGATGAGCAAGCGCTGCTGTCCTGCCAGCTCTCCCTCCAACCCCAGCACAGCTCCGGGCCTTTCTCACCCTGACCCAGGGACACCCGCAGAGGAAGATGGTGATATTACAAACCGCTGCAACCTCTACTAGCAATAGTCTGCTGAACCCTGAGCCGCCCCGGGCACCACCGTGCTCACCTTCCTGCTACTCCCTGGCCTGCACAACCCATTTCCCTCTTCCACTTCTTCTCCCCTCTCTCTCTCTCTCTGTCCATTTGCTGACCATGAGTCTGCAGAGCCAGCTCAGGGTGCAAGTAGAGCAGGCAGATGCCAAAAGGGACTGCACCTACAGAAGGGGCAGCTAAGGAGGGGGTATAAGGTGGGGACCTTTTCCCAGCAGCAGCAGCTCATCCCCATCCCTGTCACAGCAAGGGAAAGCACCTTCACCATTCCCAGTTCAATGCTAATAATCTCAGTTCCCCTCAATCCTACTGTGCTGTTCCAGCCTTTCGCACACCATAATCCCTTCCATCGCTCTTTCCCCCAAGTCTTTCCTACCTATTCCTCCAGCCTTGAACACACTGTGCTGCCATTGCAAATGCAAACATATCTTAGGAGGGAACCTGCAAGTCGGCTCCCAGCGCCTGGCTTGGCTGGACAAGGCTGCAGCTTTTGCAAAACTGCTGGGACCAGCAAGGCAGCCAAAAGCCGTGTCTCCAAGCAGCGTGCTGGGAGCAGTTGCTAGCTTTCGGCATGGCCATTAAGGTAACGCGCCATGCCTGTCGCCCTCTTGCAGCAAGACAGCAGGGGAGAACAGCTCCAGCTTCTATCTTCCCACTCCTTTTTTTGCCCTCTTGCAGGGGGCTCTTGTTATTTTCTTTCCACAAGTACACCGGAGAGCAACAGAAGGAGCTGCAGCCCCCTCCACTGCCTTTTCCATTTCCCCTGGTTATTGCACACTCTCGTATTGTCAAGGCAATAGCAAGTAGGATTTTCCTTCCATGCCCAAGCTCCCTTCGCAAGGCAATAAAGGAGAAAAGTAAACTGAAAGCTTTAACACTTACAAATGTGTTAGCTATTTTTCCTTCATTTCCTGGATCTGATAAAATGTTTAGGAAGATTCGGAAAGGTGATGGCTCACCATGAGCTGAAGGAAAGCCTTTGTACTGCCGTCGTGGGCTGCTTAGAGCCACTCAGCAACCGACCCTTCAGTCCTGCGGCCTCTCGATCCCTGCGAGAGCAACAGCCTTTTACACAGGGGAGCTGAAGCTGTGCTGCTCGGAGAAAGCTCGCCCATGTCTACCCCAAAAGGGTCTGATTTGACCGAGCAAGCAATGCAGTTTGACGGACCACATGGGACCTCTGGATGTACCATGTTAGGTCTGGAAGCAGCACAACCACGGCTGCGTGGCGCTAACATGACTGCAAACAAGCTCTTCCTCCCGGCCGCGCTCTGCCCCTTCAGCAAGGGGCACATTAACCCAACGACAGTGCTTAGGTTCTGTGTTCGCAAGCACTTCCAGGTTATCTTTAGGGAGGACGGCTTCGGTGCTCCTGTCTTCACGATGCATGGGGGATTACGACATCTCTGCGCTCACCCCAATTCCAGTAGCACACTAGCCATTCCCATAAAGGCTGTAAGATGGAGAAGCAGCTGGCTGGCTTGGAGAACTTCACCACTTCCACCCTCCCTGATCACCTTCTGCCTCAATTCCGGAGTAATAAACCTGTTAGCTCTGCTGATTGGACAATATAAGATGGGAATACACATTCTGGAGCTTTTATTAAACCTAACCCTGTGGTTGCAACATTGAGAAAGTAAATATTTTATTTATTCATCTTAATCTATAACAGTAATTACCAATATTTGGGGCAGTTAAGAGCCGTGCCGAACTGCACAACAGTAGAGATCACGGGTTGACAACCATGACACACATTGCACCTGTACAGAGGCCCTCAATTACTTGTGCCCTTAAAATCACCATGAGCTCACAGCAAAGACAGCAGAGGTTATTTCACATTATATTCAACAGATCGAATGGGAGTTTCCTGTGTGTCTGCCATCATTTTGTTCTATGCCAGGAAAAAAAACAATAAGCAAGCAGGGTAGACTGAGTAAGAAATGGGACTCCTGAAGCCTAAACGGGCTGTGCGTGACAACACACACACGGCTGTGTGATGCTGGGAAGCGTTTCTCAGAGAAAGAAGCCTTAGCGGTGGCACTAGGCAGGGCTGGCATTCTTACTTTTTTGGTGGATTTATGGAAGCCCTCATCTACAGAGAAGCCATTTCATGCTCCAAAGCTGCCTTATTCCAAATTATATTACATCAAAACCATAATTAAATCTATATGCTTTCAAACTAAGCTCAGATTTGCTAAAAAATAGGCTTGCACAATTTTTGATTGTGCTGAAATTCTGATTATATGCTGAAATAAATATAATGCTTACAATAACTTGTGTGGTTCATACAGCTTCAGATTGCTAAACAAGTTTTTCACAACTCTGCTAATTATCCTTCCCAAAGAACTTGCTGGGGAAGTGTGCACTTTATTTACTTAAAACTTGGGCTTTCTGGATTATTTTCAGTAATGCTTTTCTTTCTTCTAGTTTTTTGTTTCTTACTGTAATTCCTCTTTTCTTTTCGGAGGTGTTTTAGTGTTATGACAGCTGTGGGAAGGCATATATCTTGGGAAATAAGACACATGAAAGAGAAGAATCTTCTTCAGTGTCACGATACAGCAAAAAACATGTTTTCTAAGACAGACATTCTAGACAGACTGAGCTGTGCAAGGAAACCCCGTAGTGTATATACATCTGCACCTAACATTTATGGGGAAGAAAGCAGGCCAGCTCCGGTGATATTAAGGAAACTTTGCAAACCGGAAGAACCAAAGATCTTAGCTGTTTAGAGCGCTTCTCCCAGCAACAATCGCAATGCCAGGTCCCTTTCCATCTCACACCACCACCTACGTATGCTTCCATAATACTTCTGGAAGTCCATGATACCAGACTTCCAGGCAGTATTAAGCAGCCATTTCGCAAAAATGAAAGTATTAGAAACAAGATTTTCAGGTATGTGTCAGAACGAGTTGGCAGCCAGACAACATCACCACAAAGGGTCAAAGAGCCAGATCAAAACAAAAATTTAACATCTTCAGCCTTCCCACCCATATCCTAGAAGATGCAGAAACATTAAAGTAACTTATGTGCAATGAAAAAGCTACTCATTCCTACTGCTGAGGCCAAAATTCCAATTATTTTTGTAAGCACAGACTTACCAGTAGATCTAGTTAGGAAATATATTTCATGAAAGCTTTTCTTCTTGTTTTTTTTTCAATTTTTCTAAGAAGCACTAATGACAAATTTTAAACTGCACATATTTGGACATCTCCACTTGTTCATTGCCATATCACCCAATCTTTTTTGTTTTAGTGCTAAGCTCATCACTTTTTTTGCAGCTGTCTAAAGATTTACTTTTTAGTGAGCATCCAAGGAAGGAATAATTAGTCTTGGAAAACAAAGCTAATTTTGAAGAAAAACTAATTTCTACTCCAACTGTAGAGAGGTAAGAATCACCTTTAATAAAAAAAAAAAAGTTACATTGCTCCCTGATAGAGAAGAGAAATGCAGGATGAGAGCCTTCTGCTGATCGTCTTCTGGAAAGGAAGGTTCTTCAGGCTTTCTGAGGGGTCCTCAGCACACGCCAGAATTGCTGGCCAATATTTCTGCCATGAAAATAGACTAAACATCAATAAGTTTTCTGAGCCTTTTTCTCAGCTTATGTTTCCTCTGTTTAAACTGTTGCTGGCAACACCTTGCTACTGTCCCACAGGCCTACTTCATGGATATGTAAAATACTCTGAACTCGACTGACTACAGAACAATGATAAACCGTTTTCTTGGTTGCTGAGAAGTAAATACAAAACATCTTTTTACATTTACAATATTCTCTAAAAAGGGTTACAAGACACAGCTAAGCGCAGAGGCTTCCAAAAAACCATTACCAAACAAGACAATCTGCATCACAAAAAATAGAGAGATGTTTATGTAAAGTATGCAAGTGTACTGCTAGCCAATTTGCTGAAAGCACTGTATGGCCAAACAAACAACAGCTTGTATCTTTACTGCAAAGGAAAGTAAAATAAAATTGTAATTAAAATAAAATCTGGTGAAAACAGTGAAACCCGATTTGTATAGACACACAGATGATATTTTATATAAATGTCCACCTGCACAAAAATGTCTGTATTTGTGCATATGCATATTCTCCAAACACACTTCATTGCCTCGCAGTTACTATGTCTTCCGGAGATTTTAACTTTTCTTGCATTTCTCATAGCTTAAATCTCTCTCTTCCCGAATCAGAGAACACCAGACAGCTGGTCAACAGTCATATTTCAACACAGTGATGTGTCATGAGCTTGTTTCCCACTTATGGGAAAGAAGCCACGAAATATCCCACTTATAAAATACAACCAAAACCTTAATAATTGTTTTGAAGATATGAACTGCAACCCTGGAGTTTGCAAATGCAAAAACACAGAGATACATCAGATCATTGGGACATCCCCAATAGGAGGGATAGAGAGTAGCTTCTGTATAGCTTTGTGCTTTCCCAGAAAATCTTTTAGGATTATCTTTCCCACTCTTGTTTCATCCTTGCTGCATTGCTACCTGCCCAGCTACAGGCCAGCTCCGGCAGCTCTCCATGGGCAGCAGTTCCCTCCCACCTGCCCCGTGAGTCCCATGGTGGCTAATCTTTCTTCATTGACTCCCACTGGGAGCAGAACATAGTTATGACTTAATTCTGCTTTCACTTCCACTGCTGGTTATTACAGAAGCCTCCAGGTCCATTTGTGAAAGCAGAACGATGTGTACCACCAGCAGTCCACAGACACACTTTTCACAGGGTTTTACGCCGTTGCTACCTCCCAGCCCTGCTTGGCAGTCTCGCTTCTCCCTTCCAGATCTCAGTTCCTTACAGACGAAAAGCCAATTCCCAATTCTTTTGTACAACGGGCAGAGCTAGTAAGTCGCAAGAAAGGAACCAGCCAGCCAGCCCCTCTATGGGGGTTCAGAACCAGCCCTGGGATGGGTCCCCAGAAAAGCTAAGAAATGCTGTCTCAGGCCCTGAAGGTTCATTAGTCACAGTTCTCCAGTTTTTGGCTGTCATGTCCCCTCCTTTGGATCCCACTCACATTAAGACTTAAAAACGGAGAAACCCTCAGCATTACAGAACTTAGAAATGACTAGAATTAGCCGTGTAAGTGTGTCTTGCCTTCTCAAGCAGTGGAAACCAGTCAAAATATTGGATTTGCTAATATCAAACGCTGCATTTCTAATCCAGTTTAGTTTTACCACACCATGACTAACTCTGCAGAATTGCAATAAATTAGTATGATAAGAACAGTACACTAATATTTCCATAAAATAAACAAATTTCACTGTGTTAAAACCAAGTAATCAGCTTTACAAACAATTTCAGTTCTGATTAATAGAGGTCTTCTCTAATATGACATGCTTTGATTAAGTATTAACCCTCTGCCTGGGGATAACCCAATGCCAGTTTGCAGGTAGCAGTATTTTTAATAATACAACAAATTGTCTATGCAGAAATACTGATTAGATGTCAAGGATTAATTTATTTTGCATTCACTTTGCAAGTGCTGGAATGAATGGCAATTAATTAGTGTAACAATAGTTGGCTGTTTCTATTAATATTTTGACTTTGTCACTGCGTTGCTGATACCAGGCTCGTATTTTCCAATTTATTATGACGTTGATTAGTAAATGAAAAAGTAAAGCAATCCCCATTTTCTTCGTCTTGGAAAGATTTCTCTATTTTGTTGAATTACAACACTAAAGGACTTCAGCCAGACTACAGACAATGTTATTCAAATCCCACAAATTATGGAATATTGGCAGAGAAAAATAAAATGAGAAAGATAACAACCGTAAGTCAAGATTTCAAAAAAGTGCTAAACTTATTGTTTATATCAGTATTCCAAAACCCGAAGAACTGCCCTAATTTTCAGAGGTGTTGTGCAACTGTCATTAATGTAAGGAGCAACAACGGGGTCTCAGCACTTGGAAAAAATAGCACTACGTTATTTCAGTGCCTCAATGTGAATTTGAAACTTGATTCAACGGGCTCTATAGATTTTTGTTCTGCAGTGCAGTGCAGTGCAGTACTTTGCTAATCGCCACGTTAGATCAGGCGCCAGCAGCAACACGGCTGTACCAGCACGGTGCTCTGCCTGCCACTTGATGCCCTGGCCTTCAGGCCATACCTGCTGGGCACCTCTAGGCAGCCGTGTAATGCAGCATGTAGAACAGATTCACGTCGCAGTACGACCTGTGTTGGAGACCCTGGCTCACAGACACGGCATCTGGTGGCTGGGGCATTTTCAAGGATGAGTAACATGCCTCAGGTCCTGAAACAGCAGTAGAGATTTTGGAGCTCTCATGGACAACTGGAGGAGGTCCCAGAACCAAAAGTGTTTCAGCCAAACCAGGGCTGTCGGGACTATCAAACTGATTTGTTCTGATCAAGACCTATGGAAGAAGCGGAACTGAGGCAAAGATGCACAGCAGTCTCTCTGACCACAGAAGCAGAAACAAACTGGAAAGAGATTCTGAACAATGACCCCTTCTTGAGCCAAACTGGTCATGTTTCCTGTTGTTTTGGTACAGAAGATTTCCTATGGGCTGGTCTCACTTGTGAACGACATCAATTAGATTACTGGATCTCATCCCGTATTTCTAATCTAGACTCACAGTCCTGTGCACGTCTTGCTGGCCTGTAGATCAGGGATGTGTAAGGGAGCAGGGTGAACCACCAGATCAGAAGAAATCTGGGACGGCGGCTGGTTTACGTAATGCATGACAGCCACTGTTCATCATTACTTGCACAGCTGAAGCCTCAAGATGGCATGTGCTTCAGACAAAGTGGAGTCAGCTGGCTCTCCGAGGGGGTTCTCCAGCCATTAAAATTGACAGAGGGAGATGAGAAGGCATTTCCTGACGCTCAAAGGTGAAGTCAAGCCACTGAGGAATAAAAGTCATTCATGGACTGTAGAACGATGATCTGATGGGAGAATGGATGTCACGCTAGCCCACAGACAGGAACCAGCTTGGAGAAGTCCTGGAGATGTAGCATGATGTATCACAAATGTACACATGGTTACGTGGCTGAGAAAAAGATAGTCCCACAGCACGGCTACTGGCTGCGACAATAGATGCTGAACCAGCTGGCCATTCTGCTTACCTGTCCAGGGGAAAGTAAATCTGTGTCGCAGAAGAACCTATATTCCCTTCCCTCTCCCCCCACTAAAAGCCACAGGGGGCTTTTGAAGGGAGATCAGGCATGAACACTCATCACAAGGCCTAGATCAAAGGCAGAGAGTAGTGTTAAATGGAGGGAAAAGAAGACATTGTCCTGTGATAACCCCTTGCTAGTCAGTCAAGATAAGAAAATAGGGACAGATCTCTGCAGAGAAAGTAGGTTTCATAACAGTCTCCAGCTCATTGGATCCTGGTCGGGCAAGTGGAAGTACTCAGAATTGATACTGATACCAGTGAACACTGAATCGCACAAAATCATGACAGTCATGATCACTGTGGAGGATCACTGAGGAGCGAGACAGCACCTCCAAAAGATACTGCAGCAAGATGCTCTCCTGTCCCTTGCAGGCCTGAGTCTTCCCACCGTCCGAATGCTCCTGTGGAGTCACTCAGAGAAGTTCAATGCAGTTAGATATTAATGCTAATCAAAGGGATTTTATTTCCTGGCAGCAATAATGTATGAAAGGTCCACGTGAGTACCGTTTCTTTCTGTCTGGATTATTTGTAACTCAGAGTGGTGTCTTGGCTGTCCTCCATCTAATACGAAGTTTCTGAATAATTTGTTATAAGACAAAGTAATTTCATTGCCTGCAATGCTGCGTTAAAGACTTAGCAAACATGAATCAGCATTTGAGGAAAACCTGTTATCAGAAAAGAGGCAGTATATGCCTACCTATCAGCAAACGCTTAATACAAGAACATTTTCTCCTATATGAGATTTCAAAACACAAAGTGTCTTTTTAATGTATATGAGTAGCAGTTAATATTTTTATTACCAATGCAATTTTCAATGTTAATAAAATCAGATTAATTCAAAGGTATTTTCAAAAATAATCACCGTATTTTCAATAATTTCACTGAATAATCCTTCACAAATTTCTAGTATGGTAATTATGATGCCACTGGTGGCAGCAGCCTAGTGTTCACTGACAGTGTAAACTGTATAAACAACTTAAGTGCATGGCTCAGTCTTTAGAGGAATGATTAAGTCAAAAATATTTTTCAAAAACATACAAGAACCCTGGGCTGTGGATGAGAGTCATTCAAAGGAATGTGACTTTTCCAGAAAGCATGAATGCTTCTGGAGCAGGGCAAAGGGATGACCTTGCCAATTCACTGTTAAAAACTGGAATGCATGCACCTTTTCAAATTACTATAGCATAAAAATATGTAACTTTTAACTTGTGGGAAGTAGGATAGTAGACTCACTGGTGCCACTGGGAAATTTGCTGCCCAGAGAAAGGAATTTGGTCATGCAAATAGTAAACAGAAAAGAAAAGGATAGCGACTTTCCTATTCATCAAATTGATGTATGTTTTTGCTGTGTAAATTATGTGGTAAAACAACTTGAAGGAGAAAACAATCGGGATTTTCCTGGAGAGAATATCCATCATCTTTAACAGGCCAGTTGGGGCAATCCAAGAAGCAAAGAGAGACCAAGCCTTCCTATGTCATATTACTAGAAGAAAGAGAAAGAAAAGCAAAAGTAAGAGGACATACCTTAATGTAATTATCTAAAAGTAGTGGTGGGCTGGATTTCCAGGTGTAAAATCTAAAGTTGCATATTTTTAAATGTTCATTTTCAGAAGTAAATTGGATTCTTGACATAACCTAGTGAGATTTAAAAAAGCCTAGTCTGTTTTCTGGAGGCTTTTAATCATAAATCTCTCCAGAAAGGGAGCTCATTCACTTCTGATGCACAACACCACCTAACTTTTATGTAAGCACAGACAAATTGCCATAAAAAAGGTTACTAACGAATGTCTTTGCAAATAGAAGAAACCCAGTGGCTGTGCTCTGAACCTGCCTTCATTTCTTAATTGGTTAAGCAGTAACTGTCTGTCCATAAATAATGGAAGGTAAGAACAGTGTGAATGCTACTGTGAATACACTTTCGGGAATATTCACACAGGCAGTTACACTGAAAAACCTTTTAAATATTTGCATTACAAATTGAGAGAAAATACAAAGTTCTGCACAGGTTTATAGCAAAAAGCTATTTCCTCAGTCAATACTTAGCATTTAAAGAAGGTGAATACTTAGCGTTTAAAGAAGATGAAGAAAACATGTCAAAATAAGAACACCAAACCTGATATATTTTACTCTCCTCACCTAATAGCATAAATAAAAACTGTCTCAAAGAAAGTATAACACTTAAATACAAAGTTACTAATCAAATGAGCTCTTTGGGCATCAAACCACTTTATGGAATCAAAATATTTTTTAGTTACATGCCTGTCAACCCTCCTCCTTTCACCGGTTTTCTGTCACTGTCAGTTAGCTATGGTTTAATGATATCACATGCAAGTTCCTTAAAACACACAGCTACTAAGGAATCAACACCACAGCATTCAATAGCACTCTCTTGTTTTGAAAAATAAACTATTTCAGTGCACAGGTACACATTAAGAATACATTTTAAAATAAAGGTGAGATTGTCTGCATCATAGGTAATGAAGGCATACAATCTTTGCCTGCTTAGATAGAAAATAAACGTAGCTAGAGTGTGCTATTAAATTTAAAGGATATTCTCAGTGTAGATGATGAGTAGGCCTTAGAATGCTTTGTAATTCATGTGGATCTCATATTTTAAGAGACTTCAAACCATGTAACTTAATCTAGTTATTAACTTAGGTTGACATAAGTCATGCTAATAGTAAACATTTCTTAAAAAGACAAAGAGATAAGAAATCACAGAAGATACTTTCCCTTCCTATGCTGACTAAATCTAGCATCATTACAAAGTGACTAAATATGTCCCCGTTATGTATAAATTAAGGCAACTATAACTTAGTAGCAAAACAGTAGGAGAAAATACCTGCCTAACACAACGATACGCTTGCAGAGAACTCTTGTTCATGTTTAGATCCCTATCTGCAGATGTACAGAGACATTTTACAGGAGATAAGCACAAACAGATAAATGCTGTCCATGATACATGGACCATGTATTATTGATTTTTAGGAAACAGAGACAGACTTCTTCAAGATTTAGTCCTCTTTTTGTTAATATTTACAACCATTAGAATCCTAAGAACAGTACGGTGTATCAGGTTGTCTTCCTTACGCATTTCTGACATTGCATTGCTGTTAGTTCATTTGCTAAATTACCTAGTTAACACTATAACTGAAGACCTTTTAAACATATTACTTGGCGGCACCTATTTTTTCCTGGACATGTGTTCTTGAATTTCCCTGGGCCCTGACAGCCAGATCCTGAATGAGGAGCAGAAGCTCTGCAACCTCTTCCCCACTGCCCAGGGGCTCGGCTGCCTGTGCTCAAGGCCAGCTCTGACCCGGCGCAGCCACGTAACCCAGGATCCCATTGCTGGGAAAGAGATGTGGGAGAAACGGCTCCGAGACACGACCTCCTCCTCCCCTCTGGGCTCGGGAGCTGCATTAACGCTCCAGTGTTCTGTTGCTCTGTTCAGAATAAATGTTTTCTCATTAAACGGCTTTATTTTGGATACCAGTAGGACTACTGAACGTCTGTGGTTTCCGCATAGTTTGTACCTGTGATATTCAAAGCCAAGCTAATGCATGCTGAAAAGGCGCATTTCCCTGAAACGGAAACTCGCTCTTGGTACAGCAGACGGAAGGTTTTAATTGTCTGTACTCTCACAGAGCTGCGAGTGTTATTTTAACAGCCCCATTCTACCCTCTGATAAACAGGCCCTATATAAAGGCAGAACAGTCCTCGCTCAGGAGGCTGAAGAGCCGGCGGGTGAGTAGGGCATTTTGGAAATGTGTGATGACACCTAGAGAAGTCGGGATGTTTTATCAGAGAGCGCCTATCTGATTCACAGACAGAGATCAATACCGAGCTACCCTCTCCTCATCCATCTTCCGACTAAGCCGATCTACCACCATGCTCCCCCTTTCTCTCTCTCCCAGAAAGATTTTAACTTTTTTAGGTCTTACACAATGAAGACTACATCTTGCACTAAAAAAAAAAAAAGCAAGTTTATCAGTTTATTAATAATCAGATTACTGACTTTTCAATTAGGGAGGGTTACTCTTTCCACTACAGGAAGAAAATACCCTTCCCTGTGCGGCTGTCATGGCAGCAGAGTGTCTCCAGCCCTTCAAAGGTGAAAGGCATCCTTTCTAGAAATGGCACACAAGTGAGGCGCCTTGAGCAAAATATGCTTTAATACATATATTATACACAATACTATGCTTTAACACCTTTGAACTATCAGAGGAATTTATCCGAGGCAAGCAACTACAGTGCAACTCGGCCTCCAGCTCCACATTCAGCGGGTTATCCTCAAACCCCCGAACGGCAGAGGCTCCCGGCGGCTGCAGCTGGGAAATTACAAGTTTCCGTCTCATCCTAGGCTCGTCTTCCTGCATTTTGTACCGCTGCTGCAGGGAGTATTTTAGCGAGATTTCCTTCTCGTCTCCACAACCAGACTTTGTAGCTCCTGAACTCTAACCTAACTTCTAAAACATTACAACATTTATATTAGGAACATATAAACTGGTAAAGAATGGGAAGGTAGTGGAGAAAATACAGAGATCAACCAGGTGACAGTAAGCAGCTATATGGCAGCTAGACTGGACTTTCTCAGAACAAGCAGAAAGTCCCCCCAAATTCTTCAACTGCGGGAAATATTCCCAAATATCCAGGACTGAGGCACTGGAGGATGGAAGCAAGCAGAACGGCAATAAAGCCGAGCCAGCTCACAGAGCACCCAGCTACAGCACACCGTCCTGCTAGCAGAAGAGGCCCCCGGGCTGCGGAAGGGACCAGGGCCCTCGCAGGCTGCACAAAGTAGAGCGGACCTTAGGGCAGGCACCGAAACCGGAGGCAACATGCATGAAACCAGGGGGAGGCAAGGGGAAGCGGTCTAGAAATGTCAACGCTGTTTTGAAAACGCTAAGAAGAAAATTTCAAGAGTTTAAAAGCACTGTTTTTTCATTGCTTGTGTAATATAACAACAGAAAATTCTTCTTCTGGTTTGACTGATTCATATGTATTTTTGTGGGGATTATTATCTCATCAAAGTTCTGAGATTTTTTACTCTATACAGGGTAGGAAAAATAAGAAGATATCTGTGTGCCTCATTAGGACGCCTGGCATTTTACCAGCGGGCTGATTACTCATCAGAATATTCTAACAGTATCCCCGAATTCAATATCCCCGTCACTCATTCTTTTTCCTATTAGTCTCTCCATGGCCTCATTTCCCCCGTGCAACTTATTATTCTCACTAACTCTTGTTAATGGAGAAGCTAGAAGGTACTAATGATAAAACATGTCTAATTCCCCTATCATCTTGTTGGGAAAATGATATTTTCTTTCCTTGAGGCTCGCACTTTTTCCTTCTCTCTCTCACGCCCACACATACACACACAGATTTATCAGGCTGTGATAAAAATGTCCAGTCTCTGTCCTGCAAATGAATTACATATCCACAGTTCAAACCTACACAGAGTGACTTGCTCAATCCCACAGTTCTTAACTGGGCCACACTCAAAGCTACTGAAGCCAACGGGAATTTATTTGCCCAGAAGAACACAGGTTTTGCCCTGAATATTTACTGTGAATTCAGGGAAGCTATCGTCTACATGAAACGCACTGCTCTGTTGTGACAGCGAGCTCAGAAGCTGTGGGGCGAGGAGTGAGGGTCCATGTGAAACAGTTACACTCGCTGGCTGTCAGGCTGATTTCCTCGGTGGTAATTCACTGCCTTCATCTGTTTCCTGGAATTGTTTGCAGACACCAGCTGTCAATGGGAGTTTTACATTTAGCCATAAGAAACAAATGCATCTGGACACCAGATTTCTTACAGCTTTCTCTGGCATCCATCATAACACTTCTTGAAAAAAAAATATATATATATCCAATTAGGCTTTTGCTATGCAATTGTTTCAAACATTTTGTCTTGCAGGAATTTCCATCTTCCACTACTTCTCCACTCCCATTTTCTTTTATGCAATCAGACAGATACTCTACACATATAACCTCATTTATTGGTATTTCACCTTAGGCTGACAGTTTTCAAATAAAATTCCTCAAGGCAGAACTTGACACCAGAACCAAATGACAAGCAGTTATCACAGTGCTGCTCGTAGCTTTCCAAAATATCCAATTACCTTTGCTGCATAATAGTCCACGGAGGTTTACTTTCATGTTCACTGCAGCTGCCAGAAAACAATCGCTCAGGAGTCATTAATGCTTGTGGGTCTACATCAGTTCACACACACAAATTCAGATGTGACTTCTTAGTCCTTGTTTGGGAAGGGGGATGTACATTAATGTATTGCTTAGACCTTAAATCCTCGAGCGTCTAAATAAGAGTGCCCTGTTTTTAAGGGTTAAAGAGATTGCAAGAGAATTTCATGTTCCACTGACTTGCCCTCAAGAAGATGTACAAACGCTCAGGTGTTCACAAAGTCAAGCTACTTCTGCCTTCACATCGCCATCCTACCCGCAAGACCTTCATCTTGAATACAGTGGCCTAGCACCTGCCTTGGACTATCAGAATCCATCATTACCTGCTCGTGATAATAAATAATACTCTACCAGAGCAAGTCTAAAACAGTCTGGACCTGAGCTAATGGTCATCAACCTGTTGTTGGAACCTATTCCAGCCTGCGTTGGGGGTTTCAGGCGGACTGGATGTTAGAGAATTTACGTAAGAGCAAACAGTAGCTGGTACTGCAGTTCTCATGCATCCAAATTTTGAAGCAGATTTTATAGTATGCAGGTGGAATCATCATCAGTGATAGGGCTTCACACCTCGGACTGGATTTCCCAGTAAATCTGACCTGTCCCAGATGCAACTACAGCACCTAGTGGTATCTGGGTGTATGTGAAGCATGTCCTGGCTTTTTAAGATAGCCTCCCAGCCAGTCAAAGTTGTTACTCCCCTTGCTCTGTGTTGCAGGACGTCTGAAAACCCTACACCAATGTCTAAAGTCCTAAGAGTCCACCTAGACACACTTCTGCAAACCCACTGCCCGCTATTTAAAACTTCCCTGGTAGGGCTCAGATACTGCAATGGTCAGTACCAACGTCCTGCACCTGACCTGTCAATGTCCTCTCGCTCAAACATGCTCTCTGAAAGACAAATGAAGCAATGACCTTACCAATATGACTTTCTTATGCAAGACTAAATTTAGGCTTCTTTTTTTTTTAAGTTAGGCTTTAAGCAGTCAGATGGAATGGACATTAGCAGTCTACCTCTTTCTGCCTCCTGCTTAGCATTTAGAGTACATACAAACAAAAGCAAAACCCTTCTGCATATGACTCATATTCTCTTCATCTCTTGGTGAAGAGAAAAAAGTGTTTTAAGGGCTAACACATGCTGTTGCTTCCCCTCTTTTCCTACACTGTATATTTCTCTGTGTTGATGATGATGACTGTGAACTATTTAAATTACAGTTGCACTCCAAAGATGCAGGGAACGACAGAGGGGAAGGTACAGTCCCTTCCCTCGGTGCCGGCTGTCTATTAAGACTCTCGTGCTGCAATGCTGTTCTGATCGGGCATTCACACAAGCACTACGCGGAGTCCCGCAGGACTCTGTACGTGCCAGTGCCACAACTGATACAATCCACGTTAGGTACATAAAGCAAGGCATGGGATAACTGACATGCATTTTGCTAAGCCCCCTTTTTCTTGAGGGCATAAATGCTGTTGATGTTTTAAGCAGGCTGCAATGGTGAAGCAAATCTTGAAGAGATTTTTGAATGAAGAAGAATGAATACAGAGGACAGCAAAAGGAATTATCAGAGATCTAGAGAAACATGACCCACATGGAAAAGTTGAAGAAACTGCAGTTTTCTAGACTAGAGAAAAGAACACAGAGGTAACATATCATATATAAAATGTAGCTATCGAAAAGGAAGGAATGAACTCTATTGTGGGTAGGACAAGGAGTAGCAGGTCTGAATTAGAACAAGGGAGATTTTGGTCAGGGAAAAAAAAAAAACCTCTCTCACAGTACAGTTAGTGAAGCACTGGGAGAGATGGTCAGAGAGGCTGCGATACCTCCAAGAATGAGTAAGACACCAGCACGGAGGAGGGATGCATGGGTGCTGCAGCCTTCAGACTGCCCCCGTCCTTCCTCCCCTTCCAGCTCTGCTTTTATGATATCCCTGATCCCATTATGAGAGAGGAGACAGAGATGTCTGAGAGAAGGCCAATAAAAAGGTCATTAAAGCACATACAATGCATTCAAACAACAGAACCATGGGGGGGTTTAATGTACAGATGTAAACATGCTGCAGAGCTATGCTAATAGTGTTAACTTTTCTCTGTTATAATTTGGCTGGAAATGACAGTTTGGTATTATATGCATGAGTACAGCTCTTCTCCTCCTCCTCCAGGGAGCATGTTATCGGTTGTATTATTATCTTTGCCTTCTGGTTGAGCTGTGTAGTGAGTTAATGGTGGTAATTGAAAAATGAGACTACCAATAAAAGAAAAATCCAAATATAAACACGGTTTGAGTGTCTCACCCACTCTTTTCATTATCTCATCTCTCAGTCTTCCTGACATTTAGTTTTCTGCCCCCCGGTGTACTTTAGACAGACAAGGATCCGCTTTGTTCTGGGCTTATTGTTCACTGATAAACTAATGAGTTCATAACAGACTCACTACAAATATAAAACAAACTGGGTGAAAAAGCAGAACGCTCACAAGCTCACTCTTTCAACTACAAGGCATTTTAAGGAGGTATTTAGATATCTACAAATAAAAACAGCTGCCCTTGACCACTAGGTACCCAAGCAGACTACATTAGCTAAGTCATATCCTTCTCTATATCTTTGAAACTTAAAACCCTTTTTGAAACGGTATCCTACATGCTTAACTCTATCCCTATCCAAATATATCTATTTAAGCACATGCTGTGATTTAATTCCATTAACTTAGGATCCCCCAGCCTCAGCAGAGATGATTTCATGAATCTAAGCACTAGTACACTCTGGTGATCATTCAAGGTTACCACCAGTGGAAGCAAAACCCTAAAGGAGTCCATTTATTTGGAAGTACCTTCTTCCACAAATCCCAAGTCTTCCAGTAATGTATTCTAGCACTTGTGTGCAAATTAACTCAAGTGATCTTCACAAATGCAATCCCAAACTAACTGAAATGTGGATTATTTCCTGTGCTTTCCCTGAACACCTATTAAGAGAAAATGCATTAAATTTTGTGTATAGAACATACTTTCTTATCCCTGTGTTTAACTTCCAGTCACACTAATTTTAATTATTTCCTACCAAGGCAAGAATAAAACTTTGATCACTACAGCTCAGTTGTGCAAAAGGATGACAGGAGCACAAGCACCCCAAATCTCTACCCTTTGAGCCCATGTTTGGTGATGCTGCCAGCAAGAACATCTCCAAAGAACCATGGACACATCCATCGGCTCCGGCTGGCCAAGAGCTGAGCACTTAAGCCCTATGCATTTTTAGAACCACAGGAATTGCTCTCAAAGCTCTCACACTTGCAAGTAGTTATTTAAATTGAGTCTCTGGAAACCAAGAGATAGTTTCCTAGTACAAGAACTAAGCACAATTCAGCACTTACTATGGGAGGGTTTTTTAATAAAATGCAGCAGAATTCATTAACAATGTACATCATCCTTCAGAAGAACATATGCTGGCAATTTACTTCTTTCATTATAACATTTCTTAACTTGATTTTAAGAAACTATTTTTACACAAGTTTATATTGCTGATTTTTCTTGGGAGAAGACAAAACACTTTGATCATGCAGCATTCTCCATCAGGGAGACCAGCAACAAAACCACAGTGCCTACCTGGATTTCTGTCTTAGTATCGCATAATCCAAGTTAAATGAAAAACCACCTTTCCAATTTGAAAAAACTCTAGGGTCCACTATGTGCTCATAGTCATGGCAAATACGGACATACTTACAAATATATGTGGAAGTCTGAGTCCAAAGTCTACCATTTCAGTGTCATTAACATAAAACTGGGACAAGTATTAGAGGAAAGACCTTGTGAGGGAGGAAGGGAGGGAAGGGAACCTCTATTTCTTGTTAGCTACCAGCACTACCACTCAAAAGATGGTGAATGATTTCAACCAGAACATTTCTGCGGAAAGCTGACATTTTACTTCAAGATTTTTAAAGACCAGGTGCCCTCGCCACTTTCTGATGAAGAAATGCCAAGAACTTCAACCCTTGCTGGTGTCTGAACTCTAGGCAAAATGAATCTACTTTTTCTACAGCGTTTTAACCAAAAGCACCTTTCCCTCATGCATTCGCTAAAGTCATTTACAGATAGCTTTGTCCCTTCTGTTAAAATCAGGGTGGTCTTGAAAGAGTTCGAATTTTTAGCAATCCAGAGTTTCTGGCCAAAGAAGTCTGCAGCCCATCTGGAAATAAGCAACCCAAGCACGGAAGGATGTTAAAATCTGAATCCCCCTCCTAGAAATATTCAAAATAACAGGCTTTTCCCCAAAAGTCTGGAGAAAAAATGTTAGGGTTAATTTCTGCTGTTGTGGCAAGGGTACAGAAAGGAAGGAGGAGAACAAGAATGGCTCATCTGATAAAAAAGGAGGGTTCAAGATGGGTATGTGAAGAAGAAAACAGGTAGGAAAAAGGAGAAGGATACCATATGAACTTTGGCATGCATGAGGAGCCTCTTGGCCATGTTTCTCAGCTGAAACACTGTCTTCTCTGCTGACCTTAAAGAAGAACTGAATGAAATATGAGGTACTCTACTGCAACAGGACTAGCTGAAGGCAGTAATGCAGGTTTAGGTTTGTCTTTATGGATATTTAAAGGACTCAAATAAAAGATTAAAAAGAAAAGAGATTGATTTAAAATATATATCTAGTGTTGTGAAAGAACTTTGATACCTCAATGATCTTTACTGCCTTCTATCAGAGAACGCATGTGGGGCATTTTCAATTACTTTAATTACGTGTCACGGTTATTGATGCACTAAACCCTGCCAGACATTCTACCACATTATCTTCAATCGTTAGCGTTTTCTTATCTACCTTCCAAGCAAAACCATTTTCAGTTCTTTTACTGGATAAAAAGGGAATGAAAAACTGCTTTTAGATTGAATTTAAGAAGATAAAAAGCTCAATTTCCTCACTCATCATAATAAAATAATTATCACACTGGCATTATTTACCTTTGTAAAACTTTAAAAGCCTTTCTGGAATAACACTAGGACTAAAGTCCCTGCAGTTTCTTTAATACATTACTGTAGACCATGAATCCCAAAAATCAGTGAGATCAAGGACCGAAGAAAACAACAGTAACATTACCTCTCCTACCAATCCAGAGTATGTCCAGCTGCAAGGAGGACAAAAGATGGACTGGCTATATGAATTTCCTTAGCTGCCCTCTCTCTGCTGACCTTCAGGGGAAAAAAAAAAAAAAAGGCCCAGAAATAGAAGGCCATCAGTGTAAATCAGCACAGATCCACTGAAGTAGCATTGTTGTCATTGAAATTCATAGATAGGATTACCAGAGGGAGAAGTGTCGCTCTCAAAGACTTCTGAATGCTGTTGTAATGGCATCCAATGTATATGCACCTAACAGCATACTGTTGCGTATTATGAAGTTAGATATCAACAAAACAAACTTCATCTGCAAGTAGCTGCAGAGACTAAATAGGAGTCCTGGATTGAAATGCCCCTGCCCCTCTCCCTTCAAACTAGTACAAAGGAAGAATTTGATACAGCAGAGCAAGTGAACCGAGGGAATTGCGCATTTTGATATAGGGATCAATATACTTCTGCCAGCTAGCAACAGGAATCAAAATTGCATCTACTGAAATAGCAGAGGGAGGCCAGGCGATATGTGCGCTGAAAACTCAGTCAGGAGATGGCAATGGCAGTTCCGCAGCGGATGGCCCAAAGGACTTTGCCCTCCCCTCCTCTGAGGTATATTGTTCAGGATAGACTAGGAAATTAAGACAGAAAGAGGGATGGATTTAGGTAGCAGTCAATAACGCAATATTGTGATACCTTATTTTTAAGAAATGGGAGTATTACAGGAATTGCATGTTTTAATACAGGATTGGATTTAAGCATATTATGGAGGACAGTCAGTGTATGACCACCCTCTATTTGCTGTATCAGACAAGTCCCTGTCCACCAAGAGGTTTCCTGGTTCCTGCTGCACAGTAGCAGGAGTACGGCCTATTTGGGACTCCCCATAGAGGTCGGAGTAGGATCTCCATGAGGAATTCAAATTGCTTCTGAACCCTTCTGAGTCCAGGCTCCTCCCAGGTTCTGACTGGGAGGCTTTGATCCCCTGATGGAAGTGGGACTCGGAGCAGACTTTTCCTCCAATTTTTGCTTCTCTCATCAGCTGGGAAGCCTGCTCCCTCTATACCTTAAATGATACATTCATGCTTCCTTTAATAAGAAAACACCAAGACGCTAAATAACACAGCACTGACACCCTGCTCAACAAAAATTCCCAAACAGTGAAGTCTGCCCCTCCAACAGCTAGAATCCAAAATTCTGCCTCATTACGTGTTTGTAATGTAATCTGTAATATTCATGCTCTAATGACTACAAAGCACATTTTTGCTACAAAACAGACTTAATCTCATGTTATGCTCAATGCCTCCCCTCCATCAGTAACAAAATTGTGCATTCAGCAAGCACATCAGGCACAGTGCTGTCATATTTAGAGCTACTCCCATTTATAAGGGACTTTCCAAAATAACCAATATATTTGTGGTTTTCTGCGTGGATCAGCTGACCTACAGGCCCCTTGTTTTCACCAGCCTGTCAGCATCAGTACTGCTTGGCCCAGCACAAAACCCCTGCAGCTGCCTCCCTGCTAGTTGGCAAATACAATTTTTACGCTCACTTATGGCCAATGGCATGCTGCATTCCTAGGCATTTGTCTTTTGAAATTATAATTGTGCAAACTTCTTTATACCACGGAAGTTTAAGAGAGGAAAAGAAGAAAAAAGCTGTCAGGAAGAGGCACCCTCTACGGAAGGGTGCACCAGCATTCAACCCATTGACTCTATTACACACATTATTCAAGCAGGCCATTGCCACTCTGCAGGTAACTGCTCTCTCCGGAGCAGAGCGCGGTGCAGGGAAAGAAGAGACCGCGATATCCTCTACAATCCTCCGTCCACATTTCCCCCTCAACAGCAAATTATTACAATTTTCAGCTCTCCCAGCAGCAGCTTACTCACCTCGTGTATAGAACAGTATTTCCCACCCACGCACAATTAATTGCCAAAACACCGAAGGACGGTGTGATGCAGCTGCAAAGTGTGAAACAGCAGCAGCAGACATAAGGAGCCAGCGCTACGAATAGAATCTCAAGTCCGGTGTGATTTAGCACACGGCCGCAAGAAAAAGAGCCAGTGCTAGGTGTCTAGTTAATACACTGCAGACTGCATTTTGATTTTGGAATGTCATACACAGCCTGCATTCGCCAAGACATCTCGTAGACAAGTTAAATTCTGTAAATTTTAGAAAAAAGATCAAAGTGTGCTGCACAGAAGGGAATTCAAGTCTATCTCGGCAAAAACACAGATCTGTATCACCTAACTTGCAGGAAAACTAAACACCAAGGTGAAAAAATATTACAGTTGTATATATTTGTGCGTGCGTGTGTGTGTGTGTGTGTATGTGTGTTTCTTTGCTTACAGATCTGCATAAGACAATATTTTTCTAGTAGCACATTGGTGTTATAATAAAATAATGATTTTTTTAAAAGACTTCTGTTTCCGGAGGCTTTTGGCCATTGTTTCCAGAGTTGTCAAGTATCACTATGGTAATCTGAATTCTCCTGGGAGCTATCAACACTTGCCTGCAGCTGGAGTTTGTGTTTGAGCCTGGTTGAGCTGACAAGGTAAGGACCTCTTGAACACATCCATTTTCTAATTGATGAAAAATATTAAGCAGCTGTGGGAGGGGAAAAAAGCCTGGAACTGGAGAACAAGTACATTCACTGGGGAGCTGAGGAATTGCATTAGGAAAGAAAACAATGACAAAAACAGGGTAAGGGAGAATTAGCAAGGGAAATAATTACGTCCATGAAATAAATGGTGAACAACTGATTGACACCACAGTAAAGATTCACCAAAGAGACGTAACGTAACAAACGTTCCTCCAAAGGAAGTAAACGCAAGCACCACAAGAGATAAAGCCTGTGTAAAATCATTCACAAGGGACTATTAATCATGTAAATAAATACAAGGTACAGTTTGCAAAATTCAGTTGTGCATATATTTAGCTTATTTCTAATTAAGTGCAATACTTAACTACATACTTGAAAATAGTAATACAGTCCCAGATTTATATTCCACAGGTGAAAACAATTCTTGAGCATGAAGCTCCCTCCCCTCTGCTTTTGTGGTTACAGTATGTTCAAGTCATACAGGAGAAATAAGTATTATCTTTAACTCGATATTAGAAATCGGTGCATAAGACCATCCTGGCCAAAGGTCCATCTGTCTCAGCAGCCTGTTTCCGACACTGAACAAGAGCAGATGCCCAGGGAAGAGAACAAGTATATAACTTTCTCCAAGACTCTCCCAGCCATATGAACAAGTCTCCCAGAGCCTGGATGATTAACTGAAAGCAGATCTTTTCACAGCAGGGAACAAAACCTATGAAGACTTAGGAAGGGGACAGTTCTCATTACCTGTCCATATTCTTTGGTGTCTGCAAGGCAGTTGATATTAAATTCCAAAAGGAGGGGTTGGGGGGGGGGGAACATCCTCTTTTTGCATTGCTTTCAAGGCGCATCAAGGAGATGTGCTTATTCCTGCAACAAACAGAAAACAGGTTTCTGGGCTACAACTCCTCCTCGTGTTTTTCTGGAAGACACCATTTCTCTCCCTCTTGGGTTGCAGAGGGTGGAAGCCAAGCCAGGTCTGGCTTAAAACACAACCAAGGCAGGTACTTGCCTAGGGCAGGAGTCTGCTTGAAGCAGTGAAGACACCTCCATCCTGCTGCCTCCACCAGAGCCCTGAAAATCAGAGCTGCAAGAGCTGCTGGGACGAGACACAGACACTTCCAGCAGCAGCAAACGCATCCCCAGCCCCGGCCTTCCCCACTCCCGCATGGCACAGGCTGCTTCCCCTCTCTCCTAGCGCCACCTCCTCCCTTAGTCCTCTCTTTCTTGCAACAGGACTGCAGGATCCCAGATGATCATCCTCGAGGCAATAAAAATTCAGTGTTTCCAATATTGCTAAGAAGCAACAGCCTGCTCCCAGCAGGGCTAGGGCACATTTCACGCTTTTGCTGCAATAAGCTGCCATCTTCAGCTCTCCTTCGCTTTCCCTGTGGTTGTGTGAAGCATTTCACTCGCTGCCCTCTTGGAAGGCAGCTGTTCGTCTCTTGTCCTTCTTTCCTGCTGAAGCGTGCTGCAGGGTTTTTTTCTGTGTCTCAATCACATGCAGCGTTTTTGGTGCTTTGCAGACAGAGCATAAAGATGCCAGTGTGAACACTGAATCTAAACTGTAATATCAGAGGATCAGGCCAGATTCTATGAATCGCATAAGACTCGTAGCGCTAATGAAGATTTTAGGCTCCTTTTTTGAATCCAGTTTGAGAAATATGGGTGCAAAACAACAATCCACCAACTCCTTTTCCCTGTTAAGAAATAAATTCATTAATAACAAATTTGGCTCTCGGAACATCTTGCTGGGATTCTGAAATAAGCCCAGAGAATTCCCTTCCAAAGTTTCCCTTGTGAAAAAGTTGAGATTCATAAAACAAGTTAGCAGGTAAGCCACAGGGCCAGTGAAAATCAAGAGACCAAAGCATATCAACAATTTCTGCCAAAGTTTGCTTCTGAATTCATACCAAATGTTCTTTTATGATCATGAAAGCATTCGATTTTGTGAAGAAATCTGAGACTTGTAATTACTATTACTAAATAATATAATTACTTTTTGGAAACTATTTGAACTTACCATCACCTGAAACTATCTTAGAGAACTTCAAAGTTGGTTGGTAAAAGACAAAAGCCCACGTTGTATTTGGTTTGGTGAGGTTGTTTCAGGAAAGAACAGAACGGTGACATCCCGCTCCACGATGCGGTGACCGCCAGTTCTTTGAGACTGGAAGCGTCTGTGGCTCCAGCCCATTCCTTGCCGCAGGGCCTGTGCCCTCCGCACTGCTGCTTGCCCCCTTTGCACGGAGACCGGCCGGGATTGCACTGCCACTGGTATGCTTCGTCGTGGGGTAATCTAGAAACCTTCAAGGGGAAAATGCAACTCCCGTAACACCCCTTCCTCTCACAGCAGCAACAGCAACACGCCTAAGTGAAGAATTCATTTAAAGAGCTCTATACCTCCCATTTTGGTGTATATACTTTTTGAAAAAGGATTAAAAAGAGGTTTCTGCTCTTCAAATTCTCCTCAGGCAGCACTCTCTGTCTCACTATTTGAACAAGCACTAGCAATAATTACAAGTAGCTTTTGAATTACACCAGTCACCTTATAGATAGACTTTTCACAGAACAGTAGGGCAGTATTTCTGGGCAACTTTTTCCTCTTCAAATATTTTATTATACTGGCAAGAGACTTTTTAAAACATTCATCTCCAGATATCATTGTTTAAATTATGACTATTGTGCACCTAATTGTAGATGTTTAAGTCAGGAAACCAACTTTTTAAACCTCTTCTTCCTTATGATTGTGCATAGTTTCTGTTTCATTGGTTGGCGCAAGGCTCTTCTACCACATACCCTGTTTGCAGATATTCAGCCTTCCTGATTATTTCATTTCGTCTGGTCACTCAGTTTTGTTTTTACATCCTTTGGCAACTCAGATGCATTTGATGCAGTTGCACTGAAGTCCTTTATCATGCACTGGATATTCTTCAGTGGTCTTATGTCCTTTTTATTTCTTCTAGTTTTATGAGGTGTCTATTGCAACCGAATATTTTACCCTGAGGAGTTTCAATTATTTATGAACACAGAATATTTGCTGGGTTTCACAGTATATGGTTTCCATTCACCATCTAAATGGCTTCTTACATGAACAGAATAATTCATGCTCAATTTTCCAAGCACTTTTGTAGATCTGTCTGTTTAGAGCTCACAGTTTGTCTGATTTCCTTTCTCAATCATCAACAGAGTTTTGTCTTTTATGAGAAAAACTGAACCGAGCAAGGCAGTATGAGTCATAATCTCCTTGTAAGTCCTCGCTTTGCTAAACCAAGCTCTCTCATTAAAAAAAATCTTATATTAAAAAAATGGGGCTGCTCTCCAGTGACTTCTAACATATCTGTATTCTCCTCTCTGATAAACCAACAGCTTGTAGGCTTCTCGGGGGTGTTGTGGTTTTGATGCCCTCATCAGAACTGTGAAGCTATTTGAAAGCTAAATTTTGAACCACTTACTTTCACTGACACGCAGCTGTTCACATCAATACTGAAAATGAGTTTAGCAGGACCATTCACGAGAGTGGCTGCTCATAAATTTAAGAAAAGAGTTCATAATAACTTGTGATCCACTGATCTTTCTCTTGAAATGCTGCCAAAATTTCACTAACAGGAATGATGTTAGGCAATTACAGCCTCTGTCTTGAAACAGGTAAGTAAAATGGTCCTAAGAGTGAATATCTATTTTAGGCTATTTTATACTGGCTGAATGAATTAAAATAAGGAACAATTTTTTTTCCTCTACCTGAGCAACAGGGTTTGCATACATCTGTGAAGCAGAATATAAAGCAAGGTGATATGGCCCAAATTAAAAATAGATAAATTCCATTTATATGTACTTACTCTTAGCTTCACTACTTATGTCAGTACAAACTGAATAGTTTAAACCATGCCTTCTCCTAACAATCCTTCTTCCAGTGACAGCTAGCCCTTGTTTTCCCGTTTTTCTGGGCTGCACCCTGTCAAGTTGCTCTCTCACTGTTTTCAGTAATTCCAGAACAATTAACACCTGTGCAATGGGATCGCCATCTCCAGAGCATAACCCGCAGAGGAGGAAATCGGTGACCACGCACAGCTGATAATGCAACCTACTGGCAGCCACAAATGCGTACACGCACAGGCTAGACCAACACACACTTCTGCATACAAATCCAAGCAACAGCTGTCTATGCTCCAAACGTGGCAGGTGACAAACCCATGCCCACTAATGCACAGAGTTTGCTGTTCCTCAGACAAACAAACACCGAAGAAACATTTCTCAGCGCATTAGGCTGAATGGGACTAAATCTTGCAGGAATTTGTCCAAATCCCATTGAGATTTTTGGCTTATATCACTGGAAGTATTGATGGCATCCTACTACATAGCACCTGGAAATCATCTTGGACAGTTTGTTCTCTTTCGGTACATGACCTGAGTTAAAGCAGAAATGAGATCAGAAAGGACTGAAAGTGAACTTACATCTGACTGCCTTTGCACTTAAAAGCATTGCCACAAAGTTTTGATTCATTTTGAAACCTAACTATCTAAAACCAGATATAATTCCCAGCTTTTACCTGAGCAAAAACAAAAAATAATTAAAAATCCCCACACGTAAACCATAGCCTCTGTTTATCAATACCCAAAATAGTAATGTCTGCTGATTCTATGTTTGCTTCTATGAATCATCACAGCCACCATAAATTGTACTGATAGTTTCATATCTGAATCCTCACTTACTTTGCAGAAGCTCAACATTTGAATTTCATTTCCTGTACTTTTCTGTAGGAAATAGGAAAGATAATTACAGGTCCCACTGCTATGCACACGAACAGTCATGATCAGATAGACTTAAATGCATAGTTCATCCTGGTAAGCACAGGGCCTCTTGGAGGTAGATGTAGATTGGAATGACAGCAAAGCACACTGCACGCAAAATGGTAACAGGGACACATAGAAAGTTACCTCAGCCTGCATTAGATTTGAGATAATCCTTTGTTAGATATTTTATGTATTATCCTATTTAATAGGTAATGCTTCTTTTTATTCTCATGGTCCTGTGAAACAGTACTGGCTTCTGAAAAGGACAAAGTTAAATATATAAAGGCCCGATCAAGCATGGGAGACTTGGCACCTGATTTCCCCTTACGTATGAGCGTCCCCAAAGACATGAGAGCAGTGTGGGAGAAAATGCTGAACTTGCTTCCCGAACACCGCAAGGGTCAGTAATTTTGAGATGGGGGAGCATGGAGATACGAATCTGACTGGAACCAACATGCTCTGAACAGAGGGGAGACCTTCCTGCGAAGCCATCCTGAATGTGCATCCAGGCCTGCACGGGGACTGAATCCCTGCTCTTGAAGGCTAGGTAAGCACCTACGCATTGTTAGCTGGATAGTACACTTTCCTAGGGCAAGTGACTGAGAGCACCTTTCCTTTCACAGTCTCATCTTTGACTTCATAAGCCTTTGTACATTTTGGATTTTGTAAATAATATTTCTTTTTGCCTTGACGAGGCTTGAATGTAGGTGGTTCTTCAGATCCCTGACCTACACGCAAGGCACCAGAATTTCCTGAAGTTACCGCTGTGATGGCTGTTTCAAGCAGGGTTCTGGATCCAAGGGGTGCGGAGCCCAGCATCTCAACATCCTTCTTCAAGCACAGGCCGCACTGAGAACTAGAAAAGCTGACAGAAGCAAGCACCTTTTGGTGTCCAAAAAGAGCTAGGACAGATCTCCAGAACACAGCAAGAAAGCAGGTGAAACACCCAAGATGCTCAACAGAATTCATAACAAAGGTTTTCACTAATTTAATGCACTCACTAAATAAAAAATGAACACACAAGAAAACACTTCAGGGGGGAAGAAGGAGTTCAGTCTGCAGTTGTATTATCGGAGCATTAGCCTAGCAACATGCAGCAAGTGGTCAAGCTGTTGAGACCTAGTGGTCTCACCTTTTCAACATTTATGTTTCCCTGCAGACTGGGAGACCTAGTCACTGGGGCAGAACTAAAGACACCAAAGCAAATACACATCTTTTGCTCTAGTAAGCCACAAAGGTAGAAATATTCACTACTTAAGAGACATAGCTGGTATCCAATTAATGAAATGTCTCCTATTTTATATCATGAAATATCTAAAATGACTAAAATGCAGATATACAAGCAGTGAAAAATATATTTACGGCTGGTGTCTTTCCTGCATATTGATCGCATAAAAACAAATGTCAACTTTCATTTAAAATAATTACTTGCAATGGTTGGCACATTCCTTATAACAACTAACTACATTTTGGCAAAATCTTATGTTTATCACTTTGATCTTTATGCTGTTAACACTTGGGGCATACTGAACCATTAAGTACTTGCAAAACACTGTTTTGCAAGAGAGGAACCTCATGAAGTTCGATAAAGGGAAGGGCAGAGTCCTGCACCTAGGGAGGAATAACCCCATGCATCAGTACAGGCTGGGGGCTGACCTGCTGGAGAGCAGCTCTGCGGAGAAGGAGCTGGGGTCCTGGTGGACAAGGTGACCATGAGCCAGCAATGTGCCCATGTGGCAAAGGCCAATGGTATCCTGGGCTGCGTAAGGAAGAGCATTGCCAGCAGGTGGAGGGAGGTGATCCCCCCCCCTCTACTCAGCCCTGGTGAGGCCACATCTGGAGCAAGTACTGTGTCCAGTTCTGGGCTCCCCAGTACAAGAGAGACATGGAACTACTGGAGCGAGTCCAGAGAAGGGCTACCAAGATGATCAAGGGACTTTTGTATGAGGAAAGGCTGAGGGAGCAGGGACTGTTCAGCCTGGAAAAAAGAAGACTGAAGGGGGATCGTAGCAGTACGTATAAATATATCTGAAGGGAGGGCATAAAGAGGATGATGCCACACTCTTCTCAGTGGTGCCCAGGGACAGGACAAGAGGCAACAGGCACAAACTGAAACACAGGAAGTTCTGTCTGAACACATACGAAAAAGCTTTCTTACTGTGAGGGTGACTGAGCACTGGGACAGGTTGCCCAGAGAAGATGTGGAGTCTCCATTCTTGAAGATAAGCTGTCTGGACAGGTCCTGGGCAATGTGCTCTAGGTGACCCTGCTTGAGCAGGTGGGTTGGACTAGATGATCTTTAAAGGACCCTTCCAACCTCAACCGTTCTGTGATTCTGTGAGAACTGACAGACATGTTGTTTATATAAATCTCATGAAATTGCTTCAGTTCTCCAGATAGATGGCTTACGTCACTACAGCAAAAATCTCAGAAAGTATAACTGTGTGTAGGATATGCTCTAGTACAGATTAACTATGAATCCACTGAAGGCATACTAATACTGTTGAAATACATTTGTAAAGCATGAGAAGATGACTTGCAGGAGATTTTACTGCATTGTCCACAGTAGTTCACGGTAATTGGTGGAAACTTTCGCCATGATGCATGGGTAGGTGGTCCATGTGTTACCAAGCAAACATTCCAGGTGTCAGACTAATAATTTTTATTTGCACAATAAATCTTTTCTAAAAACTCCTTACAGTAAATAAGCTTCACTTTATCCCTACAGTGGCATCATTTGATGAAGAGGGGAAGGGCAAGGAGAAGGGGAAAGGAAGACAATTTAATCAAACCAGCTCTGCTGCTTTTTCTTTAATTTAAGCAGGAAAAAAATAAACCAACAACAAGGTTGTGTTTCTGAAGCAAGCGAGGCATGAAATATCCCACTGTTTCACAAACTGCTCATTCTCTTGTTATTTACCTGGCTAGATGGAGATAGGAAACACTCTGCAGAGAGAAACCAGTTGAGAAACTGTCAGCTAATGTCTATATTCAGTGCTGTGAGAGGGGGGACTGGCACTTCGGCACACAGTTTCCCTCTTCCCACAACCCCCAGCTAGCTTGGGGCCAAGCGCCACAGCCTCTCTTAGTTAGACCAAGTTTTAGCTGATACTCTCTTGCCTGTTAGTATTTCTCAAGTACACGTGATTTGTATTATTAGTTATCAATAGCTAACATTTCACTTCTAATCATTTTAGTCTATAAGCATCGGTTTAGCATGTAATTAGGAAAAAAACCCACCAGCAATCATTTCCTCTGGCACTCCTGATATGGACAGGATAGGAAAACAATTCCTGAATTTCTGTGGAGGCTGCACTAATCAAGCCATAAATAGCCCCTTCTGCTGGCTAATCTTGTACAAGAGGAGGACAAACAGCAGTTGAGGATTGATAAATCATGTAATTCTTTTTAACATGTGTACAGTTGACAAAGGAAATAAAACCCATATGCTGAATGTCTGCAGATCCACAAGTGTCCCCAGGATATCTGGCTTCCTTATGTTTCTGTCAAACCTGTCATTTTTAGTAAAACAGTGCTGTGAGCAAGTGACTCAGAGACACTATATTAAATTAACTCTTTATGCTGGAAGAAAATTCCCAACTTAAATATAGCACAAAGTTGTCTACCCATCTGAGCTCTACGACCAGAAAAGGGAAAAAAGGCCTTTCAGAAACTAAAATATCTGAAGGTTACAGAAACGATGTTACTATGCATGAAAAAAATGCCACATTTAAAAAAGAGCAGTAGACCTTCCTGTCCGGGGACATCACCAATTCAATCACCAGAAAGATCAAAAGCAGCTATTTGCTCAAAGTAATTGGCTTCTTCTCTAAAATTTTCACACATCGGTGATTTTGCTATTCCTACACCTCCACTCTTGAAAACCCATCATCTGACCCGATGATCATCAGGACAGCTGAAGAATGGATTATTGTTTGTATATAAAGTATCCGATCACGGCCTAAAATATTCTGTGCACACAAAAGTGATTTAAAAATATTTCATTTGGTCAGCAGCAAATATCTTCTTGGAATACAAATAGTGCCTACAGCTTTTTGTAATCTTATAAGTACAGTATTGCTTTTGCTCAGAAATGAAGTGTTGTAGCGGTAGACTAAAGGATTTGTCATTCTCCAGTGTTTCATTTTTATGAACCTCAGAAAGGTTCCCAGCAGTTGAGCTTCTTATCAAGCAGCTGCAGATATATACAGCTTCATTTTAAAACTCATGGTTGTCTTGTGCCTCAAAGTTTCTTGCAACAATCAAAGATTACTGTTCATTATAATAAGGGCCAGCATTCTGCTGGCCAAGAATAGCAGCCTAAGTACGTGGGAGTTTTAAATAATCACCTACAAAGCAGAGGACAAAGTTCTTTGTATATGAAAGGTTTTGGTGAAGAAGAGTTAGGAAAAAAATTAAACTGTTCATTTATGTAGTGTGCACAGGTTTTGAGGTAAAAAAAAGGCATGTGACTAAAGAAGAGATATTAATGATTGCAATAGGCAAGAGGGGGACAGGGAAGGTATGAAAAATTAAACAAGATGGGTAAAGATTCACCAGGATGCTACTGACCAGTGAGAGCACACAGACCTTTAACAGAATTCTTTTTTCATGCCATTTAAGAGGAAGAAACCACCCTAAGCACAATAGAAAAAAAGAAAATTTAGAAATGAAATATTGTACTTATAATGGGAAGAGATGTTGTCGTCCAGCACCAGGAGTCCAAACCACACACCTAATAAAGGACTGCTGCAACAAAAGGTTAATGTTAAATGCGACTTTCAGAATTTTTGCAATTTTATAAGTCATTGTCCCCTAAAGAAAACATATTTAATAATTCAAATGTTAATTTCCCCACAAACAGCATTTAAAAGGAAACATCAGGCTGCAAGGGCCACATTTGAAAGCTGTTACTGCTTCCTCCCTGAACAGAATTGTTGAGGCACTCAAACGCCAGCATTTGATACACGAAACAGGTATGATTTGGGAGAAATTTTCCAGTTTAGCAGAGACTATTTTCAAAAAAAGCTCTCCCAGTCTACCATCTAAATTGCAGGTCAGGGTCATTCTTCTCTAAATTTACTGGTCTCCGGGTGCCTGGGTTTTGAATTACAGACTGTCCAACTCCTTATTATGCTGGCAGCCTGGCTACAATGGGCAGAGCTCAGCTTCCATGAAATTCAGGTATGGGCCATTTGACGCGTATTATACGGGAAGAGATAGCTCCCCCGAAGTAAGTGCCTGTGTAAAAGCTTGTTTCCCTTCCTAATCTTGCAATTATCCTTAAGTATCTTCTCTCTTCCCCTCTCTCACGACACCATAAGATGAAATACAAGTTTAAAAACACATCTGACAACCTTTCTGAAATTTTGGTCATCTCTCTTGCATTGTTCAATAACTTTTCTCCCAGTTCAATATTTTTTTGCCACTTGCCAGTAGGATGCTTGACATTATTTATTCCTAAGGACTCCGATCTTTATTACTGCTTGGAGTTAGTCGTTGCGGTATTGAATGCATTCCTTTTTTGGCAAGAACAAAACACTCCTCTGCTTAATTAATTTTATTAGGTCTTTGATTTATATAGAAATAATGAACAGAAGCAGCTGATGCTGAAAAATATTTTCCTTTCCAACAGTCAATGGGCACAGAAAAATCTGGACCAGTAAATGCTCTTAGGCCCAATTTCTACCCAAGAAGAAAACTTCTTTCACACATTTATCTCTGCTGCAGACTTTATTCTCAATGGCTAATGCAGTGCAAGTAGGGGGACAAAGTACACGTAGCGGCCGTATGGCTACAGGTGTACAGATTGCACTAGATACTGTCATTGCGAAGGGAATGCAACAAACCTTTTAGCTCTTCTTTGTCTCCATTAAATGTTCACAGATCTCATATAACACCATATTTTTTTCCTTTAGACCTTGTGGTTTTAGATTTCGGCATTTAGCAGTTTTCTGGACCATTAACAGATCTGACAAGCTCTGGTATGCGTTGTTCACCGCTGCCTTTCTTCGTTAAGGACCCTTGTGAGAATTAACTGCCTGATCCCCTACAATCAGCTCAGCCTGGTTTGGATGCAAGCAGATGCAACAGAAACATCAGAGGGGCTGCAAATTCAGGAGATGGCAGCACAGCAATGAAAACCAGTCTCCTTCCTCCAACGAGGGCATCAGTAATCACTTTAGAAAATCCTTCACTCAGCTAATTCAGTTCTTCACTTGTGCTGCTGCCACCACGCAGCACTAATCAGGTAGAGTATAGGCTTTTCAGACTTATGGTAAGAATAACTGTCTCCTTAATAGTACTTTTCAGACTGTGAAATGAGTCAGGAAACCAACAGTCTCAGTGCCACTGATCCGGACAGCTTGGCCAATATGGACTTGAAGAATATGGATTTATATTGGGCAGCTCATGATAACTATTCAATAATAGTGATATATGGTCACTTCTGCCTTTTTTCTTTCTCCAGGTTTCCACTTTCAAAAATCACACATTTCTTTTCTTCTTGTTGTCGTAAATTTAAGGTACTGAAACAAAATATAAGCTCAATTTTTCTGGAAGACAGAAAAATGCATAAAACCATTGCACGTAGCCGAAGGACTTTGAATTCTTTTGGAAAGGAAAACCTTTAAAACTGTCATTCTCTCCGATTTAGAAAATAAGTAGGAACAGAGCATTTGAAATCTAAGCTAACATATATGGGATATTTTAAATTTTGGTTTCAGTGCGTAACTGATAGTCAAAGGTTAAGATATGAAAGTCAGTTGCCTAGGAAATGACAGTTATACATCAGACATTCATAGGGATTAATCATATTCTCAGTCTTCTTGAAATACTCTTACTGGTGTCAAAATTGCATGTTTATCAAGGTCAGGGAACACCTCTTCTAATTTCAGCTAGAACTGCAGTAAGTACAAGAATATAACGAAAGAATTATCTGCTCTCTTGCCACTTCTGACCTGCAGAAGGTCACGAGCATTACGCACAACAGAAAAAATAAAACATTTGGAGACAAAAACAGAAACAAAAAAAAGGAAATGAAATTAAGATGGGGAAGAATCTATACACCAAGGAAGAAGAAAAAATTTAGGTACAGCTGTAGCTTCATGCAGAAGACTTCACGGAAAGGAGGTTAAACAGGGGAAACAGTTAAATTCTTGAACCAGGAAAACGTGATGTCGTGGTTATGTGTTCCTTTCTTGCAGAAAGGAAAAGTTCTTCAAAAACTTGGAAACAGACAGCAACTCTAGGTATATAACTCTATATAACTCTATATAACTCTAGGTTATATCACCATAACACCGAGCTTATTAGGACTAAATATCTTCCGGCAGAGGGCAAATGCAAAACTTTCCCTTTTTCCTTAGCCTGTATGATATCGGTGCTTTTTCCTCTTGAAACAGGGACTCGAACAAAGCAATTGTGCCTGCAGGAGAGGAAGGCGCAGCGTGGAGTGCAGTGCAGGCAGGCATCCGTCATCCCCGCCGCGGGCTCCGCAAGGGCCGCTCTCAGGAACCGCAGCATCAACACAGAAGGGCAATTAGGTCATCAGTTTAGTCAAGAATTCCTGTACGTGTCCTCCGTGTGCTACCTGAGACCACCTCACAGGTTCCAAAGAGCAAAGCATGGCTGATTATTTGCCTCGTGTAGCAAGCAAGCATATCTGTGAAGACACCCGCAGGTAAGTGCTTGGCAAATACAGTTTATCTCTGCAGCAGGCTCCTGCCAAGTTGCCAATTTCTTTTTCTCTTCTAACAGGGTAGACACCCCAAAGGTCTATGAATTCAATACAATGAAGAAAAAGAATGTAATATAATAAACATATTTTTAACAGAAACCTCGTGATGAAGGACTGTTTACGTGCATATGCCTTCGTAAGGCGAAGTCCTAATTTAAGCTGGGGTGCTTTTCCAAGTACATAACGATTCTGCTACCAATAAAAGGGTTTCAATGGGAAGTTTATAACAGGAAAACCAGGAAGGCATCTGATACAAAGTATGCAGAAATCAGTAAGGAAGCTTCCCTTTACTTCATGCAAAATGGGGGCAACCACTCCTGACAGCAACTGGCCACTCACTCTTGTGCAGGACGAGTACCACTACAGCTGAAGAGAAAGGAAAATTCAGAAGAGTAATTTTATCTCCTGATTTCTGCACTGCACCTTCAGAGAAGGCTGTGTGAACACCTCTGTGCTCTCAACAAACACAGTCAACTTTTTGTTTTCACTGCATTGACCAAAAAATAATAATAATAATAATAATTTATGTCTTTCTAGGAAGTACTAAAAGTTGTTATGGTCTACAATCTATTGCAGTAGTAAGAAATGACAATCCAAGAAGAAAATTTTACTAGTTATGATGCTAAAGCAGAACATGCAAGACAAGCCCAAATGTGGGCACAAGGTCCTATGGCATTTCACTTCAAAGAAGTGGAGAACTTCCTGATGGTGCAAGTCTACTTCCTTTTTTGGCTTTGCTAAAGGAATCTATTTATTTTACTTTATTTCTTCTAAATTAGAAAATAAGGAAAACAATCTCTGGAGCTTGCTGTCCTGGATGAGAGGGGAAGTTTTATTGACTTGCTGAGCAGTAAGCTAAAAGGCAAAAATATCCCAATTAACAAGACTTGACTAATAAATGGCTTCCTCTGAGCACCAATTTCCTCGTGAAATCTCCCATAACCAAAAAACAGAGAGAAACAGAGTATTTTTTTCTGGTTCAGTACAAAAATAACTCTCCAAAAGACTCCTCTGTTGTTTATAGTTCCATCTTTCAGGTTTCTTTTACCTTTCTACCTAGAATGTAGCATATTTGTTCTCAGTTGAAAGTAAATCTCCATGTTTTGACAATGAGCCAAGATTGTTCAGCTAAGTGCAAAAAAAGAGAAGTGAAACTTAAATTGCAACTTCATTTTGAACAGCTGTAGCTTGGTATTAGTAGAAAGCTGGCAGTTGTAATTAAGCAGGGAAGCAGAGAGCAGCATCGCTATAGATCTGAGTGGTCTGGCTGTGATTAGTCATAAAAACATAAACATTTTTAATGTGTTTTGGTATGCGTGCTAGAGTTGGGAAACAAGAGTGGCAGATCATTGGGCTACTATGAATTTTGCATATGTGTCAGCAGCTTAAAGAGCATTTGTAAACAGTGCTGAATTTTTCTCTTTGCCACAGGAGATCAGTTTATCTCACTATAAGAGTAAAATATCACTGCTAATATTTAGGAAAGCAGTTTACTGAAAGCTGCGCAGTCTGCTTCTACAGCTCTCTCTGCAACCCTCCTTACATCCCTCCTTACACGTTTCATTGCTTGTAGCACTCAGGTGAATTAAAGCAATACTAGAGCACGTTTTAACCGTCAGGGCACAACTTCCAACCTCTCAGGGTGATCCGTATCATAGCCAGGACCAGCCTCATCCTAACGATGTCGGGTCAGACGTTACCACCTTCTCACCAGAAAACACCCAGGGATTCCCGCATAAGGCTGGAAGAGCACCAGCCACTGGCTCCACTGGACCCAAGGCTTTTCCAGCAAGCAAGAAACACAGGAAAAGGTTTTTAGTAGGCAGGAGGGAGAATGGAGGGGGAAAGGCAAAACACACTGTCGGGTGGGCACCATCCCTGCATCCCTGATGCTGCTCCTTCTCAGCATCACTCAGTCCCCAGAAGCACTCAGTGTGCATGCGAGGGAAAGGAAACAGGCACACCATTTCCCTGTGTTCTCTCCTTGTCTTCCAGGAAGAGACTGCTCTCCATTCGGTCCAACGTACCTCCTTTGTACTCGGAAATGGAATATGACACATATTGTACCTTACTTATTTTTGAACTTCAGAGTAGCACACCATTAAAAATGAAGGAATACTTTCATTCTCCTTAAAATTAAGACAATGAAGTTTCTTGCAAAAGAGACTTAAAAATATTCCTTTAAAGAAATGGAAATTTCTGTCACGTGGAGATTTCTCTTCTTAAGTTGGAGAATTTAGCCTGTGTATCAGAAGTGGAATACACTTTAGAAGCTAAAATTTTCCCACTTCTTTCTGGAATGGAATCAAATTCTCACAGGTCATTAGCTGTCAAAGATGAAATCACACAAAAATAGAAAGAGATGCCTTTCTTCCACAAAGATGAGCAAGGCCATTCTAATTCTTTCTGATCTAGAAAGACTTTTTGAATTGCTAGTTCAAAATATATAGAAAGCCACATGTAGTGTCACTCTGCTGGAGGGCCTGGATGTCTCTATGCCTCTTTTGGCAAAAGAACACACTCTGCACAGCCAGGAGAAAGGAGGCGTGCAGCTTAGGCTATATTACTATTCACGTTATCCAAAGACCTTGTCAAGGTCCTTCAGTGAAGCGAAGAAGTGAAGAACTAGTATTTTGATGTCAGTAAACAAATCAGAGGAGAAGGGAAGAATACATGAAAAGATCTCAACATGTCTTAGTACATCATAACAATCTGAAAAAGGCCACATGCACTTCTCTTGGCTTCGTTCTTCACCCTTAAACCATGTCACTGAAAAAACATGTTCAGTCTCTTTCCAAATTTATTTTTTCCCCATCTTTCATTTGCCTTGAATGTAGCTGATTATGGATCTAGCACTTCCACTCACGCACCAGAAATAAAAAGCTTCTTTACAAGTTAATGCAAGTCTGCAGGTCTTCAAGTCTTAGTGACATCTTTTGTTCAGAAACGTTAATGCAAACTTGGAATGTGCATGTGTGTTTTCACACATCATTGAAAGATTTAGTCATCCACGGAGAACACATCTTAAACAACTCTTCTGTAACCTCATTAACTCGATTCAGCTAACAAATAGCCAAGCATTCCCTCCCTCTTCATCTCTAGCAATGCCGAGAAAGCCTGGGGCACAAAAACTGAAGAAAATTTTTACATTAAGAACTCTGACATTTTGTGACATGTTTCAGCAATATTGAACATTTCCTTTCTAAAATGCAAATTACTAGTCTGTGCTGACTGACTACAAACTTGAAAGTTTTCTCACATGGGTAGAAAATAACTGTTCTCTTTATTTCCTTTAACACAGAAACCCTCAGCACACTGACAAATAGAAAATGTTGCAAGACTGACCTGTACATTTTTATTCCTCCAAATCCACTGCCCTTCTTTCATTTCAGTTATTACAGAATCACAGAATAGTTGGGGTTGGCAGGGACCTCTGGAGATCATCTGGTCCAACCCCCCTGCTCAAGCAGGGTCACCTACAGCAGGTTGCCCAGGACTGTGTCCAGGTGCGTTCTGAGTATCTCCAGGGATGGAGACTCCACAGTCTCTCTGGTCAACCTGATACTTCAGGGGTGAGCACAACAGCTCCCAACTTTGGGGCCAAAAGGCCACTGCCAGCTCCCAAACTTTCTGCAGAACAAGGAGGTAACTACCTGGAACCGGTAAGCTCATACATGCTGCTCATCAGTAGTCTCTGCCAACCCTCTGCCACGGCCTCATGAGCAGACAACTGACCAGCTTCAAAACCAGGCAAACCTCACTTCCCACTGAACCACCCTAAAACTCCTGCAAGTACAGCCCATGCAGCAACTGAGCTATATGCGTTTTTACCAGTCAGCAAGTCTGACCGGCAAGTGTCAGAGAAAGATAACACAGAAGATTTCTCTCTCTTTTTTCTGCCCCACAAGCCCTCCCGAGTGCCCTTGGATGTTGCTTCATGCCAGAAGAAGATTATCCTGAACTAGGTCTCAGGGTACATGAAACACTCACAGTCATGCCACCGACCCACCTGATTCCAGTATCCTGCAAGGCAGGTTAAACTCCTAGTCACAACTGAAACCATCATACAGCATCCTCAGATCGTGCTGCCATCAGTCAGGTGCCTAAATGCCAAAACTCAGATCATCTGGGTACCAAGCAGAAGGCATTAAAAAAAAGCCAGCTGCCAATATCAAACTTGGAAATATTCATTCTCAGTTTGTTTTCATTTCTTTGCATTTCATAATGTACCCTGTCATCTCTGGTTTTCACTCATTTAAAATTAGACCTAGTATGATATTTGAACTATTATGAAGTTGCTTGCTCCTTCTTGCAAGACAGGAAACCCCCTCTATATGCTGCTTTACCTTAAACTCTCAGGCATTAGCGAGCAGGTTAACATCAACGGCCACAGTCCAGAGTTTGCTATAAAGAAGGTTTCTAATGATGAAAATTGCCATCAAAGCTGGATGCAAATTTTCTGCAGCAAAAGAATGCTAGGAGAAAACAAGATTAGGTGTTTAGCTATCCAGAAGAGTTCCAAAAGGTAATGACTTTGTATAATCTATGGAAAAGAAAGATCTTAGTTTTTCTCATGCATATGACATGGGATTTTAACAGCCACGCATTTGTCACTTTGATATGTGCATGGTCTCCAGAGCTGTCTAGCTGACAAAACCACATCCATTAAAATACATTCTAAATAAAAAGAGACACAACAGTACATTATTCTTAAGGCTGCTATGTGTCAGACAGATTTACAATGGAAATGTAATATAGTCACAGTCATACTTGTGACTCACCATTAGCAGATCAGAACAATGGAGATCATGCTACTGTATAATAATAATTCAGCAATATATTGTATCATTTTTCATTCTCCTGCATGTATTGCATTATCAGAATTTCTTCTGAGGAATGTAATTTGGTTTCCCATTATAGATAATTGGAATGTGTTTTATCTCAATGCAATGACCAGTCAAATGAAACACAGGACATTAAAAAAAAAAAATCAAAGCACCTAAAAGGTTTTTCTTTCACTGCTGGTGGTCCTAATCTGCATTCGCTTTTTTCTACTTCACTGTCTTTATATATGCAATTTGAAAATAACTCAGGCAATGCTTACTTACAGTTTTTATTGGGTACGGTATGCCCTAGAAAGGCAGAAGTAACAATGAAGGCAAGTCATGAATAAAAATTACAAAAAATATGAATGATATAAAATGTCACCACACCATGCTATGCTTCTCCAAAGAAATGTCTCCTACAAGAAGAAATAAGCACGTCTCAGATGTTAAAATGATTCACTCCATTACAGTGAGATTTCAGACTGGTTTTAGCTATCACAAAACACACCTCTCCCTTCCTTTCCTGCAAGTCTCTTCCCTGCAAAATCTAATCTTATTTTTCTGACTAAAAAGTTGCTTCAAAGATAAAGGCATGCAGTTCCTCACCCCTACACACACAGGCCAAGGAACTAATCTCCCTAGTTCAACTTTCCACATATGGTTCAGAATAAGGTACCTTCTCTTAATCTGTAAAATCAAACCAGTTCTGGAACATTTGCCATATCAGAGCCTATCTTACGGCCCAGTCTTTTGTTGAAAAGTCACTAAGAAATATCAGAACCACATTCAGAAGCACAGTGTACGCTAAACCCTGGGCCCAATCTCCAGTCAGCATGAGCAGAGGTAATGCTGCCTTCTTTAAAAAGAAAGGCAAAGCAGAAAAAAAAAAAAAAAAAGCATGCTATCCACTACCCCTTTCCTTTTCTTTTTAAACATACAACATTCCTTGGGAACAACAAAATTTGGGGATAAACTACGGACAATACAGAGCCTCAACACCAAGTACAGCAAATCAGTCACTGAAACAGGAGATTTCCCAATGAGGAGGGCTAAATAAAGGAAATCAAGGGATGCAGGGCACCCCTGGAGTTCCAGACAACGTCGATGAAAGGGACAAAGTGTAGGATGTTCCCCCTCCCAACACGGGCTACAAGACACGGGTGGCTGCCTGCTCTTCCTTGCAGCTATCGTTCTGGAGCTTATCTCCAGCATATATGGGAAATCAGGACTAGAAGAGGAAGAGCAGTGTGCCCAAATCTTCTTCTTGACCACTGCATGTTCTCTGCAAGGTCTCAATCCTCAAATAGTTCTCATTTCAGAGTGTTTCCTCATCACCTTAAGAGCAATCATGCACTCTACACACTCGCTAAGCACTAATAAACACAATTAGAAGCCAAACACTTATAAATGATAGCCATGCTCTTGTCACAAGTTCTGTGCAAACCCTGACTGTCTTCACCTGATGATCCCTTGAATCAAATGATCAAGTTGTCATTTCACAAATACAACAAATGTGTATGCTTGCAAATGCATGTAAACTGCGTCTGCAAATACATGTGCACGGTGCCTGGGCATCATTTGTACAAGCCTTTGCATCCAGAAATAGCAGATCTAGCCCCAGACACAGAATGAGATCTAAATGCGTGTGTTACATTGGCACCACTGCATAAACAGGGCTATAAGATTAAAGAGGCACCTTGTTTTGTCCACGTTCTGCTTGCTTTCCACAAGCAAAGCAGCATTTATCAAATGTGGTACATACATGGCTGCAGTCATCTGACTCGGTTCTTTCCACCTCAATATTTTAATTTTCAGGCCAATTACAGGTGACAGATTTGTGAAGGAAATAAGGAATATGATCCCATCTTACTTCCAGAAGCTTTTCTACTGATCTTCCCTTCCAACTTTCTCCACAAATGCAAGTTGGTGGTACCCAAGAAGGAATTCTATTTCTATCTGCAAACTGCTGAAAGTTTTATTAGTTTTCTTCTGTTTCTACAAAAACCTTCAAATAGTATTTTCTGTTTATAGACTATAGTGACAGAGCAGAGGCCTGCTGCCCTGGAGCAGTATCACAATCCTTCAACTCAAGAAAAAGCTGAACACAGCAGAGACACCTCAGGAGGTGGGCAGGGAGCAGGAGGGCTGTATTTTCTTTGGTTTTGCTAGTAGCTGTAGTAGTTCACTACTTTTGTGCGTTCTTGCACAAATTTATAAAATATCAAGACACAATAGTTCTCTGTTTCCTATGTCTTCTCCTCAGAGCCAACTAGCCTACTAATCTCCTACTATTTTGGCTATTTGATTTCTAAAATTATTCACACGTGTTCAGTAAGGTTCTTGGAAAATTGCTTGCAAGTATGGCATAAAAATCATTTTGATGTACTGAAGACAATACATGATGCAAGCAAGCTCCTCCGTCTCAGGTATTGCAATATGGCCTGGGTTAATATGTCAAGGGAGAAAGAGTTGAGATGTCAGCTCTAGAAGTTTTAATTGTTTTTGGCTAGAAGATAATCCGTTTGCATTTGTGTTACCATAGTAAAGGTTACATTTAAAACAGAATGTTTTTAAAGCAATATTTCCTAGGATTCTGCATGTGCAAAAGTATTTGCAGGAACGAGGTCTCTACTAAACTCAGGAAAATGTTTCTCTTCAGGAAAGAGAGTCTGAAAACATGTGCCCCTCATGAACGCTCAAATGAATTAACTGAGTCAATCTCCCCGCTCACTCTATTTGAGCGCTAAACAACTAGCTAACTTGCCCACTTAAAACAGTAAAATAAAATTCAGCTGTGACACTGAGTCTATCGTCATCTTTAGTAATATCCAATAAATATCCTTCAGTCAAGATTTGCTCAAGAAACACTAGGAGAGCTGGCACAAATGTGCAGAAAATGCACAGTAGCTTTGGAACTACATTTTGGAATTATTATTAGCACAGATATTTATCTTCAATAGTTTGAGTCAAAAGATCGGATATCACTTATCTTCCAAATGCTGGAAAACACTTATACAGTATAGACTGCTTGTCCTTTAAGAAAAGTGCCAAGTAAATATAGTTATTACACAAATAGCCTACCAACTACAGAAGAATTTCAGAAATAGAAGCTAATTTAACAAGTAGTGCAACGGATACCTCATTATCTAAAGAGCTGAAAGCATTAGGACAGTATCTCTTTTTTCCATACGTTCCACCTAGCCCTTGAGTTAGCTTCTTTAAGGCTTCACTTGAATTGCTATAACCCTTTTGCTTCAATGCATAAATGATGTTATCCAAACTCCATCTGCTTCAGCATACATAAACTGCCTTCTCCTATAAACAAATACATTAAACTACAGCATTATTTTTAAAGGGACATGAGGTTATCAACATCTGAAAATGGACTGACTGACAACACAGCACTTCTCATCCTTACCATGTTTTCCAACAGGTGACGACTTTAAAAAAAAAAAAGAAAGAAAGAAAAGAGGGACTTCCACTGACCCTGACAAACTTGGGAATGCTGAAACTTTCTTCCTGTGACTAGCTAGAGACTGGGTATGAACAAGGAGAACAACAGTCATTCAACTAAGGAGCCACTCATAAAATGTACAACTAGGAAAATACTGACATTTGTCATTCACAGTTATTCAGCATTTTCCATAACAAAGCACTCAATAACTCTACAGTATAACCACTACAACCAAAACCAGACCCAACACAAACTCGGACCTCAAGTGTTTCAGTCTGACCCAGGGGTAGAGAGCAGGGAGAATGTCAACAACCCTTTCAAACAGTGAAAACAGTTTATTAAAAGCAGGAATTTGTACAAGTTCTTGTGATCAAAATCCCTGTTCTAGCTATGGGGTCTTCATAAAGCTACCGGAAGCCAGATAGGTGAAAAGCCAACTTGAAGCCAGGAAACTGGTTTCTTACAGACTCTCACTAAATTCCCTTTAGTTACTACAGTATCATTCCAATTCGAAATCCTCTGGATGAACTGATGGTGAAACCTGTAAGAGAAGTTTATCTTTTCTGAACCAGACCACAACTGCCTCTGTTTCCTCATTCCCAGTGGGATGCTTTGGAATTGTGCCACAGTCATGACAGTTTAAGGGCACAGGCAAGGTAAGATTTGTAGGTAAACAGGAGTGTCTTTATTAGACTAACTGGTATAACTGGAAAGACACCACAAGTGTTCGGACACATAAGTTCTTTGTAAATCAGCGATGGGAACACCTGCCTTGTGTGTGAAGAAGACACCTGTCTTTTTCATCTGTTCCTATCTGTACTTCTAAAAAGTTTAAGGAAGTCCACCTTATCTCCCAAGTCCTGCCTTCTCACCCATCTGAGAAAAAGATCTTTGCGTCCTTACATTATTCAGTATGGCCCCGCCTGCATTTCCAAGCATCCTGCATCCTAAATTTCTTGCCTTCAAACAGAGCAAGCCCCAAACCAGCTGTTCTCTGGACTCAGGATCACTAGCATAAGGCCCAAGGCCTATAGGGCATCTGATGCTAATTCTACAGCTTTGTGTTCAAGAAGTATTTGAAGAAAACTGACAGTTCACCTCGTACTTGCAGCTGCGCTCCACATTCTGCTTTGAAGGAACACATGCATTTCCCGATTTTGAATTACATGAAGCCAAAATTTGTGGACCAAGCAGAAAAAATTAATTGAGAAATACATAGGAGTTACTATTTAAAAAAGGAACTCTGTAACTGAGCAGCACCGCAAGCCAGAGCGGTGGGGGAATCACATGGGGAGATTAAGCAGTGAGGCCCCTCTTTCCTAGTAACACCTTCCCTGCCTCTGCCTGCTGTTCTGCGCCCTGACATGAAAATGCAACTCTGGCAACTAAACAGCCCAATTTACACTGGACACTGAAGGAGCCAGAAATAAAAGGAGCCAGAAAACCAGCCAGTTAAAAAAAAGATCCAGTTAAAAAAGACAGCTTTCATTGACACTTTCTGCACATTTTTTAACCCTGCCCGACTGAGAACAACTCAGTAGGAGCTGGGGAGAGTTGGCATCGTGTATGTAGGATGTCCTGAACAAGAGCTTGAGCCTTGGCCTCTAGACAGTGATCCTCTGCAAGGCATAAGTACTCTAAGAGTCTGTTATTAATAAGCATTATTCCAACTCATATTTTAAAATCTCCAGTATGCAATATAGCTAGGGGGTGGTTGGCCCAGAAAGAAAAAACACTGGACAAGTTTGATATAAAAACCCAGATTAATTTCTTACATACTTTTTTTTTTTTAATTTATTGCTCTGGAAGACTAGAGACAAAAATGGATTAAGCTTAGATATTTCTACTGCTTATCCTAATATCAGCAGGCTTGGCTGATTTCTTAGGCAAGCTGATGAAAATAGTTTGGTAAAAGGTAGGTGACCTAGGTGTGCATTTTTCTGTTTTACAGTAGTAGATTATATTTTGAACCAGTTACTACTGTCTTTGTGAAATAAGTGTTTGAAACAAGGTGGCCCTGAAATTGAAACAGCAATTCTGAGGAAGGATGAATTGCAGATGAAACCTACAGTTTTAAATGGGGAGAGAGGGCACAGTATATTCTTTGTGATAGCTAGGAAATGCCAGGGAATAAAATAACAATTATTCAAAGTATATAAAGACACAAATCTTTGCATATGATATTTTTTTACCATTATGATGAATCCCACTGAAGTTTTTTATAGTAAGCCCATCTTCTGCATATAGCGCAGTTGGAGAGCATGCTCTCACATAATGTAGTGATGTAGGCTACATAAATACAGCTAGAAGATAAATGAGCTAGAAATAAATGTCCTCAAATAATATGCATCACCTTAAAGGGTGTGTGGGTGGGTGTGGGTGGGTGTGTAAACATACATGATTTGTTTTCTTCTTTGTTTTGGGGGGAAAAATGGGTAAATATGGGGGGAGCAAATACCCAAAATATACTCTGACTTGTAAATGAGTGAGTTACAATGCCCCAGGTTCTAAAAATATTTAAGGGTGTCTACAACATATTGACTATAATTGATTAAAATTCTGACAATTATTTTCTAATTCAAAACTCTGATGGAAAATTCATGTTTTCTTTCAAGATGTGGTATGTTTTCTGGTTTTGGTATATGCAGGACATGAAGCAGAATAACCCAGTACAGAACTAACAAACATGTTCTGTGCTCTGTATGTTTTGACAGTCCAGGTAAGCTAAATGCAGTGTTCACTCTTATTTTTTAAATCCTTTTATAACTTCTGGAGAGAAATAGCACTGAATTACAACTCCATAAAGAAGATCTCACTGGTGGTAATGATGGATGAATATTTTCTGTTCTTCATTAGAAGCATATTTAACATAATTAATTAAATATTCCGGGTTACTAGTTATTTTCAAAACAAAATTTAAGAGAGTACAAGGGAGATAGTTTTTAAATATAACACAATAAGCTATTGTTTTCTAGTCTAAAAATTGTGATAATAACTGAAGGAGAAAAAGGGAAGGTCATATTTTTGTATTACAGCTGAAACACAAGAATCAACTCTTTTACTACGGATGTGAAGGATAAAAAAACAAGTATTATAACCAGTATAAAATACTATCCTCTAACAGATGCAGAAAAACTTTCTGAATGTTGTTAGCAAATCTCTGGACTGTTAAGAAAACAAGTGAGGTTGCTGATAACTTTGAAAGACTGGTTAATACCAGGGACAGCAGACAAACTTATTTTCTTCTCTCCCCAAAAGAAGGAAACTTCCAAGGTAAAGACCATTGTTCTAACATCGAACACTTAATAATAAAGTACCTAACAATTAGAAAAATGTCATCATAGCCCTGCTTTGGTTTTCAGTTCATATACAGTACTCTATTTTGCAAAACATGTAGGGATAACGCGAGGATCATCTCTAACTACACAAAACCATTTGGCTCACATATAGGAGAACGTCAGGTTTTTGCACAAGACCATACCTATGCCGTATTGCAAGAATGCATTTGTTTGAGTCTCAAAGTATGAGAAAATATTTTTAACTTAAGTGACCTGGTTTCAACTTTTTTCTCAATCACTGCTTCCATGCAGAGTTATTCATGCTCAAAAATAACTGTTTCATATTCTGGTCAGCCACTTTCAGGATGTATTATTTCCCTGTTTGGTCCTAATGACAAAATGCAGGAAGTTTATTCGCGACAACAGCAAACTGAGGCCAGAGGGAAGGTGGGAGAGAGAGATTAGGTATTTCAAACTAAATCTGTAATGGTTCTCCGCACCCAGAATCTGGCATTCAGCAAAGCTGAATTCAAACAATTACTCTGATTTTGTCTCAGCCACATGAAAAATATATTGCCCCTGCTGTTGCTTACCAAACCCTCCAAGACCCGCTACTGAAACTGCTTTGCTACTAAACCAGTGCTTCGCAGAAGGATGTGGTAAGTACCGACCACATCAGCACTCACACAAGCAGGACAACGCAGGTGAGCCCATTCATATGGCCATAGGATTTCATTCTATTTTCAAGAGATAAGACGCTGTGCCCAGAGATTCAGAAATTTAAGCCTGTTATTTGGGATAAGTAAGGATATTTTTGCTCACTGGCCCAGTATTGACATTAATGGAGTTTTGATTCCTTCTGTCATTCCAGGCGACTCAGCTCAACTTTACCGACTCTTCCTTCTGAAGCCTTTTGCCAGATACTTTGAGAAGGGATTAGTAAAGTTTTCCCCATGAGCAGTTTCAAAATATTATTGGAATATATTTCTGGAAGACTAAAGGATGAGTTATGGGTGATCTCTCATCATTCTCTGCCTTCTGGGAGTGCAGGTCAAGGCAGTGTTTTGCTTTGCAATATACGTGTCATACATAGGGCATTATTTTTGCCTTTTATGATCCCTAGAAACCAGCATTAAGCACTCTAAACCAGTGCAGTATTTACAGTGACTTAAAACTTCTACAAATCAGGAGAGGTCTCTTTAGCTTGAGGCAAATCCACAAAACTTATCTGGGTTCTGAAGATAGCAAAATAATACCACAAAGATTATATGAAGTTGTTGATTCTGTTCTCTACAAAAACATAATAGTTGTTAGCTCTGTTCTCTACAAAAAAAGATAATACTTGTTAGTTTTTATGTATCTCAGTATAATTGAATTACTAAGTGTGCAGAGCTCTAAATAAAAAATCATTTAAATAAAGATATTACCAAACATAATGTTTTCATTGAATGGGAGCAGCAACAAGAGCAAACCAATCTTTTCCAATCATCGGTTTGTATTACAACCTATAATAATAACATCCTCTTACATTTCCTCTCAGGTATTATTACAGCATATGACTACAGCTAAGTCTGAGATACAGTAAGCCTTGAACTAACTGAGAACAGTACACAGCAAGCTCAGGACAGGGACTGAACAGTATGTTATCGATATGGTTATCAAACTGAAATACTGATGTAGATGAAATGACTGGCATAAACTATTCACATTAAAGGTAGCAAAGATTTTAAGGCTATCAGCATTACTGTTATTGTAGATGTCATACTTGCAACATTTAATGATCATGAATGACCAGACCTTTTGTCTCCTCCCATCCTTAAAGAAAGGAGAAAAAAGAAAAAAAAAACTCGTCGCGTAGCATTATTAACATCATTTGTTCGCTACCAGTCCTCTGCTCTTAAGTCAATACCACTCGATAAAATGTAGGACTGAATCTACTTAAAAAAGCATCCTGATCTTTTACTTTTGAAGTTCAGATGCTGATTCTGAATCTAATCTAACCGTGACATCTCCAAAGTCGGTAAGGCAGAAGGCGAGGAATACTTTTGCTACAAACACCATTACGAAGGTGGCAATATTCATAGTCATGAGCTTGGTATTTGCCTGAGCAAACAAAAAACTCTCTTACAACACACAAAGACATCCTTGGGTTCAGTAATTTATTTCCAGTTTGGGAAATAACAGAGGATCCTGCTAAGATCTACAAACGAAAAAATGAGCCAACATTAAGATGACTTGCGTCAAAAACCACTAACATACCAAAAGATCTGCATATGTGCCTTTGCTAGGAGGAAGTCACCTACCAACCCAGCAAAGGCAGTGCCTTTTTAAAACCCACAGGCCTATTCTTCACGCTTGTAAAGTCGTCAAAATATAAGAAGCTGGTTGTTTCCTTGTCACCACTTCGAGGCACTAGTCCGCCCTCTCTGTTAGCAAGACTGTGCCAAGCGTCATTCCCTGATTCCCCACAGCTTCCCACAGTGATGACCAAAGCCAGCCCAAACCCTGCAATTACAGGATACAGCATAGTATATGTGTATCAACATGGATTATAGCATATAGCGGAAGAGACAGTGCTCTAGAGTTTTAATTTGTCTTGTCATTTGTTCTTTGGCATGTCTGCACTCTAATACAGGTAGAATCTCCCTCTTTTCTTTCTCCGACTAAATTCTAATTATTTAAGCTTTGCTGCTATGTCTCTAGCTACCAGGCATTCCAAAGTAACATTTTTGTCACTTTTTTTAGAATTTCTCTTGTATTTAAATATTCACCAACATTTTCTTTGAAACTGTAGGTATTCTTTCACCTGTCTAATTAATGCAGTGCACAATACACGGGGGAAATTAAACTTCTGGGTTGTTGGGTTTTTTTTAACGCTAGATGTAAATATACAAAATTCAAACCGTACGACTCTTTTTTACAATTTTGGTATGTTGTGCCAGACTTTTAAATTAGTTGGATTGCAAACTGATTCCTAGGAGAATCATTCTACTGTTTTAAAAATCACAGACATTGTGCAGCTGGTCAAGAAAAAGCTCTTGCATTTTTGTAGTTGTTTCCCTCTTTGCAGCTATTGTTTCATGCCTGGTGTCTCAGTTTGAACAGTCAAGGAATGACTTAGTTCTTCTTATCTACAACGCCAGATATGGTACAGTATTGTTGTAGTCACTGGTTAACTGGGCCACGTTGACTATTTAACTGGCTTTTTTTTCTGAGTACACGTTTATGCCCCAAGCGTCCAACTTTGCTAGGAGCAGTCATTCTAGGGAATGAAAATCTACTGCGTATGCTGTGCAAAATGCTGTCCAGGCAAAGCAGCAGTTACAAAAAGATGAATGAAGCTATTTCAGGAAGCCATGGTAGTTCTCCCTGTGCTCCTCAGCACCCTTACTAGTTCTGCTTTGAATTGCCCTCATTTCTCTTTATACGTGCGGCTTGTGTTTGTGCAGTTGTTCACCCCAGATTGCCTTTGCTAAAATCTGGCTGTGCTTCTGTGGGTACTTCCCCACGCTCTCCCTGGCTCTGTCTTCCCAGGAAAAGCAACCTTCCTGACTCGGCGCAAGCTCCTTCTCCTCGACCTTGGTCTGTCAGAGGCATCCCAACAAACCTCCTCAGGCCGCGCCAGTTCAGAAAGGCAGTCGCCGTGTTGATGTCTCCTCCGTGCAGAGCACAGTGTGGTTTCAGACACGCTCCCCAGGCTGAGCTCTGCTCTCATTTGGGAGAACTGGTTGTAAAGTTCACTGAGACACCAACCTTCCTTCCCAGTTAAGGATCACAAACGTATTTCCTTCCCGGATCTACTGTGTAGCTCAGCATCATCAGATTGCAGGGGTAACGCCAAGTACGATGCCTTCAGAAAGCTGCTGGCTCGCACGCATCTCATTTGCTAGAATTATGCCAAAACACAACCTCACGCAGTCACTGGGTTATAAAATGAGGCGTGGGGGTTGATGCTAAAGGCTTAGTTAGGTTGTGCTGGTTTTTGTGGTGTCAGGAGCAATCACCTTTATATTCTTGGCCTTATGTGATGGCACATTTTTATAAGATTATCTGCTCAGCAAATTTCCCTTACTCAACAAATAGCAAAGTACTGTCCTACAGAAAATCAACTTTAATAGACACAATGGCTTCTAGATAGACAGTAAATGCAATACAATAAAATATATAACTTATATTCACTTTTGCCAACATTTTTTTCTGTTAAGGAAATGAAAAAAGTAAGTTACAAAAATCTGAACAAACAAACTGCCTTAGAAAATCAAGCTGCACCCTGGAAATAAGGACCAACATCTCTGATTTACCGAAAAATGATTTATATACACTGAAAAAGTATCTTTCAAAGGCATTCAGGACACTGCACCATGAGAATCAAAATACACACTCAAAAGAGAGGATATTGATAGTAGAGAAGGTGATACTACCCTCATCAGCACTGAACACTGGCATACAATTCATAATAAAATATTGCAAAAATCTATATCTCTCCCAGTTCACTCACTCAGCTCATTTGCTCATCTGAAACCAAATGTCTGGTTCTGCAGAGACAGCGAGGACAAAAATGATGCTATAACGCAGCCTAGCCAGAGGTTAACACTGGAACTCATCCTCAACCATACCATCAACACCAGTGCCTGACGGTCCCGAGTATATCGACATGTTGACACACACACAGAGTGGGTGGTCTATCCCTCAGGCATCCAGACCCTTTTTTTTTTAAATTTCTCAATGTGTATGTCCAAGTGTTGACACATCTTCTGATTCTCCAGTTGCCCCAAAGTAGAGCAGTATCATTCTACTTTCTTGGTTACACTGACATAAGGAGTTGAAAACTATTAAATTCCAAATGTCCAGGTAGGTTTAACTCCATTTTCCACATTCCTTTGTGCATTTTCACATGCTTTCCTCATGTCAAAAATTCACTTAACACGCTGAAATCTATTCCTGATTTTGCAATCTTTGACAGAGAGGTATAGTCTTAGCACGATTTACTGAAACATCCTGTCTGAGCGTTCACATAAACAAATCCTCCGAATGATGGAAATCTCTCTCTCTGTTAATGGAGACTGGCACTCTTCTTCTCTCAATAGACTGTTACTTTTTCTGACTTTACTTTCCACACCAATCATACAATCCAAAAATTCAGTCTTGTAACTTGACAGTCTAAGCCCTTTCAGTCGATGTAGATAACACCACTGTCTTTGCCCTTGTGTTGTTTCAATAAAGGACAGCGTACCGTTCGGAGGGACACGTACTTCTTCCTCAAATAAGATTAAATATTTCAGCAGTTTTCTTGTAGTTACATACACCATCCATTGCTTTTCATATAACTAGTAATGTGGCCAGCACATCTGGATTTACATGTTACAGACAGGCTTTTCGGTCCTCGGGGACAGCAAAGGTTTGGCAGGACAAAGTAAAGCCTAAGATCCCCACCGCTGCCCTAGTCCCATAAGCTGATTGTTGAGCATCTTTCCTAAGCAACCAGATGCCAAGAACAAATCAGCTTTGAAGCAATCACTTCATTCATTGTATAACAGGGCAAATATTTTCAAAAAAATACATGAATATGCAGATAAGTAGTGACCAGCAATATGAGCATGAGACCATCATTTCTTACACTGGACATAAAACCAGCTTAGATGAAAGTCAAGAAAAACATATTTAAAAGTCATAACTGAAAGCCTAACTAGCCTAAAATTTGATTTGATTTGTATATGATACAGAGTATTCAGTGTGACATTTCAAGCACTGAAAGGAACATAGTTCTTTTTAGATTGAGTGGCTACAGTAAATTCAAATAACTATTTGATCTAGAATTTATAACTATGACTAGCAGAGTGAATTTTTCTGCCTTAGCTTCATGTCTTTTATCACAATGTTTTGTGAGTTCTTGTCCTTTGAGTCTTGATGATGTAGCTTCCCTGCATGATGGAATGGAGAAAGAGCCTGAAGAACAGAATTTGCTTCTATGTCTTTAATACCCAAGGTATTCCAAAGCACTTTAAAAAATAATGAATTAGATGCCAGCAGTGCAGTGACCATAGGTACATATAAAAGTCATTACATACTCAGCAGCAGTTCTCAGACACTATAACAGTATGAACAAACAGAACAAAACCTTATTTTGTAGTTCTGGCGTTTGGGCTAGATGACATCTCATCTGTGTGCCATATTTTTGACAAATCTTCCTCATTTGGACAGTCTATACTGTTATTTCAGCTATTTTTCTCTCCCTATTTGCATTGTCCATTCATGTATATGCACTTGCTCTCATTTGGGTGTTAGTCATCTTGGATATCTCGCTCATTACTGTTCCCCAAGACACAAATCTTTATTATTTCTCCAGTTTTCAATAGACACCATCCCTTACATCTGACTAGATTTGCCCGTGGTTTTCCTCAGTGCTTCACTGTACATGGTTTTCCATTTGCTATTAAAATGACCTTGCCATTTGAAAGCACTTTGCAAATCTAGTATTGACGTTATCTGTTTGATCAATACATTCTAGTAGGGCTTGAGGTGTGAACCTTTCCCTTTCAAGCCTAATAATCAACATTCAGGATGCTCCACTCCTCTTATGCAAGGATTCTTAATACTTCCCACGGCACTGTGCTTCGGATTATCTCTTGTTGTTGCATTTTGTAAAACAAAATTGTTGTAAATTTTGTACATTTCTGCATTTCAGAATTAAACGTTATTTCTGCAAGCCTAAGTAGTTCCCACCTGAGAAACAGCAGCCTGTTGTTTTTTTCCCTTTTAGTTGTACTATGCTTAGCTAAATGTGCATGACAAAAACTCATCCCAAAGTCATTCCCCGTATCTCAGGCCTGCGTCACTGTACTTTGCAAGAACACCCCTCAGGGCTGAAGTTAACACAGCCCAAAGTCCGGCCGAGCAAAGGGCAGCATGTGCTGGAGACATACAAATGCTGACTGACTCCCTGGCCAGGAGCTACACAGACTCCTCTAAGCTGCTGATATAAGATGTCGGGTTTCTACAGAAAGTTATTATTTTTGAGACATTGGCCTTCTGTCAAATGTTGTTGCAGTTAGTCAATAGATTCAAAAGTTATTTGTTGCTGGTAGAAAGGGACTGATAGCCAGACAGATGGAAACACACACAGAGCACTGTCACAGAAAAGTTATTTCCTTCGGAAACCAGGCTAAAATCTCTCTTTTGTTTCAGTTTTAAGAAAAAAATGTTTATTTTATTCTTTTGTAGCTCTGTTTCATGAATTTGCCAGTGAAAATTTGGAGCTATCAGGTTTTCAGATAACAAGGATCCCATTCAAATTAGCGTAAAGCCAGGATTTTTTTTAAACTGATGCAGTCGAAAACCAGACTGACCTCATAACTCAATTTTTCCAGTTTTAATCCCCATGTATAATTTCCCCTCCTCAAATATCTTGAAGGAGAACAGAAAGTTTCAACACAATTCACCTTCACAAATCCTGGGCTCTGAAGATGCCTCCATGAAGCTGAAAAAGTTCCATTGCTCTATGTTTTTTCAAGATCAATTCCTCAAATTTTCCCCTCATTTTTACAGTCAAAGGTTATAGACTTCTCTCATTTCCAGAGCAAACAGCTGTTACTGATGGCTTTCTCATTTGAGATAGCTCCTCAGTGTTTCTTCTCGTACTCGCACATCACCTTGACAGCTCTGCACCTGGTATCGTACCGAGGAGCAGCACCACGGCCCAGGCTGTGCCACGGCACTCACCAGCCAGCTGCGGCAAGGGCAGCCGCACACAGAGAGCAGCATTTCACCTGTACCTGACATGACTCCTGGGCCATACCTAGGCAGCTGCTGGGTAATATCAGGATTTAGTGAATAATAATTATTATAACAGCAATGGCTACCGTCACTGGACTTCCTCAGGATGCTGTCCCAGGCTAAGGACTAAGAATCTGTGAGACCGAAGTATGCCAAAAGGGAAAAATACTAGTTTAATGTTACCTTCATAACCTGGCTATAGGCTTAAGGTTTATTAAGAGCATGCACTGCTTTCAACAGGGCTCCCCCACTTTACTCAACTTTGTTCTGCTTTAAAAAAAAAAAAAACTTAACGAACATGATACAATAATGTTCATTCTTGGCTGTGCTAATACATCGTATAAATTTTAGTGGGGGGCGGGGGGGGTTATGGCATATCCACATAACAAAACAATTTCATAAAACTAGTTAACTTTTTGCCGAGAATCTACACACATAATAGAAGGGCTACTAGAAGCCCAGCTTAAGCACATTTTCATTATACTCTGAGGTCATTCTTGTAAAATCTTCACTTCTATAAAGAAAAGTTTAACTTTATCACTCAAGCGTAAAGTAACTGATAGTCTAACATTTGCAGCATTAGGATGCATTAGCTAGGTCTTTTAGATGTTTCCTGGTTTTATTAACTTTTATTAGCAGACTGTGCTAAAGTTTGAAAACCGGTAATTCTGGTGATCTACAATAAGTAATTAAATGAGAAGAAAATCATGTTAAAACAGCATTAAAAGGGAGAGTCATTCTTAACTGCAGAGCATGGGAAGCTGCAAGCAAAACTCCCATTAACAGTAAATACAGTAGATTAAAAAAAAATCCCTACATATTTGCTAAAATAGCCTCAATGAGATTTCCTTGCATTAAGATGGACAGTAAGTGCTCAAGTTATCTTCTCTTCCTTACTTTCCTGGGCTTACTTGCTGTTGCTCACTTTTATAATTTTAATGCCATTAACACAAACCCTATTTGAAATTTCAGATGTGCCATGTATATAAGCCTGTGTACGCAATGAATCGCACTGGAGAGTTTATTAGCTGACAGAAGAGTATTTAGGGATGTATCTGGTGCCAAAGCATTAAATGGATTGCTTTACAAAGCTGGCAGGAGAGTAATTTTAGTAGCTGAACAGAAGTTCCTATGCTAAAGAAGTTCCAAATTGCACAGAAAATTCAGTGTTTTAAACTATATTATGTTCAGATGAAACAAAGAGATGACCTCTGAAAGAATATTAATTAGCTGCTTCAGGCCTGCTAAGAAGTTAGAGGTTTTCTCTTTCAAATCTTTAACTCCTGCTGTCTTTAACTATTGTAATGTTTGCAGCATACTAAATTTCACAGAAATGGCTGATCCCATTCTCTAAGAAGGGACAATCATTACTGTCCTTTGGAGGTTTCTTTTTCCTGCAATACCTACAGCGTCACGTATATCCTACTCATTACCAACAGCACAGCTACAAGTCAAAACCTAATGCTGACATTTTTACAAGTCTGTATGACACCAGAGTCCCTCTGGTAGGCAATGCTGTAATCTCATTAATGAGGAAAAGAGTCTAATGGTCAAAAAGTAAAAGGGAGAAATAAAATCACCAGATCTGTGGCATTACACAGGAGCAGATTTTTACCTGCAACAGGGGAAAAAGGGGGGAACAAAAAGATGAAAGGTTTATTTTTAGATGTAATTGAGTGATATGGGGCTATTCTACTCCCTCACAATGATTTGAAGGTTCCTTAAATAGAGAAGCTCAAGACTTTCTCCAACAAAATATTCTTTTCAGAGCAAATACAAAGGTGTTGAGAGCTGAACTTCCCATGAAAATACACGTAGCAATTTCAAAAAGGAGGGGCAGTGCGATCCAATGCAGATGGAAAGTCCAGAGCCTGGAAAATTGGCGGTGGATGGCACCAGGCTGTTGAATTCACACAGAATGGAACAGGCTGAGCGTGACTGTGTCTCGTACTAACCTCGAGGCTGGCAATAGGGATAACTCCCCCAGAGGCAGCCTACAACGCTCAGGGTCTGCCTGGAGTTAGGCATAGGGAGAATTAGCTGCTTGACCTCACACTCATAAATATTTATTCACCTGAAGGCAATGTATCCCTTTTTCTTCCCTCATCACTTTGAAATTATCTTAGTTTTTCCCATCACATGAAAGAGGAAAACTTTTGGACATCTGAAAGCCTCATCCCAACGAGTTCCTCAGTTCCTTCGTACTCTTTAGGCACTTTTGAACACACCTTTTAGCAGCAGACTGGAATAATCATCTCCAGCCTGCTTCTGCTTTTCTTTAGTTTAATATACGGCTGCGCTTAGCACATATATTCAGCTTCCTTTTCCATAGAGAATGAAAATCACCTCTGCCAGAAGCCAGCACAACTCCACAAATTAAATTCCAATTGTGAGCCTCCGCTGAGCCTTTGGCTCCATGCTCGCCTTCTGAAGAGCAGGGAGTTTCATGCAAATGAATTTCCCAATAAAACCCTGATCAGTAGACAATCATTTCAGTTCTAATTCTCGACAAGTATTTTTACTGACAAGAGAAGATGACAAAAAAAAGTCCCTAAGTGTCAAAACAAGCCATCTGTCGCTGTATGCTGCTTCAGACAATTCGTTATCCTGTAATGGTTACTCTAATTTTCAGCATTTCACTCCTACAGAAATATTCTGACAGTTCTTCTCCCATTATATTAATGGACGAACAAGGTTAATATTTTCTGAAAGCAAAAACTAACTTTACTGTTTAATTTTCTACTTATTCATTGACATATATCCTTCAGTCTAATCCCTAGGGTATGCATAATTCTTAGAGCTAAAAATCACTGATTAGCTGGAATGGTCCTGAGGTTTCATAATGAATAATGCGAGAACAAATTTTGTTTGTTTTCAAAGTGCATTTCAAAAATTCAAATGACGGATTTCATTAAAATACAGTCTTTTCCAAAATTCCTTGTAGTCCTTGCTGCCAACCTATCCCATGCATAACACTCCTTGAAAAATTAGCTCCCCTTCCCTAGCAATATTTTAGGGAAAAAAACTTTGCAAATGAATTCGTAAGGCTCACACACAATATAAGCAAATTGCTGGAAATTCATGTGAATTTATATTAAATACAAACTTAAACTCTAGATTCTCCTTTGGGTTTGTTACCTTTGTCTGTAGCTGTACACAAAAATAAGAGCATATACAAAAATAAAAGTTCTGAAAGCTACCAAGGCCTGTATAAACACAGCCCAAATTTACCCATGTTTTACTGCTTATGGGGACAGGAAGACTGGTATTATCTTTTGCTTGCATCTTTCTCAGCTTGTAGATCAGCAGAATTTATTTTTATGAAGCAGTTCTTGAGTGAAGTCCTTCCTAAGACTCCAAGAATGATCAGATTTTTTTTAGTGCTTCATAAAATGCTTAAAGAAACGTGATCATTCCTCACATGATCCACTTGACAATTACCACCTCTCTCTAGATGTGCAGGTGTAATCAGAAGAACAAGGTGCGTACCACAAACAAACTGTAGTTTTTATGAGATAAAAGCTGGAATGACCTTGGCTTTCACGTAAAACGTACACATCGGTTGTCCCTAAGTTCTCAGAGATCTGTTTGCACTTGCAGTAGTTTTCCTCAAGAAAACGGATGTATAAAACCACAATCTTATGCAAGCAGAACAAGACTGAGGAGTATCCTCAGCAATATTGCCCTAAGTAGTGGAAAAAAGATCCTTTCCTCTCCCTCTCCAAAAAACAGGATCAATGCGCCGCTGTTCCAGTCCCCCATCGACATAAATACAGCATCACGCCCACAGGAAAACTCACCCAAGAATTGATCTAGGTATTGCCCTTCCCAATTCTTCTCCGAATGCCTCCTAGACCCAAGGATCCTCCACCCAACACAGCACTGTGGGGAGGAAACCCGGCCCTTCCCCGCAGAGACCAACGCCAGGGCTCCACTGCGCCGAGGCCATGGAGCAGAGCAGAAGCTGCTCTTTGAAAAGCAAGCCCGGCCTTTCGGTGTCTGCACCTCCACACAGCGGGCATCTAGAGCATAAGCCAACCTGTCTGCGATGCTTCTCCGTGTGTTTAAAACCAAAAGAAAATTGTACAAGCTCTTTTATGTTATGACATGAAGTCACTTGCTGCTTTGATTTTCAAAGGCTTCTTTTCTTTCACTTCACTTATAATCTTGTAATGTGGAACTTTTATGTTTTGTGGTCATGAATTTCTTTTAAGGGTATTGGTTACAGTTTGCTTTCATTACCAATGCAGAACAGTTGTTCACCCACCCTGAAGAATTTATGTTACCTGCTATGTCTATGGAATAGAGCTTTAAACATGAACACGGATGCAACAGCAATCTCACCTCTATTTAATTATACATTTAAAAAATATATTTTTTTCAATCTCTTCTGAAGAGTTTTTGGCGCATCAACATGAAGAAACTCTCTGAAGGAAACTGACTGAAGTCCAAACAAATGGCATTTGCTTGATCAGGAAAAATTATGTATACTTTCCCAACATCAAGTCAACATGAGATGAGAAAGTGTGAAAACAGGAAACCTTATCCCTGAAAAGCCCCATAACTTACCTGACCTCTGAAAAATGCTCTCATTCCCATTCTAACTCCTGAAGACAAGAGCTGTGGTTGTGAAGGAGTGATAGATGAAAGGCAGGGAGACCACAGGTCTAGAACCCAGAGGATTACAGCAGTAATTCAAGATTACAGACAGCTTTTTGCCCAGGTGCTTCCATCCTACACAGCCTTTTCCGAGAGGTGATCTGGAGCACTAGCCAGAAAGCTCCATATTTCTTAAGGACTGCCACTGCAGAAAAGGACAACTTCAGGGAACTACATGCAAGAATTTAGATAGAGTTCAGCTCCATCCTTGGTCATCCTGAGAAGCAAACAAGTGGCTTACTCTTTCCTATCCCACACAAATTAAGATTTCAAGCAACTCCTCTTACTGCAGCAGAATGAAGTACAGAACTTTGGCAATGTCTTCTTCTTTTTTTTTTTTTAATACCTCTCACCCCTATCCATTTGCTTTCACAGGGGGTCTCTCTCAATAGCCTGTGCTAGCTATTCCACTGTGCGTAAATAAAAGAATGTATTTCTAATGAGGGATTTGAACATGGGCTTCCCTTTCATCAAGCCAGTGCTATAACTATTAGCAATTTTAAGCCAGCCTCTGCGCTACAAAAGAATTGTAATATATACAAAACAAAATCAGCAGGAAAAACAGAGACTTGAGATGCTTCTTATCATGTTATAGCAATGTCTATGTTCATTTTCTCTTCTCTAATCTATGCTCAGGAAGTTCCAATTACCAGTGCAGGAGATGCAGATAACAAATATCATCACAATTTAGGATGCCTGCAATTCTAAACGATAACAGGGGGCCCCCAAGCTGTGCTGTCCAGTGCCGTCCAGCCCACCACCACGCAGCATCTCTCTCCTGCACCAGGGGATGGTACTGTCTGCTCCAGCACCAAACTCAACTTCTGCTAGTTCTCAAACAGAAAATTGCAGAAATCAGAAGCTTACATATTTTATGACCTTACAATCACCTCTACCAATCACCTGCATCGCAAACACCACAGAATAATTTTTGCACAAAGCCAAATTCAAGTTAAACTAAAGTCTTAGGTCCTTTGAAAGACATCTAGTCTTAATTTAGGGGCTTCCACTACTAGAAAATCTGCAGCACCCCAACATAACTGCTTCACAAGTTAATTAAATAGTTTCAGTTCGCACCTCTTTTCTGTTTTTAATTGGGTCATATCAATTTCAAGTTAGCTTATTTTGTTACTTCTCTGTCCAGCTCAGTGAGAAACCCTTAGGCTATTGACTATCTTCTCCTTTTTTGCTATAATCATTTCAAAGAGGAGCTTTAGTAAGTGAAAAAGCTAAAGAACAATTTCTACTTTGAGGCATGCTTCTACAAACTGTATATAATGAATATAGCTGTTCTCTAGCCCTGCTGAATTTTCCTACTGGAACAAGTCACAACATAAAGTTTTTCTATATAGAAAATTCAGCAGGGTTAAGATGAATTAAATAAAGATTTGAACATGAAGAACACTGAATCTCACTGCAATCCCTTTAACAGAGAAGTAAATGGTTTAAATTCACTTCAGGTTAATCTTAAAGCATTTTACTACACATCTTAGTTCATCTCAGCCTTGCTGGCTGTTCCCTGTGGAAACAAACTCCATTACAGGTCACAGAGTGCCACCAACAGCAACCATATGTAAACCCTAAAAACATTTATACCTTAGAAGAGCAAAATTCATGTCTGGTTTGACTGCAGCAGCATTATCACCACCATCATGGGGGTCTGTGGCAAAAACAGGCACTGGGTCTGAGCGGCAGAAACACAAGTCATATGGGCTAAGCATTATATAGGCAGAACTTCATCAGTACTCCCAGCATGCAAACATATTCAATCACCAAAGACCGGCAAGGGAAGAACAGCAGCGGCACTTCAATCTACTGCCTCTCAGTGTCGATGTGATAAATCAAGGATGTTATAACAAGATGGGGAGACATGGAAAAGAAGCCTGCAATACCTTAGGAAAAGTTTCAAAACAATTTTTAGATGAACTAGAGATAACGCATATGTGGTTATAAAACAGGGGGAAAAAAGGATATCTACTACTCCTCTATATTGATTCAACCAGTTTGTTTTGCCTATTCTCTGTTGGGTTAACCAGACAAAGACAAGGATACTATGGGCTCTACAACAAAGGTTACAAAACTTAACTGTACTTTTTATTAATATGTGATGCACATTGCCTGACCTTCATAGGGTGTTTGTGTAATAGTTTTGGAATTGTTGAAGTTTCAATTCGAGAAAAAACACCTTCCCTTTTCAAAACAAAAGGTAAAAACAGCAAGGAAGATAAATGGGCATGAACAAGGCAACAAGGAAGTCGTGAATCCTCAGTGTAGTCACATGTTCTCTATCAATCTCATCTCTTCCTTCCCTTCCCCACAATTTCTATAAGAGGCCTTCTTAGCTCTGTGTGCTGCAAAAGAGAATTCCACAGGTATAAAGACATGGGGGAGTCTGAAAAGGAAAAAGGGAATAATACAGGGAAAGAAAGGGCATCTGGAAGAACCAGAGAGGCTACAACCAGCATAAACTAAAGCGCTTGGAGAGAAGGCCAGGGCTGGGCCGCAGTCACTGCTGCTCCAGAGGACAAACTATAGGGAAGAGACCATTTCATGAGCTGCAGTCAAATTACTTGGCGCCTGATGGGCCACACAGTGACTGGGCAGGTGCCCATTCGTTTGCACTGTGACAAAGGGGACAAGACTTCAGGAGACAAGAGCTCTGGGTGAGCTATTAGAATAGGCATGTGCTAAAAGAGGGTAATTTCCACTTTTTAATTAATTAGTGAAATGGGGGAAGATGATCTTTTTTTTTAACAGAATAAACATATTTAAAAGGAGTTATATTGAGTATGCATTTTTGCATGGCCACCAAAATACCGTGCACCTGAACGAATAAGCAGATGAAAGAAAAACAGCCAGTTATAAAAGTTGAATTGCCATTTTTTGTTAAAATTGACAAAAAGCTAATTTTACTGCATTTATGTACAAATTTTCAGCACAGCTATATTTATCGGAGAGCCATACACCACAGATCACTTTTAAAACTGGCTGACCTTCTTAAAAAGCCTTAAGGACTTCATTACATCCTCTCTGTGTAGCAATCAAATTTTGCAGCTTATGTTTAACACTGAATTCCTAGCTTAGTCTCCGCTTGAAAAATCTCAGTTCCCCAAGCAATGAACATAAGGTATCACTGAAGTTATGGAAGGAGGGGAAAACCCCTTATCCCTTTCTTAATATTACTTCATTTTGAAAACTCTCCAAGCTGGATGATAGTTGTGTCATTGTCTCCCCCACCTTTATTTAAAAAAAGAAGAAAAAAAAAACACAACACAAAACACCCCTCTTGCACAGAAAGCACTTGTGGCTTTTGTTCTCATCATTTTTTCAGGGCAGTGTGTTCTTTATTTGTATACAAGAATTTACAAAGGACAAATTTGCAGCTAACATAGCAGTGAATCAACTGGCAGCTGACAAGACAAAGTAAGACCTTTCATTGTATCCAACAGCTCTAACAGACATGTGGTATAAGGTAGCTTTGATCTTGTTTTCCACTCCATGTATCTTTGGTAGTTTGTAATTCCTATCAACTTCTGAGGCCTCTTTAATGAAAAAACGAACTCTGTGTACAACAAAGGAAAGCCTGTGGAATACAGCTGAGACTTCAGTGAAAAAGAGGAAACCCTGTCACAGAACACCAGCTGCTTCTTCACTTCAAATATTTTCAGTACAAAGGCTGAGGTTTTATGGTCAAGAATTCAGATAGTTTAAGTCTGTGCTTTCTAAATAAATGCTTATTGAAAGCAGTTTGCAAAAATGAGCATGCACAACAATATACTGGGGGGTTGATTATCACAAAAGAGTTGCAGGTTTATGCTGGGGCTGCACTTTATTAGTTTTGCAACATTTTCAAGTTCCCAAGCTACATTTACCTGAGTGAAGTCATTTCTGAAATGCAGCCAATTCCTCTGCACCATAACTTTAGCTTAGCAGAATTTTACAAAGATTCAGTAACCTAGCTTAAGCAAATTGAAAAGAATATATGAAAGTTCAGAGTCTTTAGAGAACAGATATCATCAGTCATTCCACTGTACTAGTTTTGCAGAGGTGGCAATTTTGTGGGGGTGGGGGGGTTGGTTGGTTGTTTTAAGACTCTAGAATACAACAGTGTTTTGTAACCCTTTTTCTGGGAAAACAAGTCAGTTAAGGAAACTTTGATGACCAAATCGTGAATAAATCCTTCAAACCCATGCTCATAAAACACTAACAATTATGAGTTATTTCTGTTTTGTTGTAATGTCAGTCATTAAATGAGTACAACTTAAAGTTTAGCACACAATAAAAACACAGGCTTTGCACAGTAGCTGCATCTCTGCAGTATGAATCATATTAGCATGGATAAAGGAAGAAGTACAAAGGCACCTGCAAGACTACATATAACATTATCCTCACTAAACTCAATGACAAAATACCCCTTGGCTTCTGTGAGCCCACGGCAACACCCTCACCCATTTTGTCAGTGCTTCGTGGAACCCCAGCACTCACAAATTCGGTCGGAGCTCTGCTGCACAGGAGTTTATCACATCTAGATCTTCAGAAAGTTTCATGAAAGTCTTCAAAAAACTGCCCTTAGTAAAGTTTTAAAGGTGTCACGAGTAATTTTTACATATATATTTCTTTGATTTCAGGTGATTGGGATTACAGAATCATTTAGCATGTATTCATAATAAACCATCAGGCCAGGATGTATACTTACGTTACAGTTTTTAACCCTAATGAAATAGTACGGCAAGCTTCATTACATTTAAGAAGTGACTCAAGTTTTTAAAGCACAGTTGTGAAACACTCGTACAGAAGTGTGTGAATGGTCCTACCCCTACCTGTTCTCCTAAAAGTTACTGGTTGCAGTCTTCTGCTACGTGATTTAAGCATACTCCTCTCATGTTTCAGTCAGAAGTATACTCCAGGATGAAATTATCTTTCAGTTTATTTTAAAAGCTCATTTCTGTGCTTTAATACAATAGAAGCATCTGGGTTTTGGAGGTCACTTATTAGACCCATGTGGCTACTCAGCAAACATGGAAGGAAGGAAGGAAGGAAGGAAGGAAGGAAGGAAAGAAGGCTGAGAATTCATCTTTACTGGTTGTAATTGCAAAACAAAGGAAGGAAAAATATTAAATTGATCTTAATTTTCCAGCAAAAATTTTTCCTTGGTATGTAGTAGCTTAATTTAACAGACAGAAATTTAGTGTAAGAGGTATTTCACTTCCCTTGTGTTTTAACATCAGCTGCTTAAGGGAAAGACACTTTAGCTCCCTGATGCCTTAATGCTCATGTAGTATAAATATGAAGGCCTCCTTGCACCATCAATCACAGTATTAAATATCTGATATGCAAACCCACAGGGCTCACAATTCAGCATTTTAAATTACAGTTCTGCCTTGAAGACTCACAACAAGCTCTTCTACTCAGCTTTTGATGTCTTTCACAGTTGATGAAGGCTGTGGGTGAGATCTCCAAAAAACCCTCCTCCGTAACTATAACGGCCTCTCAGAGAAAATCTGCTTTCATGTTCCTGCCTCGTTACAGTTATGTTTATGCCTCTCTAGCCATACGAATATTGCTGATTCCTCTTTGAGATCATTTTTATTGTTCTTCCCAGGTAAACTAGTTTAATTTTGGACAGGATGAGAGAAGCAAACAGGGAAGGGAACAACTCACCTTTGTAACCAAAAGTTTACCAGGTGTGTTACGCTCTTCCAGCCTTAAGCTGAAGCTGACAATTCCCACAGCATTAAAGAACTACATCTCCTCTGGCATAATGAATAATCTTAGTGGGAAAGGTTTTATTTCCCTTCTTTTTACTGTATCTTGCTGAGATGTACTATAGCAATAAAAGCAACATAAAAATAAAAGATCAGGTGAATCCACAAATATTCCAGAGAGCAATATATCTACAATGCCTCTGAATTCCTGCATGCCAATTCTTCTACACCACAAGTTGAATTAAAGCTGAAGTGCAACACAGAATTAGGCTAAGAACAACTTATGCTAAAATACACATGATCCAGCAGAATTCATAGGATGAAGTTTATGAATATGAGTAGTGTTTTGAAGCCTGCAACTAAAATTACATTCTCGGACCCTCAGAGGTAACCAGTCTTCCTTTGCAGTGGCTTTTATCTCCACATTAATGCAGTTTTCTGGACTTTACTCTGAAGGCCCTCTAACATAAGCTTTTTCACCCTACATGATCTAGAAATCACCTGTGATAACACCTCCCACCTTCACCAAGGCTCAGGCTCTCAAACGCACTAAGTGGTTATGCACATTTTCTTGGACAGCTTTATCCTATGTCAGGAAACAACTAAATAACCACTACCGCAGTCTCCAGGGTACCCCTTCTTAAAATGGCACTATACAATGAAATCTCATTAACTGAAACCCTTGGTTCTAACAAGGCACCTTGACAGACCACAGTCATTATTTTTCCACCCCTTAACCCCACCTCTGACCTTAATTAATTATTATAAACAATAAAAATAAAGCAGCTATGCACACAGATATACACTGCACCTAAATGCACTTAACACAGTAACGAAGTTTCTCCATGACATATCCATTTTCATTTCATCAGTTTGTATTAACGCCGCGAATGTTTCAGGGATTTTTTTCCCCTTCCTCCTTAGCATGACACTCAGTCCAAATGGCATGCCTATTCGAGACAGAGCTTTTAGCGTAAGGCTCTAGTTGCATATACAGCTTATAACCTGGGATCTATGCTCAACGTCCAGTGCTGGACATCGAGCATAACAAGTCCACTCATGGCACATATCTTTAAGCAACTTTATCCAAAGGATAAATACTAAGTATCAATTATCACTCAGATAAGCATTTATTTATAAAGTGATTGACTCCTACAAACTTCTCCTTACATTACCTCCATTTATGTGTTAAAAAGCTGCATGAACACCTGTTGTGATCAAGGCAAATGCAAGAACCCAGAAATCTAACGATGTGTCAAACTCTCAGCTCTTTGTGTAACCTCAACATGGCCCTTGAGAACTTAATGCAGTACGAGGAAATCTTTAATCACACCACCAAGTTTTTTCATCCAAAACCCAGACTTCCTAAAGAACGCTGCAAACCACACCTGACATATCAGGTGGGAGGCCTTAATCATGTCTCATTAAGGATTAGCAAAGAGAATATAAAGATACAGAGGATACAATAAACCCCTAAGAAAGACCCAGCAGCTATAGAGGCACTGCAGCTTGGTGGATTATGGGAGGCAGGGAAGGTGAGGATGAAGGACAAAAACCAGAAATGCTGAAATTAAATAAAGGTCTTGTTTGCTTGGATTAGTGTAAATCCCAAAGCTAAATTTTATCTTCCAACACAAAGAACCTTAACACAAAATTCTGGAGCTACATACTCCCATTTCGATTATTCCCATTTCTTAATTGCTTCAGAGATTAATGTTATCAACCACAGCATTGAGAAGGTTCTGTAAATTTATTAGTCTGATAAAATTTTAAACTAAACATTCTCAGAAAGGATGTGAGAAAGGATACAAGCAATGAAGCAGCCTTTCCAAAGATCAAAGGACTATTGCTATACATTTCTTTAAATGAAAAAGGAAAAATAAACCAAACACAGAACACTCGCTACATGAGTTAGTGCAGAAAGTTAAGTAACGTTTTACTCATCTGACCATTTTTCTCTCTTTCATGTTTTGTGGAGGAGAGGAACAGAGTTATGTGCTGTCATGCTCCTGGCTGTATTATTCACGTATTATATTCAGCACCCCTTTTACTTTCATTTCTTTTTGTCTTTTCGGCTACTAAGTCCTTCAGAAAAGAGCAACCGATACTAGGTACTATGCCCTGAACAGACATAACAGGGCTCTAAGCTCAGTTAGGATCTCCAGGTGGTACCCGAATATCAGTAACGCACAGAAGAGTCCACAGTGTGTTTAGGATCATCACACAAGCACTCAAAATATGGAAGAATATTTAAAATAAAATGTAGAATGTTAGATAGTTGAACTCAGATGGACTAAATGTCTCCCAGATTTATTTAGTTTGAAGAGTTTAATTTTACTTTACATTGGAGAATACTTTTTAGATTTCAGTTCTATTTCTTCCTCTCTTCCAGTCTCCTTGTTAATCATCTTCCCTTTTGAAAAAAGGAAAAAAAAGGAGGGGGAGGGGAAGGAAAAACCCAAATTCATGCTTTGCAATGGTGCAAAAATGCAAATGTTTCAAATGCAGTGCAATGCAAACTATATTTTTGGACAGACACTAGTAAAAACAAAGATGGAAAAACAGTCTTAGCAGGGATAGCTTTGTGTCTGTATTTTAGTTGACCTGATGTTGTAGACAAGCCTGGTCAGATTTCCAAATCATGTGAGTGAAGTGCTCAAGTGATTACCATAGCTAAAGTCTGAACGATCAGCTAAGACCAAACTGGAAAGCTTGTTTGCTTTATCAATTCTTACTCCTGTTAAAGCTAAAAACTCATTTCTTCCTTTGCCTCTTAATTTCTTTCTCTGCTTTTATGTATTATTTATCCCTATAAATATATTATTTAGCTCTGTAGTTCTATTATTCATCCTGCAAAGCACCTAGAGCTACATTTTTTATATGAAAGATGCTACACAAAGTCCTACCATACTGCATTCATCCTACAGGGAATTTCTAACGTGCATAGGTGAGTTACAATAATTGTACTGCATACCAATGTGTCAAATGGAAGGAACGGTTTGGGTGCTGCAAGGTATTAACATGACCGTAGAACATGGGCTTACCAGCATATTGAAAGTATTTTGCTTAGCTACTCAGGCAAACACTCGCCAAAATATTAAAGACAGTTAGATAGAAAGAGCTGTAAGACAAAGAATAAGAGAAGGAATAGGAAATAGAAGAAGTCACAAGAATAAAAATGAACTCCAAATCTCACATTGCATCAATCTGTTATTCTGGATAGAACTTGTTATAATTATATTTAGGTGTAACTAAATATTGAAAGTATTTTTGTTGCCATAAATTAAAATTTCTAGGCAAGGTTTTAGGTGAAGTTTCTAGGCAAAGGGTTTTAGACTTCCCAGAATACCCATGTGTTACTCCTTCCACTTTCCACCTGTTTGAAGTTTCTCAGAAGCTACTATGGGCACAGGAAAACTTACCTCTCCCTTGAAAAAGAAAAAAAAAAAATCCATTCAATAAAACAAAACTTGCCAGAGGCTAATTCAGACCATCCTCTGGACCCTGAATTCTCTTTCTTGCAAGTTGCTTAAAGCAGCTTAATCTTTACCTCATCTCTATAACTCCATCATATTGGTTTCTACAGGCTTAGTCACGCATAGCTTCTTTTCATACCCTCTTAGTCCTTGCGACACTTTTCTATCTGTCACTCAGCTACCATGTGAGGATCAGGAAAGTATATTTGGCTGGCAGGCTTCCATGTACAAGACAACTGTCTTTCATTTTGCTTTACAAGCATGTGGGTTGTGAAGTTGCTGTGCTACCTGGACCACAATGAACATGCGAAGCAGATGTGGAAGAGCAAACCTGTGGATGAGACAGAAAGGTGGTGAGAAGGAAGAGCCAGTCCCCTGCTGTACTCTGGGATGAAGGGAGGCCAGGCCTCATGTGCAGTGGGCAAGACATAACCTAGTCCTGAACTGAAAATATCTAGAGCAGCTCCATGAGAAAGACAACAGAGACACAGCCCAAAACAGACCAAGAGAAACAAAACCTGGAGCAATCTAACTCCTGACCCCTGAACAGAACCAGACTGGCCATGAATCTCAGCTCAGTTTTGAGAGTCAACTTCCCATGATTTCTATTCCGATTGTGGCTTCTCCTCCTCCCTGATCACCTTCCCAGAGACCCCTGGTCCTACTGAGCCAGTCGCTCCAGCTCGTTCAGCTTCCCTTACAACTCAAGGACCCCGAATCAAAGGAAACTCTCCATGGGTCTTGTCACAGGCCTGACAGAAATGATTGCTGCAGAGACACAAGATGAAAAGGTTTGCAAGGAACTAATGATAGGGTTGTGAAATGGCAAAGACTGGAGAAAAGACTCTGAGGATGAGAGCAAGTACCTAGGAGAACAGATAGAAGATATTGCCAGAAGCACCACAATGATCAGTTCTGACCTCTAGCCATATAATTCTACCCAGTAATTCACGCATCAAGCCCAATATCTTCTGGTAGAAATAACTGGCTGTCTTTCTAAAAGCATGCTATCTTGATTTAAGCATAATAGCAAGAGTAACTTCTCCAGTGCTTGTAACAGCTTCAGTTTCTATTTACTTTCATTCTTAAGAGATGCACCTAGTTCCCCGTGAATGTATCTAGCTATGATATCCAGACATTTGATCTTGCTAAAATTTTGTCAACTAAAGTAACGAAGTTCTTCTAGTAATATCCATTTCATACGTATGTTTTAGCAGTGCAACCAATGTCAGGTTCCTCTTAGTACTGGACATTGTACTGCTGAGACATGAATTTACAATGGAGTTACAATATTCAATACAGCAGGAATATTCCACTTCAGCAATAGAGAGCTAAGGAACAACAGAATAGAGATTTACTAAAGATGGTTTAGGAAACATGTAGTGAAAATGGAAATAGAAACTATCCTCATCTTCAGTCCTTTCAAAAAGGGGGACTGGAACTACATGCAGAATAGTTGAACCATATGAACTCTTCACCTCTGAAAACTGATTTAATTACAAGCTAATGACATAATGCATAGCTGGATGGGAGCATTTTCTGGCTTGGGATACTAGCAAACAATCAGGAAGTACCTGGCATGCTACAGAACAGATGACTGATGGATGTTCATAACATATCCCTTTCTCTCCTCTTTGTAGAGTTCCATTACACTGAAAGAGCTGACAGACGTTATTTCATCACTAAATATCAAAAGCTTTTGCTTCACTATTTTACAATTTTGCATGTTGTCAGCATTTTGACTGGCAGCTTTTTTGCATTTTAATGCTGTCGTTGTATAAACAGCACATATAGATTGATTTTATATACAGCATCCATCTTCCCTTGTTAGAGGCTACAGCTGTTCTTGTATTATGGCATCACTCCCTAACTTGCAAAAATAAAATATTTAATACATTTATTCCTCTGTTTATATCATAACAATTACAGGCAAAATACCTCAGTAAATCCCATTTTCGCCAATACTCAGTGACAACAAGCGAACACGAGATTTGTGTCCTGAAGCCTTTATTCAGGTAACAGCAGTGAGCAAATGTACAGATTTCTATATAAGCTCTGCAACACACTTAGTAGAAATTGGGACAAGAATCATCCTCTCTCCTCCCCTATACACATCAAGGACCTCTCCTTCCAGGGTTGCTTCTAGACACCCTTCCATCTCAGCACTCATGGCAGGTATCTTAAAAAGGACAGGGTAGAGGAGACGAGTCCCCTGCTGGCATATGCAAACGAAGGCATGAACCAGGGAACATCATCCTGCAGGACCACACTGCTCTAGCACGGTGTTAGGAATGCGGTACTTTCCAAAATTGAGATTGAAAACAATCTTACAGGAATACCGCACATCTTAGGGAAAGTCTGGGACAATACAGTACCCTGTATTTTTTCAAGATCCTATAACATGTACATTTTGGGGGTATCCTGGTCTAACACGCACATGTGGTCACCACAGGGCTTCTGCTGATTCAAGGGTTTATTTACAGGCCAAGAAAGCACTAGACAATCCAGACCCAGAGAACAGATCTTAGTGTGCCTGTGGAATATAGCTGGCATTTGAGCTGATAGTATTACACAGTGCCTGTAATTCAAACTGCTTAACTTTTAATATGCTGTTTTCTTGTTGCAGCAGTTACTATAAATAAATGTACAATACTAGAAATTAAAAACAGCGCAACTGTCTAGTTTCAGTACTAGTATACCAACTTCCGGTTAGAAATAGTGGGGATACAGAAACAGGTCTTACGCATAACAGCTTATTAGGTAAGGTTCAGAGTAAAAGGCATGTACATCAAGAAATGCAGTAACCTACTGTTAACTTTGAGAATTCAAAGTGAAAAGGAGAGGAAGGAAGAGTGCTGTTCTCTAGATAGAAAGACAAGGTAAAAGAGCAATTAAAGACAAATCATTGTGTCATAACTTTGACCTCAACAACTTCCCAGCCAGCTGCAAGCACTAAAGGAAGACACAAGCAGTAAAACTGAATGCAATGAGAGGGGAGCAACAATCCCACAAAAAAAATCATATTTAAAAAAAAATGCTCAAGGCACTGGATTTACAAACATAAAAAGACATCATCACTATCCAAAAGGAGTTCATAGCCTTATTCAGAAGATCAGATTAGAAAATACCTATACAATTGTCATCAGCTGCTGAGGAAGAATTCCTCCTGAGCAGGCACAGCACAGAGATGTCATCTATTTTCCCCTTCGCCTCTGGCCTAGGTGTGAGCAAAAGAGAAAATCTATTCGAAAAAGTGCTTCTGGGGCTATATCACAGACTATGCAGCTGGTGGTAGTCGCTGCAATAAACTTGGGTCGATCCCGAAACGTTCATGAGTGAAAGATACCAGGAAGGAACTGCAGTCAGTAGGGGCCCAAAGGATGAGAGGAAGACCACAGGCCACCTGCTATGCTCAAGAATGATGTTTCATCAAAACTGATGGTTGCTATACCCTGCCATTTACAAAACTCCAGAAGCTTTCGAACTTTGCCTAAGGCCTTCGCGAGGAGTCGAGAATCCCAATCCAGCCAAAGCCCTGCATGCCTTTCACCTGCCTCAAGCATTTTGATGGTACAAGCCAGCTTCTGGGGAGCTAAACTGCCTGGGAGGACACCTCCTTTTCACTGGCTAGAGAGCGCACCTTCAACAACTACACTCCAACTTTGGTTACTTCACAAAGCACCTAAGTTTAGATGGGATGAATATTGCCTTAAGGGAATTCAGCTAAAACTCCAGATCAAGAGAAAAACATGTTGTTTTAAGTTTTTAATGTCTGAAGTTTACTCAAAAGTAGGCATGCATGGATTTGGACACAGATGGTTTAGGTGGGGAGAATAGTACAGCACATGCTTTTTTTTTTTTTTAAGACCAAGATTTAAATGTATTTGGAATATAATCTCTCTTACTCTTACTACAGGAAGCAGTCCAATTTAAAAAAAAAAAAAAAACTTAGTAGAAATGCCTTATGTTAGAAAGAAAATTCATACATTTAGGAAAAATCAAACAGGATTATTTTTTCTTCAGAAAACTTTTCTAAAAAAAGCTTTTGAGATGAGTCATCTCAATCCAATTTATTTCCAAATTTGGATTCTTTCAGCACTACAGGCAATCTCACCTAGTATATTCAATAATATTTATGCTACAGGAAAGCTGCATGAATAATGTGACAGTTATGTTTTCTATGTTTACTTGTTAATTTTTATTAGTTTGGTAATATAAGCACTGCTAGTAGTACATTTTCCATTTTTGGCTATTCCCTATTGCTTCATTATGTGATTTTATGGTTTCCATTAATGAATCAAAATAAAATTTAAGCAATATTATAAATGTAGCAAGCAACCATCTGCTTTGCCTTAATTACCAAAAAACTTTAATGTGTCTATGTGTGCCTCTTTTGAATACCAATACTCTCATTTCTTTGTGAAAGCTACTACCCAAAAAACAGATCAGAAAAAGGCAGTCCTGTCCAGCGATAAAGGGTATGGATTTAATCTAATTATTCTTTTTTTTTGCAAGAAGTTCCAGTAAAACAAGAATCTCTACTATAAATATGCATTAGTGCCTCAGTGAAACCATGAAAGCAAGCACAGGTTTACACCATCACATTCCCCTTTATTTCACTGCATCTCCTCAAACTACAAGTTTTGAGATTGACGACTATATTTCCAACTCAGTCAAGCTAAGCATCAACTTTCTAAATGGATGGAAGAGAGCAAGCTTGGAATGTTTTACATCAAAAACAGACAGTGACAGTCAAAGAAGTCGCAAGAATGAGAAAGGATTTTTTTTGTCTGAATGGCTAGAAGGACTTACATTTTAAATGAGTCTGCAAGATTTAGAAATAACTGGAACAGACTGAGTGATTATCAGACATGAGTTATCGATGGAAGAAAGAATGGGAAGAAGAAAAGGCTCTGCCTCTATTTTAACCACATGAAGTTCAAGGTAAAAACTGGACATCTATAATGAGGTGTTAAAAAGGAGGTCCAAGGTACCTTATTGGACACAAGATAGCTCATGGCATAAAGTAGTAGTTTATGCAGGTAAAACTACCTAGGAATCAGATGAAGCAGCATATGGCCAGAACACCAACTTGAAAGACACTGACAGAAAAGGGAAGAGTAGAACTATATACTTTCCAAAGATTAATTCTCTAAAACCATATAATGGGATTCTGTAGGCAAAATCCAGTTTTCAATTAAATAGGAAAAGATAATTCAAAAGTTGGCAATAATTAGATGGCTTCCAAAGAAAGAGCATGCATGATCAAGCTCTAAATTATACATCTTTCTAAAACTGTGGTACATCCGACTCCAAAAATCGACAGCTTACTGAGACTTTGACTGAACTGATTAGCCAGTCAATGGATAAAGGTAGCAAGATAAACTTAATGAGATTTTCAGAATGCAAAAACTCTGCCCATATTAGATTTTTTTTCCCATTCCACCTCCCTTTGATAGGGTCTTTTTAACCTTTTGCTTAAATATTAATTTTATTTTGTTTTTTTCCCCTGCATATTACCACTAATCTTGAAGGGCAAGAAAGCCTATTTAAATGCACTGAAGTGCACTAGCACGAAAAAATAATGAGCCCTTACAGCATACTAATTTAGGAAGGTGCACCTAAATTACTTGTAACATCTGCTGTCAAAAAGTCTACCCAGACAGGACTCTCTCTAATAAAAATCTGATTTTCACATTTCTGGCAAAATTGCCCTAATGGGCTTTCCTGGCTTTAGTGTTATAGGACTTAAGTAGGAATCCTGTGCCAAAAGCTTCTGTGTTTTGCTCCTTTGCTTCGCTCTCTCCTTTCCAACAGGCAAAGAACTACTTTGTTCTCTTCAGTCTTCACATGGAAATTGGATCACTGTAAGGTTGCAAAGCTGATCCAAAACACCATGTATGGTGAAACAGATGTTATCAACGCCTGGGGAGGACTCTCAGAGGTGCATTTGCTGAACAACTCTCCAGCCAGACAAGCCTCTCCAGCAAGACATGCCTTAGTTCAGTATTTGGTATAAACCTTTGAAACTATTATATTTTCACATCATCCGGAACACTGACTTATTTAATAGAGTGAACACATCAAGTCAAACTGAGGCCTTGTTTTCAGAGGAGTAAAAAATTCTTCTGTAGCTAAACCAGAACAGCTGCTAGGAAGATCAGGTTGTGTTGACACATTTTTTCTAGAACAACCACTGAAGACTTTCAGTGATTACCTCCAAGGTCCAAGGCTGTGTCGTGAAGCCATCACACACTGCTGGGTTTTTTTTCTTTTGGGGGAAGAGTGTGAAACCATATTAAAAACTTCCATCCTAGTTTTGCATAGTTCAGCCACCTTTTCAGAGCCAGACATTTTCAGGCTACACAGAGCCAACCCTCCGGAGCACCACAAGGTTTATTATTCATGTAAATTGAAAGGCCCCTAAGTATTGTCACTTAGGCAGCCAGATGGCTTAGACTTGGACAGATTAGGCACAAGAACCTCAGTAGAGAATATGGAGGGAAGCTAGCAGTTATTTTGGCAGGCATCTTCCAGGAGCAATTTCATTCAATAGAGCACTGTTGCTAGGTGAAGTTAACACTTGCCAGCGGGACGGACGCATTGCAGACCTGGGATGACCAGCAGTAGCGGCAAATGACAAAAGTTGCTTTCTGCAAGGGAAAAAACATACCCTTGCACAAAGCAAGAAATGTGAAAATCAGAAAACAAATTAGCCTGGTCTGAGGTCTGCCACAGCACAGCAACAGCAGAAGTGTTTCCTTCAAGGTGCACAAGCATCATTCCACCAGTACACACTTCCGATCTGCAGCTGACCACTAGTGGTGCTGGCAGGTCACCTACTAATGTGGTTCTCACAGAAGCTTTCACTATTATATAGGGAATATTACTGGATTACACCCCATTGCTGAAAGTTCAATAATGCACAAAGGTTACTGCTGGATCTGCAAAGTTAATTGTCTGAATTGCACTAGGACCACTGATGGATCTCATTTCCTCACTCCAGAAGAGATACATCTCCAGCACTAGTATGAGTCACAATTTGGAAAGCTGATCAATATTAATTGGGTGTGCCCTAGTACACTTATTGCACTAGGAAAAAGGAAAACAAATAAACAAACAGGAACAACAACTGCTCCCAGAACTATTAAAGACCATTAAGAACAAAGCCTGAAAGGTAGATGTCGAGATGAGGGAGAGTTAATGAATTCTTGTCTTCTGGCTGCAAGAAGAGAAAAACAAATGCAGCTACAGAAATAGAAAAAGCACATGGGACTCTCAGCTTCTAGAATTATAGGCTAATAGCATGACCACAGCTAGCCAGAAGGATAACATTAAAACTAGTAAGCTAACGCTAAAAAGATTAATTTTGAATTTATTCTCTAGTCTTTTTAATATATTTTAGAAGCTTTTAAAAAAAATACCCCTTCTCTGAATTCTTTGCTTTATACAGTTCTGGTGCTGCAGGATTCAACAGAGCACATTCCCCATTTATCCCCAGCATACTGTGGGATTTTGCCGCCTGCTAAGCTCTATCTGCCCAGTGTTTATCTTGCGAATCCTCACGTGCGCAAGCAGCATCGTGTTTAATCAGCATTCCCTCCTGAAGAAACTAAGGTGGAAGAACAGTAGGGGCTATTGGTACACAGTTGTTGCTGTCCCTACCTGGGCCTCCAGGTAAGGGAAAGCATGTCTGAAGCAACCTCTTACAAAGCATCGTGCTTTGTTGCAATAAATACTCCCAAAAATTACCTATAAAAGCACTGTGATATGGTCTTCAAGAGTTTTATTTCAGAATCAGTGAGAACTCAACTATTAAAGTTTGGCTTCGAGTGGCAAGGGGTTTTAAAGGCATGTCCTACATAAACAGTATTTCTCTTTGGAAAAAATACATACATAACACAATCATTACTCGTCTTCAAACCTTCAGGTGAAGGTCAACAGATATCATACAACGAGCATTTACTACGTGCACTTTGAGACTGAACAAACACATACCCTGTGGAAGCGTAATGAATGCTTACGATCTAAGCCTTCTCTGCCCTTCTCTCAGAAGAGGGTAAGTCACTCTGTTGTGACCCACCCTTGGTTGCTTTTTCTGTGAAAAGAGCTAGCTCTTCCACCACTTAATATCTCTTCATGTTTATTTAAATTCTGCTCAGTTACAGAAGAAAGAGGAAAAATGCTTATTAAATCATAGAGGGGGAAATGCAATAATAGACTGGAACTGTGTGTCCTATTCACAAAAAGAATTGTTTCACTTCTGAAAGAGAATCTATCCGGTCCTTTTCAAGAATACATTTTAGTTTAGCTTTTTATCTTTTGCTGCTTTGCCACTTGTCATTTTTCTCTCTTTCAGGTTTCCCTCTTTTTTATCTCCCACTGAATAGACGTTTACTGTACATTGTTTTCTCGACATGGCCAGTGCACACACAGAGCTCACTCCAGCAGCTTCAAGAACCACACTGAATGCATTTCACTCAGGGAAGGTCACATCAGGAGCATCCCTCCTAAAAGGCTTACTTTGACTCACAAGGATCTAGTGTTTGATTTGGCTCCAAGAATTCTTGGCTGCCTTCTATAACTTTTCCACAGGCCCTAAATTACAAACTCTCTAGAGAATGCTGGGCATTTGTTCCTGGTTACCACGGTGCCCAGACGATTGCACCTTCATCTCCGCTTGGAATGCTCTGGTGCCACTGTTATGTAAATAATATTCCTCGCTTCCTGGCATGAAAGAGTCTCCAGCAAGATTAGTAGGCTGAGCAATGACCCTTCTGGAAGTCAGTACTGGCTTTGAACCAAGAGAAAATCTAAGATGGATTCAGTATTTCTTGATACCACATCACAAGGCTAAGGCAGCCTTCCTAAATTAGGTTTTGTTTTTAAAAATCGTAAAAAGCTTTGGATCAGATATTGTTTTTTTCCTCCTTTTACAAAAATATTTAGAATCTGTAGTTCTGGTATACAATAAAATAGAAGTAAGACTGCGTTTGTTTCTAAGCCTACAGCAGCAGCACCGTTACACACAGTAATGCCTGCCACCATCCTCAGGCGCCCCAAGCGAAACGAGTTCCTTTCGCCAAGGCTGTTGAACGTAGCAAATGAGGCAGATTGGATCACTGAATTACACAAAAGGACAAACAGTCCTCGAAAGGATGTAAACTAAGCAAACTAAGGGACTCGAGCTGCTAAACCTCCCAGGAGCCGTGACACCAGATGGTCATTTACTCAGACTCTTCTTTACAAACAAATCCCTCCAGAACATTCAAAGCCACTTCTACAAACTCTTATGACGACAGCAACTGAGAGGTAACCCGTGCAGTGAACACAAAGTACCTTACCCATGCAATGTTCCTTCCTAAATTAAACTTTGTTCTGCTTACTCTGCTAACCCCATATATCTGTTCTGTAGCAAGCTACCGCATGACATACGCAAGTACATTAATTACCAGGTCAGGGAATAAGCTTGGCCATATATTGTAAGCCCTGCATATAATTTGTACTTCCTAACTAATTTCTCTTTTTCTCCTTTGCCTTCTGGTACACAGCTTCTAACTGTAGTCTCCTTAGGCCTCATAAATCAGGTATCTTAACCTTGCATAAAGGCTTTGGTGGGAGTCCAGTATATTGAAATTAGTTCTTAAAAAAACAGAGCTGATCATTCAGTAGATGGTAATAAACCACTTCTCTGCAACCCAGGAGGCAAATGCACCTGCAGCCTAATGTCAGTCTGCTGGTGTAAAAGGTGACTTCTTCAGGAAAAAATGCGAAACCCTGACCCAAATCACTTACAGTTCCCAGAGATCCCACAGCACTTTTCCACCGAGCTGAGACGCCTGCTTCAAACCCCAGCACACATTCCATCTTAATAAATATCCCAAGTAAAACCAACTCCATGGCTGACTGAATAACTACAAACCTGTTTCTTCAAAGATACTGAAATTTTGAAGTGTGAAATCAGAGCCCCATCTTTCAAGAACATTCATGAAGAAAAACAAGACATGCTTATTCCAAACTAGCCATTATCCAGTATTGACTACACTCACGCGGGATGCACTGATCCAAATTCAAACTGTTGCTCCAAATCAAGTGCATGAATTTTGGTTTCCCACATCCTAGGCACACAGGATGATAACATTTTTAACAAAAATGTTCTCAACCACTTCTACCCAGCACAGTATTAAGGACAAGATACAGGTCTCTGTGCACACAAACTCTCTTGATTTCCATTTGGAATATGATATTCCCAGGATACTTATGTTGAGAAGGAATGACTGGTTTCACACAAGCATCTTCTACAAAAAGGGAGAAAAAATAAAGTAGAAGTAGAGCTTTTAGGTACCACTGGAGGGGATGCATTAGCAGGGCAAAGAATAAGGTTTCAAATAGATAGTCTCCCTAGAGCTTTAACTTCAAATTGAAGGCAGACACAAACCAATCTTTCATCTGAAAAGTGAGAAAACTGCATCTTATATGCTGTTTACCAATGCGGAATTTCCCCAAGACCATAAACACTAAAGTCTATTCCAATCCCTGCGGACATTAAAGGACTTTAGTCTAGTTTCTATGAGATACACGTGCTCATCTCATTTATTGCCTCTGTTGAAAAGTCTTCCAGGCACAGAAAAGACAACGTTTTGTGCACAAGGAAAGTGATTTTTTTCCCCATCCCGTAAGATCATTGTAAGTCAGACTGCCAGGGCTGTGTAGGGCAGCCTGCCTTGTTACTGTCCGTAGGGCTCGATAAACAAAACCATTTGACACTGGTAATATTTACCTGATACCCTCCAGAATTACTATGGAATTCATTTAAAATAGAGCCAAGAAGATTCAGTTCTGCTATGCTCCAGGTAGATTATTTTGTATACACCAGCTGATGTTTCTAGATTGATTTAAGATACAGCCACAAGTAGTAATCAAGTTGTAAGAGTGTAAAACATGGATAACGACAGCAATGCGTGCACTAAGAGGAAAAAAATTTATAATCTCAAGGCCAAACAAAGATGGAAAGTGCTGCTATAAGCTCATCCATGAACATCCAACAAGCTGGGATTCAACACTTTGAAGCGTGGAGTTGATCAATAGTTGGTTCAAAAGTCTGTATTCTTCATCATGGTGAAAGAACTGCTAATTTCCCATCAGCTACCTTCTATTGCTCACAAACACTATATTAATCTTTTGTAAGAAAAATTACCTGGAATTCAGTCTTGCAGGTTGCCATAAGAGCTCTTAAATAAATGAAAAACAAGTACTGCCTTCATAGAGCAACCAAACTCAGAGTTGTACAGTAGAGAGATATACTCTTCCTTTATTCATGTTTCTTCTCAGAAAAGTGATGCTCCTGCTCTCAAGTGGTGCACATTTAAAAGGAAAACATCTTATATTTTAATTTACAGTCTTTCCCCTGCCTACCTCCTCCAAGGAGTACAAACCTCCGTTATGATTAGCCTTCACAAGTACTGATAGACAAAAGCAAGGGATTTTATCTGATAAACAGGAAATAACAGCAGTATTTTATTTCCCCAAGAAGCCAAATGGAACCTTTGGAATAATCCTGGAATGACCATGACTTCATTGTACTAGAAAGCAGCTGAATTTCTGACTTGTCTGAGTGGTAAAATTAAGACATCAACTTTGCATTAGCAGACAAGGAAGTTTAAAATTTCTTTTAAAAAGAAAAGTATTTTAAATCAGTCTACAGTTTATAATAACTTGAAGTACAAATATGTTGTGAAAATAGTCACATTCAGCAGAATGAAATGATTGCTAAAATTCAGAAACCAGCTTTTCCAGTCTTATTTCTTGCCAATAAATTGATAGATACAGCAGAGGTACAATTTAAAACTTTATATAAACGATACAAACCTTATTACTTAGAAGCAAACCTAAATCCTGGTGCGTCAAAAAGAAACTTCTCTCAGAAGGACAGATACTTTTCGAGTTTATGCTTTTCTTACCTTTTCCATCACAGCCATTGTTGCTGTGTTCCAAGTCATGTCCAATGGCAAAAGGCAACTAAGGTTACAAAAATCCACAGGAAGATCAGGCTTATAACTGATAGCCCACAAAGCCCATCATTATCTCTGCTGTGAAACTTAAATGTCTCTTAGTTCCAATCACAGGAAACAAACATTGAACAGAATTCTCTACTTTTGCCATTCACAAGACTGGAGGAGCATGTCAAGGGGCCTTCTGGGAGGTGAAATGGAAGCAATAAGCATTTTCAATCATTATGAAAAATGTGCTGAGATAAAGGTGGAGAGGGAGGACGGCAGCACGAAGCTTTCATCTCCAAAGTCAGCCTGTGGGGACGAGAACAATGCGAGGAACCTAACTTTACAACTTCCTCCTAACTTGGTAGGAAGCAGGAACTAGCGGACTCACCATGCCAGCTTGAGGAGCCAGTGCATCATTTTGAGTGCAGAGGAGCAATGCAGACTGGAGTTTCCGCAAAGTTTCATTAGCCCTCAAATTCTTGCAGAAAGGTCCACTCCGAGTAGACTCACGTCTCAAAAATAGTTTCTTCTTCAGGAGATCTGGCAGAGGAACATGGGCAGCTTTTTTAAACAGCAGTTAAAGAAGATGGAGGGGAAAAGAAGTTCAAATATCAAGCAGTGGAGTCAACCTAAGAACATCCTAATGGTCCTTCCTGAAGTCACAACATTGAATATTTTTCATTATCTACTGATTTTGTTTGCCTGTGGATGCCTAACAGATCAAAAACAAAGCACTCTTCTCAGTCAGCCTGAAAACTGTACAAATTGGCAGCACATACTATTGGCAGCATGCCCAAACAGTGAGGGACAAGGTTATGGCCTCAGTCCCTGAGCGCTTGCCAACACCTGGCAGCAGATGCTAGGGGAACACATGCTTCCCATTACACCAGCAGTTAGAGGATACATTAGATAGCATTCGGCTCCCAGTACTATCAAGCATTAGCACAAAACACTTACGATCAAGACAGAGAGGGCAAAGCATCTTTTCAGTATACTTCTCTAGCTGCTACATTTAAATGCATTCCAACTGATTACAGACTACAGTAGAGTTTCAAACATTTTTCCCTTTTTTCCTATACCTCTTACTACATCAGTTTTTTTCCTTACACACATAAGAACTTGAATCAGATAAAAATGCAGAGCATTAACTTTGGATAACCAAATACAGCACACGGTTGTTCCTCTGACATTCTTTTGTGACTGAACTTACACAAAAATTATGATGATTTGGTAGAATCAAGTCTAGGAGTGCAACACAAAGAAACAAGCTCAGAAGAGCTGAGCTAAGGAGAGAGAGTCTTAGCTATCTCTATCGCTAACCGTAGAGCTAGCATTTCCATGAATACTGATGCAAGGGGCTCTATTGTTTAGCACATACATCATCATCATCATCCTCTGCATCTGACCAAAAAGGATAAGGACAGTCAGATTTCCAGAGGCACAAAGATGCAGATGCTTAAGCACCTAATTCCCATAGACACTCATGTTACAAATAAATATCCAAGCAAGAAGACAGGCAGAAAATATTTCAAGCACTGCACTCAGGAGATGAGCTAAAGCTAAACAAGCATTCTGAATACTCCTGAAATATGCAGTGATCAAAGCCTTCACTCAGTTCTACACCCTACAGTTTAAACTTTCCTCCAGACTTGACTAACAAGAATAAAGTAAAGATGCATTTTATATCATTTTAATTTGCAAGAGCACTTGATACTTGAAAAGAGTAAGTTTTATTACCACTTTGCTTGGCATCTGACAAAAAGATATTAGTCTGTTGAGCACTGACATCTTTTTTCTTTTCATTTTCTTAATCAAAGGAAGAAACGGCAGAGTAAGTACTATTATTGAACAATGTCTGTAGATGGAAAACACCTTACCAGACATATGAACAGTATGAGACAGGTACTTAACAAGAGAGTCTGCTAAAATTATAGCTGCAGAGCAGTAAGATACAATTGATGATGGGTGGACAAGACAGGGAAGAGAAAATGAGAGATGATGAACTCTAGCCCCTATTCCAGGATGCACCTGCACTAATACGACTTGTTTGTCTAATATTTTTAAAACCCACTAAGGATGAAGACTGTACACTTTCCCTGGCAACCTGTGCAAGTACTTCACTATCCTTAACTTGAGTAGCTGTTCTGAATGCTTGCCTGTACCTCCTTCGCTAAATTTTTGGTCCATGACTTTACATCCACTGAGCGAATATGAATATCAGTTTATTCCTTTCCTTTCTCCATCAGTCCCATATGTATTTGAAGACTGCTACAAGATCAGTTACCACCACCAGTTCAAGAAAATGCAATGCCACTGCTCCAGAGTCATTCTGAAAAAGTAACAAGTTATACTTGCCCAGTTTTTATACTCCTCCTAGCCATCTGCTACGGGCCACCATTAAAGAGAGTTCACTGGGCCGAGTGGATCTATGTTGTGACCCATTACAGTTGTTCTTTTGCTCCATCTTTTCTTCTCTCAATTGGACAACTCAGTTCCTTCTGAGCAGAAAGCATACTCATACTTTCTGGATCTTTTACCATTCTGCTGCTCTCTTCTGGAAAAATTCCATCTGATTCATGTTTTTCTAAGGCATGCCTGTAACTAGATACAGTAGTCACCCTCCTACCAGTGCTAAAGAGAGCAAAAGGATCATCTCTATACTTCTTACAGGAAATATTCCTATTACATTATATTCTAGTACAATGGTTAGATCTTTTCTTAACAAAGTAACACTGGCTCACATTCACCTTGTAACTGATGACAACTTTGTTTCTTTGCTGCAGAACTCTCTCCAGATGTTCCCCATCTTGTATTTCTGCAGGTTTTTCTTCCTGCTTTAGCCCAGAACATTGTATGTCTCTTCTGACTTCTCCTAAATGGTTTCTCAACTTTGGCCATAACATTTCGGATTCCTGTGGGGGAAAAGAGAAAAAGCTGCAACATTAAAAATATCTGATCTTGTTTCTAAGAGTAGAGTCAAGAAGCCAAACACTTTCATTCTCCATGGCTGGACTACATCTCCCAAACAAAATACCAATGGCTGATGATTTTTTCCTCTTTTAAATGCTGTTTAGCAACTACCAGTCACCTACAGGCTCACTGGTTTAGTAGGTGCTATGTTGGTTTTCAATAGTGTTACTTTGAAAGCAGAATACAATGTAATAAGAAAACAACTGTTTTAAAAGAGCATAAGTATCTTCTGTTTGCACAACTTCTGTTGTTAACCAAAAAAAATCAAGTTTTTTAAAAAAGCCTAATGAAAACATCAATTTTGTATTAGTTACACCACATTTCTTCACCTCTTTACTGCAGGTACACTATAATGAGCATTTCCAAGATTTTACCGCTCTTTTCAGTTAATAACCCATACTTTCCTCACATTGTATTAACTGGATGAGAAAGGGAAACAGGAAGGTTCTACACAGCAATTAATGGGAAGAGCAAGCACCAGGTAACTTCTGGAACAAGGCCTGAAACCTCAGAGTTTGTTAAAGCTTGAGCCACACCTGAAAATTCAAGCTGGAAGTAAAGCATACTTAAACCTCTTTGGCCATCTCCCTGGCTATTCACGGACTGCCTGGCCTCGGATCTCTATTGTTTACCTAGCTTTAAAAAAAGTACACTGAAGCAAAGCTCCTCAAAGCAGGTATTGATCCCCTGGCTTTCATGTGCCGCTGTTGTGAAAGCCATACTCTTCTTGCTGTGATCTACCAGCCATTTTCAGAGCTGCTACCAGCCACACCATCAAGCTAAAAGAGGTCCTGCAAAGCGTTGTTATGGTGCTACTGAGCTAACTGCAGCCAGGCTTTCAGAAGTCACTAATTTGATCAGAGCTACTTGACACTCCCTACCTTCTGATGTGGAACATAAATTCTCCTCAGCTGCATCTCATTACAACACAAAATTAGCAGATCACTCCTCTCTTGCAATAACTCAAGTTCATCCTCCCCTTCCATTATTGGCAGTGACCATCTGACAGCGAACTTCAATCTTGCTGGCTTTTATTGTGCCAGCAGTACAAGAAAGGTTTTCCAAAGGGGACTGCAAGAGCCTTATCCCACTGAAGTTTCATGGAGCCGATGCCTATTTCTTTTAGGCTTCTTGAAAAAAAATCTCATCAATGCCCTTGTTTTATTAAGTGCCCAGTAACATTACTTAAAGTAGCAATTCCTCCAAAGAGTTTGATTAGCAACAGTCTGAATTATGCTTGTGCCACATGTGCTTTTAAATATACAGAAAGTCATCTAAGACTATAAAATTATAAATATATATATAATAGCATGGTAGTATCTGAGGAGGTGCTCTTCCTCAATATCATAGTTCAGCAAATGTACCACAGATGGTTTCTGGCTTTCCACAGGTTTTTAGTTAAGGAATTATTGTGGCAAAACTGCATACGGATGCCACCCTGGAGCCTATGCACATGACGCCACATCGACGCGAGCGGGGAGGACGGGCGTCTTCTCAGCGAGGAGCGGTGACCCCCGCTCACCCCTGAATCGGGATGTCTGTGGCCGGGTGGCAAAAAAATAAAAATAAAAATATATATACGCCAGTGGGAACCTGCTGGACGGGCGGTAAACCAGGGTCACACGGCCGCTCGTTGGCGCCGCTTTGCCCGCACAGCCCGCGGCGCCGGCACCGCCTCCCCCAACGGCCGCCATTTTCCCGCCCGCCGCCATCTTCTCAAGCGCCTCCTCGCGGTGAAGCGCGGCGAAGGGCCGCGTCTCGCCGGGGACCGGCGCCTCCCGCGGGTGGCCCGGAGCGCCGGCTCGCCCCTCCGCTTCCCCGGCGCGGCGGCCGGGCGGGGGGACGCCCGCTCTCCCTCCCTCCCCTCACGCAGCCGCGGTGCGCTGCGGTGGGGGGAGCTGCCGCTGCCGCCCTGGGGCCGGCGCTCGGCTCCACACGAATAACGGCAGCAAACGGCCGCCTCGCCGCGCGCCTCAGTCGAATAACGTCGCCTCGGGGGGCGTCGCGGCACCTAAGGCCTGGGCGCCCCCCTGCTGCGGGCTGCCCCCCTCACACCGCCCCTGCGCACTCAGGGAGGGCCGGGGCGCCTTCGGCCGCGTCCGAAGCTCGTCTCCCCAATCTCTTCTACTGCAAACAGCGTGATCTTGAGACACTTATCTAAATATCGGAGGAAAACGGGCAACCCGCATTGATTTCTTTTAGCTTGCAGAATGCCTGATGTGATGACATGCCACATCCTCAAGATATAGGATTTATTTATTTTTTTTGGTTCTTACCTAGTAGCATTCAATCTTTGAATAATTTCTTGATGTAAATCTGTTTCTGAATTTGGCGTGGTTGTGTTTGCACCCCGGCTATTTTTGAAGTCAACTAATGATGCTTTTCACAAATAAAAATGTCACCTAACTGAGGCAAGAACAAAGGCATCTAAACAGAAAAACACCGTTGAAGCCCATACTGTCAGTGAACAACTGATAACAAGCTTTTTTAAAGAAAATTGCATAATCTTCCATTACCCTTTGACAGCCAGGTACAACTAGCAAGCGTATGATGAAGAAGTTATCTAGACCTGTACCTAATTCCTTCATAAGACACCCAAGGGATAATTTAATTGGTGGTCTGAAAAGGTTGCGCATCCTCCAGCTCCCCTCCCAAATGGATTTTTTTCTGCTAGGAAGTCTTAACGACCCATCATGATATTCCACCTAACCATTATTATAGATAATTTCATTATCTCATTCTGGTCCAAGTAATACACCCTTCCTCACTTTTGATCCTACTGTTGTATAGACTGTCCTTGTTGCCATCACTTCCATCAAAGTAAGTCACAGTTAAACGGCAAGGAGAAATCAGTTTTTGCCCGTTAGTTGGAGGTAATCATTTGGCATACTTCCAAAACATGGAAATAGAAGAGGAAAGATTTCTTGAGTGCCAAAGGAAAATAGCCTTACCATTTAATTGCATTTAATTAATACTGTATGGTCCCAAGCTGACACTAGTAGACACTATTTTTCATTATGTTAACAATGTATTGATCTCCTCCCTCCTGCCAACTGCCTAGATCATCCTAACACTAAACAAATGTGATTGTCGTAAATCCAGAGCCTACTTATGAGTCTTTCAGCAGTAAACTCAGCAGCCGAGAAACACTATACTTTTTTTTTTTCAGTAATGAACATGACTGAACTTTGCTCTCATTTGAAAAACTGGTTACTGCCTACTTTCATTTATTTAATTCTAAATCTAGAAACAGATGCACTTATTTGCAATCTACCTCCTTTCAACTGGAAAAAAACCCATCAGCTTAATAAAGCTAAGGGAAACAAGGTCAAGTGCAAAGAAAACCAAACAAGTATGATCATTTGCAAATATATATGATATAGCATTGAAGACAGCTTTATAAGTAGAACTCCCACATCTATTTTAGGAAAACTGTTATCTGCAATACATATCGCCATTTGGATGATTAAGATACAAAGCTCTGAAGTCCTCAGGCATCTTAGTGGCTACATTACAGCACATGTTAAAAATCTGTTCATTTTATGCATGCAATCAGCTAAGAACCAGAAAATCAGCTTTTTGGCTCAGAGACTTACAGTCACCTTAGTTTACTTCTACATACATGTTAGTAATCCTCAAGATAAAGAACCACTGCTGTGTATTTAAAAACCTGAGACTGAGAGAAAACCACAGCTAGGGAAACAGAAATTCAAACCTTCATGTTTCTGTTTCTCCCCACTCACAAATATTGGATCAGTTCCTCACAAAGTAATTTCTGTTTCTAGATTCTTCTAAAGCTCTCAGATGTGTACACTGTTTTTCTTCCTGAATATCATCACTTGTATATACAAGGTTTATAAATTGAAAGAAAACTATAAAGTGAAAGCATTCACTTTTCCCCTGCTTGCAGAGACTCAGCAGACTTGTAAGTTAAAAAGCTTCCTTGGGGCATCCTGTAAATAAGGGCTTTATCATTTAAATACTTTCAGTCTGATGCCCATAAAAGACGTGCATCCCTTCCACTCCACGCAAACTCAGCTATTATGTGCTCTTCACTGGCTTTTCCATTTGTTCCCCCAAAACAAAAACATAAGAGAATACTCTTTTCACTTAAAGAAAGTATTAAAAGAGTCACTTAAAGGTGGGAGCCACCAGCCAGTGCTTGCATGCTAGATTGTTCTTTCCTTTGTTGGAAAAACAGGAAAAAAGACACCTGCAAGGCTGCCGCAGAGCAGGATACAACAAATCAGGAGAAGAAACAAGGGGCCTGAGCTAATGTCTTATGAGAGACTGACCCCTTCTTCTGTTTAACTCCGTATTTCACCTCATGGTGCAACTAGCAGCTGCTGGAAGAACTGAGAGATGTTTCTGTACCAGCTCTAGGCAAGAGGTGAAAAGTCTCCCATCTATCCTGTTTACCAACTGAAAGGGAAGAAGGAGCAGTCTTCACAGATGAGACAACAAATGGCCATGTCAGAGGTGTACCTCCATACTGCTGAGAGGAGGAAGGGCAGGTGGGCTCCCTGAGAAGGATGGGGCTCGCGTTGATTAGAGCAAGCTTCCATGGGGAAAGCAGTTTGTGTTTCCTGCAGTTTACCAATCCATCATGTGTTCTGCATTGACATTTCAAGCATTCAGAAGCCATTGGGGAGAAATATCTGGGTTTTGAACCTATAAAGTCCTCATTTTCAGCAGGTTTTCTTTTCAGCACACACAAGGGCCTGAAAGGAAAAAGCAAAACTTACAAAATGATACATTATCAGTACAAAGAGCAGAGCTCTTTAGGTTGTCAAAAGTTTCCAAGAACAGGTGCATACAATTTTGGGGGAGCTGGCAACACTTCAGTGCAGAGCCGCATACTTGCAAAAAGGTGGAAAAAGGAAGAAAGTATTCCCAGATGAGAGGAGAAGGTGGTAAGAGGAAAGGACCAGTGCTTTCAGACAAGGGCAAAAAAGAGTATTTTTCACTGTCATCTAATTAGGTACTGGGAGAAAGTAGTAACAAATTCAACATAATGGTACAAGATGGAAGCACGCAAAAAGGGATTTTTGTAGCATCATAATAAATCGGAGCATTTGTGCTTCCCAATTGGCTACATACTTGCTTACCAAAAAGCCACGTATTCAAGAATATCTTTTTTTTTCCATATTGTGCAATTATTCCACACTGGGAAACAGCTGCGCAGTTGTGGACTGATGCCTATATAGACTTTCTGTGTCTAAGCAGCCAAGCCTATTCCATTTTAGTATAACATACCTAATTGCTGTATCTGCAGGATACTTACTACTTAAAAATACAACATCCTCTTTAGAGTCTACTCAAAATATTTTAACATTTCTATTGAATATGGTAATCCCTCAAGTATGAGTAAAGGCTGTTCATCAATATTTTTGTCATGCCAGCACATCATCGTTTTCTTTCTGCCGCGTTTCTTTCTCTTTCCTGTACTTCTCTAAGGCATAATTATGTTTTGTTTGGTGGAAATTAGGCAAAGCTCTTCAATACCACTTCATTATGACCACCCTAAGGGTCAGCCCACTAAAAAGATGCATTATAGAGGTTTAGGAGATTCCCAAAGGTTATGGGGACCTTGCTTCTCTCTCATTTTGCTGGAGGGAAGGAACCAGATGTCCACAGAGAAGCTCTAGCATGCAAAATACTGAATTTTCTATGCTATTCTAAACTGTGCTTTCTGCAACTAAAACAAACATTCCCCTGCGCCACATGAGAGCTAGTACCCAAATGATTTGATAGTACAGTGCCTCAGTGCCTTATATCACATTTATATAAATACAAGGTAACCTGCTGTGCAATCACCCTCACCCAGGTTTTTTTTGAAAGCAAATTCATTTGGTTTCAGTGTAAACAGACTTTCATGAAGTGTTTAGGCTGGGGGAAAGGGCAAGATTCAAGAGGCCAGAAGCAGTTAAGAAGAAACAAGAATGGATAAAGTGTGATTAGGGCATCAAAGCAACAGAGGAAAAAAAGATCAAAATAGCCCAAGGAATGTTAGATATGGTCTCAACCAGCTAGTGGCAGCAGGAGGTAGAAGGCCAAGGGGGACACCGGGAAGGTCAAAAGGGAGGTGAGAGGCAGATGCATTTGGACAGTGGAGACCACGCACAAAGATCCAAGGAGGACAGGAGGTATGAGCTGTCTTTAGGGTGTCTGTGAGAAAACTAATGGAGCTGAAGGAAAATGAAATGATAAGGCCAGGAGACATCATTTATGTCCTGGTTTATTCAGGTGAAAAAGATAAGAACAGTTTAAGGGATTTCATTATTTGAACTTCTCAAAAAGACCACGCAGCATCAATGTAGTCCCTTCTTGCCCTGAACCTGACAGGATCCCTTGTGATGTCTGTAAAGCTTTAGCTACATCATCTATGTTTTATAGGGGAATCAATGCTCATTTTTCCAGCTTTACATGCTAAAAAGGACAATTCAGTCTCAATCCCCAGAAGGGCAGTGTTACTAGAAAAGGTCACCGATTTATGCCATGAGGTTTGAAGGAGAAACACCGTCCAATAGACAGACTTAAGCAGAGGTTTGGCACCGAGTCTCACAATACAGAAATACCACTTTGTAACATGAAGATGTGCAGTGCTGTGACTGCGGCACAGGGTTTTCCACTGAGAAATTAAATATCTGTAATAAAGTATTTCTGTAGGAAGCCTGCCTGGGAAATCGTGTCTGTATTTAATTCAGTGGAGAAAGTGTTTAGAAGTAGTTCAGCCTTGCAAAAAATATTGCCCCTCGGTGTAAGTAAGGTCAGCAAGAGCCTGAGTTATCCAGCACATAACAACCGATGAGCCTTTATAATCCTGACAGCAGCTTGGTTTTGTTCTTCTCCTGAGAGCACAGGAGATGTGTTAGGGTTTAACATGCAGCCTGTTTTATTAGTTCCTGGAAGGAAGGATGATAGTGCTGTAACTCCCTTTTGTAAAAATGTTTTAAATGCTCAGTGATTCTGAATGGCTTTGTTAGTCACACTATCCCTGCAGGGTAAAAAAGGCCATATTCTGCCCATTTACTTACAGACAGCAGAATAGCATCTATTTTTGAGCTCCTCAAGGTTGCAACCTCTGTGTAACCCAATGAAGAACATTTTTGTCAATCGTCATTTTAATGTGTATCTTATACACTTTTAACCTTTACTATTAATTATTCATATAATAAAAGGTTCTGCACGCCAGTCCTTTAGCAATTTTTCTCCAAGAAGAATGAGCTTATAAGATGTAAAATCCCAAAGTAAAAAAGAAAAAGGTTATCATTTCAGTTTCTCACTACCACTTCTACAAGGAAAATGCTACAGATGATGCAACATGTGCAAGCACACATTATGAGGAAATCTACTTACCATTACATTAGAGATGTGGGCATGTGTGCATACATATTTTATGTAGATATTTGTCCTTCTTTCTCACAGGGGGATTACTCAATATTTAAAAATGCACAGAAAATAATACTTTACAAAATGGATTCTCATTTTTGATGTAAATAGAAAATTGCAAATGAAGACATTCTCTCAATATCATTTAAAATGCCCTCTTTTTTCCTTTTTTTTGGTGGGGGGAAGACAGTTCCAAAGAAATGATTTAGAGTCTCCCATGAGGAGCATGGGGTGCATTTTCAGATTTCTACATAGAAGATTAGAGACAGAGCCCCAAAGCCCTGCTAAAGTTAATAGTTATTTCACAGTAAATCCTCTGCCACCAACTTGAGTATTTACTCCCAGTTAGAGAATAAAAAGAACAGTAAGAGGCCTAAGAAACTTTGTAAACTTCTGCGGATGAGCAGAATTGAATTATCTTGAAACCAATAAACTATTTAATGGTAAATATGTATTTACTCACAATACTGTAAACCTCTTTAGCAGTAGCTGTCGAACAGCATTTTTCTCAACACTTCTGTCAACATATCCCTTCAGCGCCATTAGTGACAGGCAGCCTTGTCCCTTTGACTGGGACATGTCTAGGGGGCTGGCTGGGACTAGGAGAATGCTTGGAAGTTCACTTTCGTGCATACATAAACATGAAACCCATTACGCAGGGTATTTCGGAAAACTTGCGAGGATTAGGACCACGCGATTCAAACATGCTAAACAGCCCCAACTTCTGTAAAGTCATCTAGGAGCTGCCATAAGGTTGCCAGAAAGACAGAGGGTAAATGGATAATATAAATGCATTTCCTAATGGGCTTAAAGAAGCCGCAGGCCAGCACATCTCCCATCCCGCATCCCCACTACACTGGCGTTGGCCCCTCTCCTCCTAGGCTCCCCTGGCCTTTCCCAGCCATGATCGGATCGGAGAGTTTCTAAACTGGATAATTAGGAAACGGGGGGATAGTTCACTGCGCAGGGCCCAGCGGGGCCAGGGAGGCCTGAGTATGTTGCTTGTCGCCAGCACCTCCAAGCAGCCCTGCAGCTCTGCATTTCCTCTTCTTACCCACACGACCGCAGAAACGAAGGCACCAAGAAAGGGAAGCTAATTGGCCAGGCTAGCAGGGCAGCGTTCAGTGGTGCGGACACGGGGTACTGCTCTCACAGGAGAAGTATCATCGTTTCCTCCCCCGTATTTACCAAAATCCAAGCAATGGGCTTTTTCCTGTCATTTAAAATTCAGGAGTGATCCCAGAATAGCGTTCTAGGGAAGAGGGAAGAAGAGGAGCTGTCTGTCACTGAGGAGCTTCTGTTTTCAGCGTACCAGAAGGTGTTGCAAGTTCTCCTGGGCCCCCATGTCCCCACCAGGAAGGATGTGGGGTGGGAATATGGAGTGGGAACACACAAACAGCTTCATCTGAGCACGAAGGAGCCGCTGATATGTGGCACTTGCTAGCCCCACGGGCGCATGGTGTCACTGCAGGGCTATAAAGAGGTAACTTCAGGCCTTCAGTGGAAGCAGGGTAAGTTATCTCCGCTTCGTCCGGGGGCAGGAGCAGTCAGGTGCCATAACTGCCACCAAGCAGCTGCCAGGTGGTAACCTGCCTCCTGCTTGCGGCGGCGGTGGCAGGGGGTCTGCGCCTGCGCGGTGCCGCAGCCTGTTGCCGCTGCTCTACGTTGTACGTGCACACCACCACGACCGATGCTTACGGAGGGGAAAGGTAAACGGGAGTCCTCTCAGCTCTCCTCCTCCTCCCCGCAGGGCTGAATTTGCAGCTGTCCGATAGGCAATTAATGGTTTTAATCTGCCCCGGCTCTGTGTGCCTTGCGCAAAGCCTGCTGCGAGTGCTCTTGTGAGGCTCTGCTCCGTCTGTGCTGCCTTTTCCACTGTCTGCTGCGCGGTTCCGGGGCTCTGCCGCACGCACCGAGTGCCGATGTCCAGGGCAAGCGCAGCCAAAACAGACAAACCGCCAGCGGGAGTTTGACATCCTTGCAGCAATATGTTTAAACTCATTGCTGCGAGCGGCATAAAAAATGCAAGTCGCTAGCTGCGGAGAGGTTAGGGAACACGCCGCACTGAGGTCTGCAACGGAGCAGATTGCAAACATATGCAGAACTAAAAATATATGCAAAATGGCAGCTCTCTGCATTCCTTGTGGAACAGAACAAAAAAAAGCCCTGAGAGAGTCAAGCAGCATATGATATCAGTTGTTCACAAAAAACAAAACGAGAGAATAACCATTACATGTGAGCTGATAAGGTTGTCAACACTATAAATTTCTTCACAGCTACAATCATGAGTATGGTCCAGCACTCTCTGGAGCCGTGCTGGAACAAAAACTGTTATCCATCTATGCCAAAAAATTAGCTGACTATCACCAGTATTTTACTGGTCTACCCAAACTCAGGCATATTTATTGGGGCAAATAAGCAGCCCTTTCCGACATACCATCAAATGCTGCTGTGCATAGCAAAAGGCCCAAATCAGTCCACATCAAAAGTACTGCCAGGAAAAACAAACAGAGTGACGGTTATGCTGGGGTCCTAGCAGATGGAAGAAAATTACCCCCAGATGTCATCCCTAAAGGACAGATACCTTTGGCAGATGTCAGGAGAAAGGAAACATGGCACAAAGTAACGAGGATCAGGCACGGACGTCTAGAAGAAGCAGCCAGCTAACTTACTAAAGCAGACAGCAATGCTTTGCTCAGTGCACGTTGAGGGCACAAAACAGAGCAAGCCAAAGAGGGATGGAAAAAAGAAACACCAGACTCCTGACTGCTTTTGGAGCATGAAAGCAGCTGGTTCTTCAAGTGACAGCAAACATGTTTCAACTACCAGTGACAGGAGCAGCAGAGTCGTCTGCCGAGCCCAGGTGAGCTCCAGAAAGCTTACCAGAATGGGAGGGCGAGAATGAGAGCGCCGCCGGCCAGTCCAACATCAAGGAGCATTGCATTTTGAACTCTGCACGTGACGCTGAAGATAACTTCTGGTGAGAAGAAGAGGCTGGAGAGCAATGCTATGCCAAAACAGGGAGGAAATGTTGAAAATAATGAGGGGTAGTGGCTCAAGTGGAGATGGAAAAAACCTTGACCATTAATTTTTCCTTTGATTTGCAGAATCAGATTCTCACGTGTTTTACCATTTTTTCATTTTTACTTCAGGAGTAAGAGTTTGATATTTCTGAACTGCACAGTTGCACGAAGTGAGCTCGGGATTTTGCACTCTCCAGCCATTGCATTTCATCTTAAAATACGTATTCTCTTTCGAGGACCTCTTTTAAAGTGCAAGCTCCTATTAGACCATGTTACAGTTGTTCAGTATTTTTGCCAGCGTGCCTTTGTACTTCACAACAGTGGCAGAACAATTTAGCCCTGTTTTTCCTCTTGTTGTGACTCATTTAAATGACAACATTTAAATATCTTTTCCTGTTAGCGAAAACAATTAAGATACCAGACTGTCCCTATCCTATTTGCTTTGAGTTGTCTCTTTAACTGGATTTTTGTTCCCATTCCACTACTTCTTGTAAGCAAGAGGAGCAGTGGCACTATCGCACAAAGTCCACAGTAAGCCAGCGTATTACCCCAGCGTGTATATCCATCGCGCTCACTGTGCTCACTCGGCTGCAGTCTGGGGAATGGTCTCACCGCAAATAGCCTTTCGGAGGGGGAGGAAAGGTTAAAGCAAAATGCCATACACAGGGCCAATATTCACGAGCAAGAAAGCCATACCGAGGAGAGAAGTACCTCCTGCTTGTCCTGTTGGGATTGTACCATCCTCATCTTGACCTCCCCGATTTCATATCTGGGTCACTCAATCTATGCTTCATTCCTACAGATTAATTTCTAGTCTCCGTGTTAACTCTTTTTTCCTGTCACGGCATCCTTTCCCACAGCTATGACAGACATCCGTAAATTAGTAGCAAGCCTTCATAAGACTTTTGTTACCCTCCCCTAAGCAAACAAGGGACAGAAGAACGCATCTGAGCTAGGAAACACAGGTAAAATCCTCAGCCTCTGCTCCAGCCCTCTGCCTTGCCTAGAAACACTCGTGTCCTCAGGTTCTGATACCTTGTGCCTGGAGCATAAATTGCTATTAGGTTTCCATATTGCCCAAAAAACTGTTCTGATTCACATAAGCTTTTCACACTGAACACAAGCAAGAACTGTATCCATCCCCACTCCATATAGTCAGGACGGGAGAGATTCTCAACAGACAGTGAAAATTACACCTCAGACTTATTAACTGATTTCTAAACTATTACTTTTGCTCTTAATGCCTGACTCAAGTCAATGTGAACTGAGAACAGGAATAGATTTTGTAAGATGTAAAATACACCTGTTCACACTGTAAAATGTCTGCACAGATTTATTGTAGATTCAGTGACCTAGCAGGCTTAAAACCAGCGTGGGTCCATGAGAAAACGTTGTGGCCAGCTGGGCTACATTGCTTTCTGGAGCTCTAGATCAGAGGGAAAGGCACTGATACAGCTTGTCCACAACCTGGAGCCACCTGATAAGCAAAGCAGAAGAAAAACCAAGGCTGAAGCAAGATGCAAAGTCTTCTTTCCTCTTTCCAACACAGAGATGCAGTTGAGTTCAGACCCTCAATGAAAACCACAAGGGCAAATAAGATCAGGACCTTTTCCTCTTCATAAGGCCAGCAATGTAAGCTGCTTTATCCCAGCCTCTTGCTAAAAACCTGTAATGACTTTCCTGACAATTTAACTGATGGGTGTTCATGTTTTAATTGCAACATTAGCAAGAAGTATGAGTGGATATGGAGAGGACTGGGCAGCCAGCTGCAAAATCATATGGAAAATTAGAGGAAGTGAGGCATAAAGTGATTCTACAAATCCCTGGCAATAGGTGCCCTCCAAGTTAGCAATCTTGCAATCAATTATTTAAGCAATCTTGCTAGAAAAGTAGTTGTGCTGTGGTAATAAAGATATATGTATAATGCATACAGTTTATCCAAAAGCAGCGAACTGTTCTGACTGTATTCACGGCGCTTTCCAGCTATCAGCAGGAGATGGACAAGCTGCCTTCCTGCTTCGTGCCAACGCAGAGCTGAAGTCCATTTGTTGCTCGCTGCCCATGTATAACATACACCGCTGATTTTTCATTCGCAGTTGTATATGTGCCAGCAGATATCAACCCAGCCAGAAGTACGAGTGTTTGACTGACCTTTCTCAACAAACCGAAACAACCATGCTTTTAGACGTGGAGCCCCATGGAGGTGGTTCTCCAAGGAATAACACTACAAATTTAGAAAGCACCAGCAGACTAGTGAAGTGGCCAAAGATGTCGTTACACGGTCTGGATCACATTTAACTTGTGACAGTGGGAATAAACAGTATGGACCAGGGCAGTGAACCTTTGGCCATCGCTGCGGCTTCCTGAATGAGCACTGTTTCCGCACTCCTGTAAGCGGAAAGATTTCACTGCAGAGCACAGAGTAATGCGGCTGGGATACTTGCTGGCATGAGGTGGCTTTGGGGCATGTTAAGTTAAAGTGGCTGAACAGCTTTCCTCTCCAAATTTTCAGAGACCACCAGCTGGCCTCAAAATTTCGCTTGTGCCAACATGGAAAACTCAGCTATTTTACCTTTTTTTTTTTTCCAAATACACATCAACCAACTCCAACTTTGAATGGCCAAAGAAGAATTTGGACCAACACGGCACCAGTGACAATGGGGACTGGTTTGTAGGACACATCTACTGAAACATGAGGAGTTCAGAGCAGCCCCAGATTAAGCAAACAGGACTCCAAACCAAGCAATTTCCTATTTGGAGGAAAAAAAAAAAAATGGAAGAGATTCAGTAAAACCATTCCACATGGTAGACTGGATAAACTGGTCAACTGCAGAACTTTTCAGCTTCTTGAGAGCCCTGAACACTGAGAAGTTGGAAGGGCTAATCTTTTTCAAATATATAACTGAGATTCAAAAATCTTTAACATATTCCACCAGCATAATAATATTTTAATACCCCTTTGAAGTTTCATTAAAGTGCTATATTGGTCTTCTATGAATAATTAAACTATCATTTCGGTGGTAATAAATGGCAGAAAAGCAGCAAGTAAACAAACAGAAATACATAGACATCTCTGCAATTAATTTTTGAAAAAAAGTAACCTTTTCAGCTAGTAAAAAATAAAACTAAAAAAAATGCAATTATACCTAACGCTAATGCAACCTTTAGTGTGGAAAAGAGAGCAACTAAAATGGCCAAGCGAATAAGAAACCAGATGCTTCTCTGCTAATATATTTGTATCCGCATATTTTTAGGCAGAATGATGCAATAGGTGAAAAAAGCCATTAGTATACAATTTTCTAAAGAAAACTGTCCTAAAGGACAAGATCATACCAAATTAAGTCAGATTTTATTTGCAATGGATTGGTTCCAATTAGAGCTAGATTAAAAACCCAGATCAGAACAACCCTATATATTATTGAAAGTTCTACATATTGATTCCCTGTTTAAAACTGTCCTTTCATAAAGTGAATTATTTTATTCCAGGACAGTAGACATGGAAGGAATACTGATCAAAAACTGGGGGTTTTAGTAGTGAAAATGGATGTAGGGCAAACATTAAAAACAGAAGATGAGAAATTCTTCCCACCTACTGCCATTTACAAAATGTTTATTAAAAAAAAAATTAAGATGTCTGAAATGAAAACAGAAGTTATCTTTTTATTTCCTTTAGAAATATCTTACAAGAGATTTAAGTTTTTGTTGGGAATTTACACAAGAGAAGGAAAACCAATGGGGGAAAAAAAATCCCATTTTTCAGCTGCTCTTATCATAAAATGAGACTTTTTCCTGTCTTACCATCAACATCACCTGTGTTGGAGCTGTTCTGAGCCACAGTGTCCAAGTAACTTCATGGCTGCGAAGTTAACATTTTCAGAAAAGAGGAAATAACTCTGTGAAATAATTTCACGTTATGACAAAGCTTGACATAAAGAAAAGTATTACTGCTCCCGAAATGACTAATCCACAGAGTTCAGGCTTGTGAAAATCTAATAAACTTAGTCCTGGCTTTAAGCGATTTCTTTCATTTGTTTAAGGAGCTGACTGACTGCTTCAGGTTTACCTCTCCAAAGGCAGACAGTCGCTCTGCTAACACTCTGCGCGGCTCAGAGGCGCAGGGCTGCTGCAGGGCTGCTGTTCATTGCTGCATTCAAATACATGTTCCCGTAAATAGACTGCATCTTCCTAATAGAATTAATTTTGCTAGTAAAATGACAGGAAAACACAACTTGAAATTGGGAAGCGGACACCATTGTAAAGTATCTTATGAACTAAAATCAGTTTCATAATGGAGTATTATCTGTCTTCTCTACTGGCAAGTTTTGTATATTGTGCACATACGCACATAGTACGTCCCTAGAGTTAAACAAATTCCCCTACAAAATATTCTCCTAAATTTTCACTTTTGTTTAATCAATGCAAGGTTTTCAGAGCCTTAAAAGGTTACATGCACCCACCCGCCTTGGTGCGTCGGGAAGATTAAACCCTGCCATCATCTACTTCTGCAGGTTCCTTGCCCCGCACTTTGCAAAGCACAATCACTTGTAGAGTTTCCTCCATGAACCCCCTTGCGGTCTCTGCATTTAGGGGCAGAAGGCTACGCATTGCACCTGAAACCACAGCTATGAGTCAGGCTGAGCAAAGAACTAATCACGCGTTCCCTTAACTCTGCAATTTTCCAGCTTGTGAACTGGGCATTTGTCCATCCCAAAGCTCCAAAGTCTGCCCAAAACTAGAGAAAGCTCAGGCATTCCTTGCATTGGGCAAAGCTGGCACGTAGATTTTCAGGAACCGTTCATCGCTGGGGATAACGCAGAGCGGGATTTTGTAGTGTGACTGTCATGCACGAGGTTGCCTTTTTCTGCCTCAAACCACAGGTCATTTTTAAGGACCACGCTGCCTAAGCAATACAACTGTTTTCCTGGTTACGAGTGGATTTCAGGGAAGTTTCTAATTCAAGAAGAAAAAATGAAATACAGATAGCCAAAACCAACGTGCACGCAGACCAAGGAATAACTGCTACTCAAGCCTGCCTTCAGAGGTAGGCTTCAAAAGAAAGAAAATGAATACTCTTTCTACTCAAGAATCATCCTAAAAATAAAAGTGTCAGTTAGACCTGACAAGACATTTGAATGCCAGTGAAGATTTTCTTGCAGCGTATGTCACATTGTGACAGGGTGCCAAGAATTTCATCGAATACAAAAAGAAGGGCCTTCATTTCCCTGCCATTTCCAGCCGGCGCTCCCGCCGCAGAGCAGCCGGCAATGCTCACAGGGCCGCCGAGAGCTTCTAACTAGACGATGAAGAGCCGGAAACCTAGTTTCATTGAACACTTACCCGCCTGGACAGAGGGTTACTTTAAAATAAGTTGTTTTTTTTCTCTCTCTCTTTGAGCAGAGAGAAGGAGGCACTGGGCAGAGAAAACAGCACGTTGGGAAGTAGCCGCAGGGAGACCTTACACCAGGGAACCGCGGGACCCTCGTCAGTCTGAAAGGCTCTCTATTATTTACGGCAACCCTTTGGGCTTTTTCTACCGCAAAGGCACTGCAATTGTCTTAACCGTACCCAGTGTTAATGCTTTATCTAGTTGGCAAAGAGCTTATGACACATTCCTAAAGCTGGATCCAGAAGGCAGGTATATGCTAAGTGAAGTCCGGGGCAATCCCTACCGGATCGGTGATAATGCTGTATTTATACTGTGCACAATTTTTGCTATTTTGTATTTAATCAGTTTGGGCTGAAATGAATTACGTTTGCACAAGCTACTGAAGAAGCAAAGAAACTTTTAATTTTAACACAACTTTTCTTTGAAAAGGGACCAAACATTGCATAACCAGAAACACAGTTGAGAGGGGAGAGCTGCCCGTTCACACAGCCCTGGGAACTACAGGCTGAGCTCGAAGCACAGAAATTTTGTTTTAATCCGCTGAGAATTGTTATTTTCAGTGCCAGGATCTGGGCTTTCTGGTAGAAAAGCTGAAATCTGGATTGAGCTGGCAAATACCAACAGAGAGTGAAATTTCAAAAACAAATTCTCCGCCAAAAAGCAGGCAAGGCGATGCGAAGAGCCGTATTGCTGTCCCGCCGTCTGCAGCTCTTTGGCTGGTGCACCTCCTGGGACATAACTCACAGCATTTCCAGCGCTTACAGAAACACCTCTTCTTTACATCTCCCCACCTTTTCGGGTGGAGAAAGCAGTCGCTCGGCTCTGACATGGCACTAGCCGAGAGACGGCGCCCCAGAGGGCTGCCTGACCCTCCTTGGCTGCCGTGGGAGAGCCCGTAGCCCTACAGAAAATGTCTCCGATACGCGGACTGGGAAGTCAGTCTCATGTTGAAAAACCACAGTTCAATAGCACCTTTGGATAGTTTTTCATGCCCTGCAATTTCAGGGCTCTGCTCAAAAGGCCGAAACTCTGAATAAGCCAAACACATGACCCAGAAGCTTCCCGTATTTCCCCAAGCACTTGGGGCTCACCTCTACCATCACGAGCTAAACATCAATCCTGTGTTTTTAATGCAAAAGGGATTACAGCGAGATTCTCTCTATAATCTCTTTTATAGAGAGATCCTCTCTGTAGGGGGGGTTATTATTATCTATTCTATAGAGCTGAAGACAAGGAGGACACCATCTTTTTATTAAAATGCACTGCTGTCAGGTTCCCTCAAGGACTCCCACCAAAAATAGCATTTCTGAACACAAGTTCCTAGCTCCTCACGACACGTTCAACAGATGATCCATGGAAGGGTATACCATATTCAGAGAAAAAACATATTTTGGGAAAAAAACAGATGTATCTGTTCCCAGGATTCCCAGGATCCAATTTACAAACTTTTCAGAGTTAGCTGGAGCCCTCCACCATCTAGCACAGGCTCTGGGGATTTTGCTCTCAGCCAGAGCATTCATCAAAAAACTTACTTGCTAATTATACCGTACCTAGAGTGCTCAGCTTACCAGGGAAGGTCCATATTCACCAGCTGTTAATCATGATCAGCGTACTGTAATGGCATTTAATTTTTTCCGTGGGACATGAGGTGGCCTGAATGCGCACTGTAATAATTACCTTTAATTTAAATACTTTACTTTTTTCCTCTTATGGTCTAAGCTGTTGTGCTTCCATCTCTGTGGAAAATAATTTGTACCTAATTTGGGCTCCAGCTACCTTCCTGTTTGGTGTTGCACTGGTAAGCGCAGCGCTGAGCACGTCCGTACTGCCAAGCGGGAGCTGTTTCTCGGGAGTGCTAACGAGCAGCAATTATAACAGCGTAACAGAGGGAAGTCTGACGTTAAAATAGCAGAAGAGCAAACACGAGGTGAAACAAATGAAAACCACCAACAGCTAATGCACGTGATTGATGGGAAGGAGTGCCGACGTTGGGCAAAATCCACTGTTTGTTATTAACTGCATTCTAGTAAGGGCAAGAAACCACGGTCATCACGTAGGCTGTGCGTCAGCATCACCTCGGCAAAAATCAGTATCAATAAAGGTCAAATATCTTCCATCACAACTTAAGACTTTCTGATTATGCTAGATTTTAGATCGTCCCAATAGACCGGAGAAATAAATGAATTCCACAGTATTTTGGTATCGTAATGCCCAGGCCATGCTTTCAGGACATATGAGGGTCTCTTTTTGACAGAAAGAGAGGTTTTTACAGTGGTTATTTCCTGTGGAGAAAAGTTCTTCAGATTTAAATAGGCATCACTCCGAAGAACCATGCGATGCAAATAAAATCTGATGCTAACAAGTGATGTTTTATCGGAAGATTATCTTATCTGCTCCAGAAACCATTTTTCAGTTTTCTAATATGGTATGATATTGATTTATTTTCAGTTTCCTCATATTTATATGCTTACTTTTCATACTGCAGTAATGCGAGGATTAAAGAGTGTGAGCAAGTTTTGCCCCCTTCAGACTATTTAACTTCTCCAAAATGAGAACTGGAAGTGATTATTTTTGACAAGCCTTCACTCTGCAGGCTACCAATAGCTAGATAACTACCCCTGTGAAATAAATGTCGATATACAATTTTTATGCATGACATTTTTCCTGTCCAAATGAAGATGTCAGCAAGATCTAAACACTTCAAGTTAGTATATAGCAATTAATCTTGGAGTTAGTAAATTTAGCAGCCTAAAATATGCAGGACACATCCAGAGTGGATGGCGTCTATTCACGGCAGCATCAGCTGCAACGCACGCGCAAAGGGCAACCAAGTGCCTCGGCCGCAAACCTGCCCCAACGTCTCTCATGTCAGCACACTATATCATATTTATTACAGTGAATATGATTAACAGCAACTTCTGTGCCAGAATCGAGCCTGTACTCATCCACTGTGTCAGCTCTTGGATTTGCAAGGCTTTCCACAAAGTTTACTATCCTTACAGGTTAGACTTCTCTCTCGCACGCTCCTTCCTAGACACACGTCTCCTCTCAAATTTGCCTTCTCCCTCCTTTTTTTTTGGTGCCATCCTGTATGCTGTCCTAGCAGCGGGATTTAGACTGCCCTGTACCGTTACTTGCTCCCACAAACACCCAGCACCACTCTCCATCAGCCCTGCGGCCTGTTGCAGAATTAGCCTGGACTCTGCTCTTTCCCCAGTGATTTCTTCCAAGCCAGTGCCCGCACGTGCATGAATACAGATACAGACGTGTGCAGGCATGTGTGTATGCACATGTGATAGGAAGTCCAGGGTCAGCAGCTTTAGGGGTTTGCTTAGACCTCTATCATACAATTTGCAGCACAGAAGCTTTAGAAAGACATCCATTCATCCGCCGCGATAATCTCCAGCTCCTTTGTGCCTTTGACAAAAATATCCATCCAAGTGGCATCTGAATAGGATGTCCTCGTCCTTTTCTCAGGCCAACTTGCAAGTTAGTTATGAGGCAAAAATACTCTTCCTTCTCCAAGGATTTCTGGAGCCTCCTGAAAATGAGCTGGACATACTAAGCTGCTTCCACTTGACTCGTGATTTTTTTTTCATTCCATGCCATGCTGAATTAAAAAAAAAAAAATCATTTTGGCTAGTGGGTCAGCTAGATCTGCACTAGTTACAACTTTAGTTATTTGAAATGTCTTAAGATCTTTCTGTAACTGTGTGTTATCTTCCTTTGCTCAAGAAGTAACATAAGCTAGAGCTATGTCTCAGCCCAGCTCAGCGATGAACGCATGGGTTTCTACAGCAGCCGCATCTGAAGAAGAGCACAGCATCCTCCAATTTCCAGCGGTGTGCCTGACTCGGCTGGCAGGAATCAGCGTACTGTCCTGTCTTCGTTTTGCCTGGTGGCTCCCAGGAAGTCTAGCAGATGCAGAAGTGATATGTCAGGGCAAAAACACCCAAACTTTTTGGCCTATTACTCCTATGTCCACGACCAGTGTGATTTCAAAGCTTTCCTTCAGCTAGAAGCCCACGTTCAGACACCGGAGCAAGTTTTTGCACATCTGCTGTCCCATGGTGTTTCCTGGGCTAGATCGCAGCCCACGTTGTGTGTCCAGAGAAGAGGACCTGTTTCATACACACTGTGGAGGAGGAGTCCATACGCAGGCGTTGGTGAGGAGCAGCCGATGCCGGGTGTCTTCCTCCTGGGGGAGATGGTGGGGTTAGGCTCTTGCGCTAGCTTCTCCTACTCCTCTCTATATTGCTCACCAGTGCAAGGCTTATCTACTTTCCAAATTACAGTAGAAAAATCCACACAGTTCAGAGGAAATTCGGACAACTGATGACTGACTTGTATTTAATTGCTCGCAAGCTACTTGTAAGTAATGAGCCATGAGTCATCTATCTCTGCTCTGAGGTCTGGACTGAAGACATCTGGATACCTTTGGCAAATTCTCCAGTGTGTGGCCATGCAATTTATCCCATCACGTATCACCTTTACTCATGTGATATATTTGACAAGGAAGAGAAAAGAAAATGTGCTTATGTATATGTGCTTGTGCGCACGCGTGAGTGGGTGCATACAGACACACAGACTTGCTGACTAGTAACCATGTACATCCTGCCTTAGAAGAAATTACCTTGGAAAGGGCAGCATCTCCAGGCTAATTCTCCAAAAGACCACAAAGCTGATAGACCATGCAGCAATTTAATTTCTATAGAGCTGCAGGCATTTCTAGGGTGCAGTAAGTGACACAAGGATGTCTCAACTTGCTGCTAAACACCAAGTCATTTACAGAGTTTCATGGCTGTGCTGGGTTTTCTGGCAAAACACAAAGCACAGTGTGTGTCCTCCACAGTAGTGGTTAGATGTTTTTTTCCCCCAAACCATTCTATTCAAGTTTTCCAGCATTAAGCAAACTTCTTGCAGAGAGTGCCCTGGAGGCCAGGAAGCGGGAAGGCTGCCAAGATCTTTTTGGAAAACTTTCAGCCCTTCGCCAAAGAGCCTGACCCTGCCCGTGCTCCAGCCTCACGTCGGCAGCAGATTAGCCCTCCGTGAGCTCAGCTGAGAAAGAGGCAGAAAGGAGATTCCTTAAACTGGATCTCTGGTCACACAGAGAAACAGAACTCAACATATGCTCCTTATGGAAAGGATAGGACTGCTGATCATTTCTTAGGGAAAAATGTGGTGTTTTCCATCCAAGGTGTTTCCAAGCAGAACCACGGAGCATCCAGAAACGGTGCTCTCCCTCTTCCTGCCCACTACACCTTTTCCATATATTCAATACAACACATTGAATTTACTTACACACTTTGGACCTCTGGTAAAAAAAAGTATTTGCATGCTAAGACGCTATTTTGCTTTCTGTTAGTTAAGAGAGTGGTAAGGCCTCCTTCAGCACACAGGGGCCATGTTCACTAAGTGTTACAGCTGCCAGAAGAGCTCGACAGCGGTCTGTACTTTTTAATGGGGATCTGAAGTGCGCTCTCTCTGAACCTGTCGCTGCAATGAGAGATGTTGCCCTTTTCAAGCTGGCTGAAGGAATTACAGCACCACCGCCTTGCCGCTGGCCACTCCTGCACAAATTTGAAGTCTGATGTAGAAACCCCGCAGGGTTTGCTTGGGAGAGGATACAAATCCACTGCCTTTTGCCCATTAGACAGCACAGGCAATGAAAACCAGGATCATGCCGGCATTTACACGCTCCGAGAATTCACCTGTGTACTGGAGAGCCTCATCAGAGGCCCCTCTGCTGGCTTTTTTCTTCCTTCTTGCACACTGTGGGGCTCGACACAAAATGCAGAATGACTGGGAATTAATCGATACTTTAAATACATTATTTATGCCTGAGGACTCGCTGTTTCAGAGAGCAAAATGAAGGCTTGAATAATTCAGCATTTCTGTCTGCTGAGAAGTGTTAAACGTTATTTTTAATTAATCAGCAAATATTAAAATACACTTTAAAAATCCACTTAATCAGCTGATAACTCTATGACCAAACAAGTAGCACATTAGATCAAAATACAATCCCCAAAAGCCTCGCGCGGAGCGTTAGCCTGGAGGTCTCCAGGCCCTTCCCGGGCTCGCGGGCTGGGACCGAAGCAGCAGCACTGCCCACGTGGACGCAGACTCCTATGAGGACCTGCACTCGAGTTTAGGCTGCACCCACACCAACCTGGTTGCCAGCGGCTTTGCAATGCCATGTTAAAGCATTTCGCTATTTTTAGGGCGAAAAGTAAATGACTTCAATGCCAGGACATGATCCGTTGGACGTTAATGCTTGTGCGTACGCAATGGCTCACGTGGGGCTATTTCTCCGCGACAGTCACTGCTTTTGGATTATGCTCAAGAGACTCTTTGGAGAAATACTTGCCAACCCTCTTGCCCCCAAATCCTACATGTTGCATCTCTAAACTGGCCTGGGACTCAAAAACCACCTGAACGAGAACCTGTAAATCACAGGAACAGGAGCGAATAACAAATTGTGAGCTTCCCACCCACCCTCCGCTTTTTGTTTTTGGAAAGTGCTACATTGATTCTTGGTGTCCGTCCTAGCTCACAAGCCCACTGACAGACAGCTTTAACTCTGCTCATAGAGAAAACAGCCGGAGGAAAAGAAAAAAAAAGGGTGACACTGCTAGACCAGCACCCTCTGAAGATTTACGGGCAGTATTTATGTAATCTTCCCCACGGCTGGCCAGTCTCCAGAGGGAAAACACCAGTCCCTTCTCCGTGCCCACCCACGGGCACACCACGACTGCCTGCTGGGTGCCCACGCAAGCAGCAACGCAAGGACCGAGGACCCGGTGATGACTCTGCTGGCCCGTTCCGCCTCTTCCTGCTCTCCTAGTAGATACAAAGATATCACCAAGAAAAAAACCGCTGCTGTCAGTGCTGTGGATGCCCAGATCTCTGGGGACCACTGCAAAACAGCTCTTACTGTTAGTAAGCATTCGACAAAAATAAACACTTCAGGTAAAAAAATGCCGTCGCTGTTCCAATCAATCTCCAAAGGAAAGTAATTTCTCTTTCTCCCTCATTCACTGTTGTTCTTTCTGCCACATAAACAAGTGCTACGGGGGAAAAACACAATAAAGATCCCTCTTTGGAAACGCAGAACAAATTCCTTCCTCACTGCGGAGATTTAAAAAAAAAGAAAAACAGCCACATACAACAAGAAACAAATTAAGTAAAACCGTCAACAAAACATAAAAACATTTTTACTGAGTTTTATATTTACCCTCAAAATGTTTCAGATGCAAAGAGAATTCTAAATACTGCATTGTCTTTATAACATATGGATTGTAATAATTTAGAGATATATTTGATTTTCTGGACAGGAAGTAGCACTCAGCCGTCATCTGAACAGGGGGGATTTTCATTTAACAGATAATTGAGTTTATAAGTCAAGTTTTCAAGTATCTCGGTCTTCAGGGCTGAGGATCTGGATTTAGGAATTAAAATTCAGTTTTCATATGTCAGCATAGTTCCCTCTCGAACAGAAACCAGCTGTGTAGCTGGTTAGCAACTCTGACCACAACAGTTTCAGGGCATTACTATCGCTCCTAAATTATCTGGAACAACTCTTAATTCAGCGATGGCTGACGAAGATGCTAACTAAAGATCAAATCAGGGATTTAAGGTCCGTTCCTTTGCTTCGGTATTGCGGTCCTGCGGCTGCAGCAGAGCAGGTCCCTCACGCTCGACAGCGCCGCTTCTTCGCATGGCTCCCCCTGTGCACACGGCTCGGGGACACAACGTGGCAGGGAAAAATTCGCCTGCAGCTTGCTTGTCTTGTGGGCCAAAAGGCGAGAGCAGCCGGGGCCAGGAAGAACAATCCCCAAAGCGTAAGTGAACATCAATTAAATGGCAAGATTTTGCATTAGATGCAAAGGGGACTGGCAGGCAGGAGGTTTATGCTACAGTGTTTTCATATTCATCTAGTGTGATAGTGTTTATTATTAGAGAGACATAAAATTTAAGCTATTTTAGTAGGCTAATTGCTGTCTGACTTGAAGTGATGATCATCTATGCCAAAAATTAAGTGAGGCTCATGTACTTGAATGAATGAATGACACTCGAAAACCCTACTCCTGTAATTATACGAGCTGAAAGTGTGAACATTTGTTCCCTGCGCAGGCATTTATCATCAAATTAGCTGCATTTTCTTTTCTAGTATCTAGAGCCTGGCTACTATGCTGTACAGCCATATAAAGTACGAGTCCATTTTTCCGAACTTTCTCAGACCTTACTGCTGTGATCTCTGAGCATTTCACAGTCTTCGGTGCATCTGACTTCCAGCAAACCTGAAAGCTTAGGAAAACGTCATTGCCTAGGACGGGCAAGAAAGTGGAAATCCCTATCCAGGGGAAAATAACAAAGACATCCGACCCCAAATCAAAGCCAACGATTTTTTTTTTCTATTTCTTGTTTTGGGAAGAAAAGGATCCCGGAAAATATCAATTTTGTGAGAATCAATACAGGTTTTCTACCTCACTAGCTTCCGAGAGCCTCCCCAGAAGGAGTTCTGGGTGGGCTGTAACAGAGATGCATTCGCAGTAATAAAATGTCACTTCTGCATTCATTGAACGTTTTTATTTTTCTGCAAGGAAACCAGAAGCATTCGCTGTTCTGCAAGAAAAAAAGAAGCTTTTTTCCCCTCAAAAAATCATTCCCAATCCAAACTAGCAGCCATTCTACTGTAATTCTTTCCAGACTGCGGCAGAAAGAGAGGAAAGCCCAAATTTACCTAAATCCTCAGGTTTGGGTCACCTAATTTTCAGCCTCCGGAAGTGGGTCTCACAGCCTGAGCGCTGACTTTGGCGTTTAAGCTCCTTCTAATAGAGTTGGTAGAGGCAGCACACCAGCAGGGGATTCAGAGCAACAGAAAACGTGGAGGAAAGAGAGGTGGCTCAAATCCCGGCTTTTTTACAGGGTTTGGTCCTGACTCCAGCCCTGGCATAAAACCAGGGTTTATACCAGGGTTTATACCAGGCTATAGGGTTATAAAACGCTGCTTCAGCCCCTGGAAGTCGCTCCTGGGCTTCTGCGCTGCAGCCACGTATTTGACAACCCAGGAGCAAATCACAGCTCTTCTCCGGCGAGGACAGGAGTAAGGGAGGGCCTTCCAAATGCATTTTACACAGCGATTCTCCTACAAAACACAGAGCTGTTCCCCAGGAATTAGGACTTCTGAGAAGTCCTAATTCAGCAAGCGAACTAAACTCCTTGTAGCCAAATGAAGGCCAGGAATGAGTGTGCTGGCACTCGTTGCTCCCAGAGAAGACATGGAGAGTGTAAACCACACCGAAAGCATGCAGAAACTCACAGCCGTACAGCTCCCAGCCCTCCGCTACATCTGGCGTAAAACGCCGGCAGCCAGGCCCCCCTGCTGTATATCGCAGCCAGAGATGCCCCCAAACCGTTTCTTTCCTTTTTTCGACTGTCACTTTGCTTTCCCACAGGACAGCCTGATATCGCTTGGATTTTATTCCCAGACTTGGAGGATTTTTTGTTAATTCAGTTTCAAACACTCACACTGAAATTACATTGGAACATATTACAGCTTCGCTTAAGGTGCTTTCCCATTTTGTAACTGCGTGTTTGCAACTTTTTTGCTTCCAAAAGGACCCCAGGGTGGCAAATGTAATCAAGCGTCAGTACGGCAACGAAGCTTTATTGCCGCTGCGACTCCAGCTTGCTCCCAGGTGCAGCGCCATTACCGCAGCCTCTTGCCAGCTCTGCGTTGCCAGATCTCCTTTTCATCATTAAGAGCAGAGCGATTTGGTTTGTTCCTTTGATAAAACCACGCGAGGAGGGGAAGAAGCTCTTGCTTCTCTTTTTCTTGCTTTACTTCTCAACCACCACATGAAGCCAGGTAATTCACTTGCTCACTGTTTGGGAAAGCACAAAACTTCGCCTTCGTTTCACCATTTGCTCCTCGAGCCTTATTAAACCTGCCGGTAGCAAGCAGGCAGCGAGGCACAGCAAGCCAGTGCCCCAACAGTGTGTTTGCTGCCTGCTAAGAGACCTGTAAGCTAATTCGCTGCACATTTTCACAGTTTCAGACGAGTCCTCCTCGCGAGGATGTCACTTTACGCTCTCAGCGGAAAAGGCAAAGGTTCCGGAGTTCCCAGCTTCTCCCTCCGTTGTGTTTTCTCCCTTTCTCAGACTTCGAAATAATTAAATCCTCTTGATCTGGAGAGAGAGCTGAGATGCAGCACAGCCTGCCTGCGTGCCCCGCTCTGCCAAACGAGGGCTGCAGGAAGATACGTGTTCTCGAGGAGCGAGCAATGCTGCTGCTGCTAGAGCGTGGGAAGTCTACACTATATTAATTTTTATATACCCATACGTGTAGTGCCTGGAGGCTGCAGTGCAGAGCAGGCCCTTCCTATGCTATGTCTTGCAGAAACACAGCATAAAACCTTGTTTCCGCCTCCCAGACCTTGTAACTTAGTGTTTTGTTCTTTTTAGTCTCACATCTATCCCCGCTGCCGTATTGCCTCTGTCTGTACCAGTAAAGTTTTAGCCTCTCCTAAAGTAGGGAGAGAAAGTTAAGAGAAGAATCGTGCTGTTGAAGTTACTAGCAACATATTTTATGGTCCCTGATAAAAAACACATACTTCCTGCATTTTTTGGAACTTGGAATAGTCATAGGAATGCTTGGTAATGGCATAAGGAAGGAAAGATCAAACAGCGCTTCTCTCTTATTTCTAGACAAAAGTTATTTGAAGCTATTGCATCAGAAGTTGTTTGTAACCAAGGTATCAGCTGTTCGCAGGCCTATTTTTCAAAAGTTTATAAAATGACTAAGAATGTACTTCATCATTAAACTTACAGCACAAAGCCGTATCCTGCAGCAGAATTAAATCTGGCTTAAATAGGTTTATTTCTTCAAACCTTACATTTTTGCAGTTCGAAATGCTCATTTTGTGCCTCACTTTCTAACCAGAGCCTCACATACTTCGCACAATATTTACTCCACGGTCAAGATCACATCTTTTGAGTTTTTCAAGCAGAAATAAAAACAGACACGATTCCAAATGCATGAACTAAGAGACTGGAATCAACAATTTGTACTGCATCAGCAACACCGCTCCAGGCAAACCTTGCATGAACGCTGCTGCTGCTACCTGGGAAATTCGAGAACGTGCATTTGATTTCACTGCTGCACTTGCTTCTATTTGCCAAACGCCTTCCTTTTTTCACTTAAACCCCCACGATACATCCAGTGATTTTGGAGCATGGATAACAGTGATGGGGACAGTTCACCCATGTTAATATAAGTGGAATGACGACACAAGGAGAGGCCCTGTGCGGCATACAGTACTCTTAGATGCAAGTCTAAGCACAGCCTCAGTGTTCCTAGCCGCTTTTGTCACAATCCTAGTCCTACTAGATGTGACACACCACGGGAGCATTAAAGAAAAGGTCTTTCCTAAAAAAAAGCATTCTCCTTCTGCAGGATTGCAAGCGCTGGATGAAACTGCAAATAAACATCTGAGCATGTAGGTTTTCACTGGATGAAAACTGAATTTCTGAGTACTCCCATTTCTATTTTGGATCAGGATCCTCTCTGTAGGAGTTCAAAACTGCTACCTGGATTTGATCCAAAGTCCATTCGAGAATCAATGGGAGCTTTTACACCAACTCTGGTGCCTGCTGGATCAGCTCATTGGCTTCCAAAGCACAGTTATAAAGATGAAAAACATCATAACGCTAAGTCACAGTTTTATTGATTCATAAACGGGTTTTACTGTGCGCTCCAAAAAAAATGTTTATAGTGGCTTTTACTTCTTTATCTGGATTTTCCCATATCTTGACACACTTAATTTTCTGACTGAAACATGAAGCATCAATGACTGAATCCACAGCTGCGCTGGACTGATAAGGGATCGGTTAACACCGTGGGAGGGCTGTTGCTGCTCACTCTTTGCTAACCGAACTTCTGTGGTCGTGAAAGAACTTTGGCCCTGATAACACCAACCACCCACGGCAACACTTGGTACAATGCAGCTCCTGGTGCTTATTGTTACCTCCTTAATTCTGACACACACGTTTGCAAAAAGCAAGGAAGAAAAGTTTGTGTTTGCCGATGCATTCAGCTGATGCTTCATTTTTTTCAATATACACCTATAAATATCAGCTGTTGCAGTATAGTACAGGCAGGCTCAACGAGCCTCGAAACGCATGACAAAACATCCTTGCCCTGTGCGTACCTGCGGCTTGGACAGTTATCTTTTTCCTCCACGCTCTGCACATCTAGTGGGCGCTAATCCACCCCCTTAGATACTAGGGGAGAAGCATGCAAACCCGGATGCTATTTCACATTGGAATAACAGTATCGAGGCAGTGGTCTAGACTCCGGACTCATCACAGCACTATCGAACAGCAGCTGGGCTGCTATTTCTTCAACCAGGAGAGGGGGCTTCTTCTTCCCACAGCCCCAGAGGCTGCATCTGCAGACAGACGTTTACCCCAAAGCTCCCTATCAGCGCCGTTGCCGATTCAGGCTGGGACTTAGGGGTGCAGCTAGGATGCTCCAAGGCTGGCTGTAGCCCCACAAGACGCCAGCCGCTTGCTGTGCCACCTTCCCCGCACAGAGTCCCAGGATATAACTGAGCTCTGTCCCGCGCCCAGATTTTAGCTCAAGATTTTGGGAAAACCTCCATTCAGGTGGTGGGGAATTTGAAGCAAACTGGAGCCACTGATTTTCCACACGGGACCATTCACTGCTGCCATCCAGGAGCCAATCTTTATGATGGTAACACAGGGACATGCTTCTGAAACCGTGCAATCTACCGTTCATCCACACGCCTTTACACTTTTCCCCCTTTACCTTACTCTTTCCTTATGAAGAAGAGCAAGAAAGACGCAATGTAGGGGAAGGACTTACAAACATGCTCACTGGATTATGAGTCTAGATCTTAGGAGTCCTCCCACCGTCCCACGACTAGTATGACACTAACCTTCCTCGTTTCTGTGGCTATCCGACGAGACACTTCGCAGGTTACCATTCACCTGGCCCAACTGCACACTCATACAGCGACTGGTCATCGTGAACGACTTCCAGGACAGCCATACACACAAAACACATTTTCTCCTTTCTTTCTGAAGGCTTCACTCAAGTCAGTGAAGCTGGACAAGACCCAGCTCTTGCATCAAGGTGAATTCACTGACCTGCTTAACTGCACTGGAGACAGAGGTGTTTTGACGCAGCAGGTTGGTAAAAATGCTCCGTGCCTGAGCATTTACTTGCAGACCATTTCCCAGGTTAGATTATGGATGCTTACTTGAAGGTTTAGCTATTAAGGCATTTTAGTGATGTTTTTGATTCTGATTCACCACTAGCAGAGAATCTTTATTCATGTCAACCAGCCATATTTAGTGCATCGCATCCTGGGACTCGCGCAGTTTTGATTCTGCTTTGTATCACTGAAGACCCAACTCTTCCTCCTTTCATCCCCACACAAAGTTACAGCCTACAGAAGCTTCAAAACTCAGCCCTGGGAATGTACCTCTCAATAATGAGAGGAGAGCCTCGCAAACAGGGAAACACCACCAAAAGTCACTTACCACTAAGAAGACTTTCGCAAGCAGGATAAAATTAAAATAAGATGGAACAGACAAACCTAATACGCTGGATTCTACTGACACCGTAAGCAGTTGCATTTATTTCTATGTCTCTTGAGAAAGGACCTTCACACTTACCACAGCGCGTATTACATCTCGAGGAGCCATGCTGTACGATGCTTAGTCAGAACATATCCCCCCGCTCCTTCCTCAGACAGATAATGCTCTACTAAAGGGACAGATACAGATGAATCAAACCAGCTTGACTGTATACATATACTCGATCTCATTCCAGACCATCCAGATTTTCATACAGAAGTATATATAGGCAATACACAATAATTCCTTTTCACAGCCTCAGACATGTGGCCCCGACACCTGGGTCTCTCAGCTCTCCCTCCCTAAAGCCTCCGTCTCAGTTTGATCTGGGGCAGAGAAGTAATTTGAGCTCTTGTAAAAGCAAATACAAGAAACCCATCCCTTCTGTACTCCGGCTCTAGAGGAAAGGCAGAAAGTGCAGCGGGCCATGTGGCTAAGGCAATCTGGGCAGCCTTAGGAAAGACAGTAGCAGAAATACAGCTGGCCGTATCCATCAGCAAACAGCCAAGAAGTGCAAAAGCAAGGTCTCTCCCCAGAGCATCCTCTTCCCTACTGGTTAAAAGCAGGGACTGGAGCAGTTTTGGCAGCTCCACGCTGTGCAAACAGGTATCAGAGAGGATGGGGAACTGCCATGCCCCCATGAGCACATTACCCGATGGTACGTATGTGCTTCCATGAGGCCACATGCATGTCCAACATTGGCCAGCGCAGAGCAGAGGCAAATGAGACATCAACCAACAACTAAAGCCCAACGGCGCCCTTTTTCTGGCAGAGGGCCCAGAGCACAGTTGAGAGTTGAGTCCAGAAATTTAGCGCACAAAGAGTTCATCTGATTTTTCAACCGATTTCCAAGACCCAAATCTGTCTTCGGCACAGCCCCTTGCACAAAGCTGTTTTCCAAAGCAGTTATGTTATTTCAACTAGTAAAAACGCTCTCTAATGTTTGACAAATTACTTCTGGCACATATGTCAGCAAACTTGAGGCCAAGAACTAATTGGATAGGAAAGTCAAAAGTACACTTCACAAGAACTTCTGCTGCGGCGCTTTATAGTCATTTTGAATCACAGTTGCTTAAACTGTCTCACAAAGGACAGCAAAAAGCTTTTAGAAATGAAAAATTTCTGACATAGCTAACTTGGATACAGAGAGAAGTGATAAAAACTAATGGCAATTCAGGAGAAGGAACAATAAGAGTAAAATGTCAAGTAAGATACATGCTTAAAAAAAAGGAACGGCCCTGCACAACCCTTTCTCACCCTCCTCCTCTGGCTAAGACCCAGCAATATACAGCCTAATTAAAGGCATCACCAACACAGCCAGGCCAGGAAGTTGCCTCGTATGCTTCTTCCCATTACTCTGGTAAAACACTAAGTTGAAAAACGCCTTGATTTTATTGCTGCTACTCTTAATTTTAGATCTCTGCACAGGCTTGCTGTGCTTTGTGCATGGGCAGAATCCTTCTGGCCGTGTAGTGAAGCGACAACTGGTGAACATGTTTCTTAGCAACATTAGCTCCATCTTACGCTTCCCAGCTCTTCATGACTCCTTTCCTCCTCGTGACCGCTAGCGCCACCTCCTCTTGGTGGCAACACATCATTTCTTTCCCAGCATCCCTCCCAGCTGTTCAGAAGGACGCTCTGCCCATGCCCACACTCTCAGGCTAAAACCACTTCTGCACTGGGGCAGACGGACGTCCTCCAGCACTGCAAATGTTTCGAGGCTGGCTGGAAGCAAGGGCAGGAGATGAGCCAGGAGTTGGGGACGAGAGAAAGGCGTCTGGTGCCATGAACCTGCCATTAGAGCAATTGCCTCCAGGGGGAGGCCAGGGGTGGCATACGGTCCTCTGTACCGATGATGCATCCTAGCGTCCCGTTCATAATGCAAGAACCGAAGAGCCTGGAGTTAAGGGACACTGCCAACCTCCACCAAAATCATGCTTTGGAAAGCTATGCACCTGAGTGCAGGAGGCTGTTGGGGATAGGTGCCCACTCCCCACTGCCAACACCAGGAGCTCCATCAGAAGTCCTTTCTGTGCTGCAAAACGAGAAAATGGCATTTACTGCAGGCAGGCTGAGGTGTCTGAATTTTGGAAATATGAAAAATGATGCCCATAAATATATTGTTGCCCTTCTCTTGAGCAACATCAGAAGGCGAGACCTCTTCAGTTGCGCTTTCAAGGAGACGGGAAATCAGTTTGGGGGAAAAAAAAAATCCTCCCTATTAACATAGTTTGCTTCAAAGTCTTTTATACCAACCTCTTGTCACACACACAGGAGCAAGGAGCTCTCAGCATCAGGTGAGAGTGGGAGGCAGGGGGGAATGAAACACAGACCACCAATCTGAGGAGCAGAGCCCGACCACAGAGACAGCATTCACTGAGGCACACCAAGGTGTGTAGAAGAAAAACATGAGGACAACAGCTGCTGGCTTGCCTTGGTGACCAGACTGAAAGGCGATACTGTCAGCAAAACCTCAAGGAGGTCTCAAAACACTGATTGAAAACCCCAGCGTTTTTAGGAAAATGTGGCCGATTCTACAAGTTCGGCCACAGTGCTCCAGTTCCTCTTTTTGAAACTACTCTGCTGTAAGAAATGCAGCTACTGCAGCAGCAAATAGTGGAAGAAAGGTGAGAAAATGAAAAATCCCAGTGGCGCTGCAGCTTTCAGCTTTCCTATCGAGCTCTGGAGTACCCCTGTGGCACACTGTACTGCGGGGTGGCTGAGGCACAGGCAGCACGCAAGGAAACTCCTGACATACCACTTCAGTATGGGAAGTAATAACAACATTTTTGTATTAATTGAATGGCTTTCGCCCTAAAAATCTTCAACATTGAAGGAAAAAACTACATAGAAGAATGATCTCTGCCAGTCAAGCACGTTTTTGGATGAAATGCAGCTACATTTTCATACTCAAACGAATAATTCGGAAAGAGAAATGAAGGCTGCTGTAGCCCCAAGCAGAATATTTTATTCTAAATTGGTAGCTTTGAAAATGTATGAAGGGCTACTCCAGTGACGTTTCCTATCACAGGGCCTCCACATTTTTCATCAACCATCCAGGCTCCTGCCAAACACCTCTTCAAATTGAGGAGTTCGCAAACGTTTGCCAGCATTCAACCAAACAAGATGAATTCGGCAGTTTTATTTGCATGCTTAGCGCACTATTAACCTGAGAACGATCCCTTGCAAATACGGAGAGAGAAGATTGATAGAGTCTGTTCATCGCCCAGGGCTGAGACATCCCAGAAAGTTCCACAATTCAGGTCAGTTCATCCTTTCTGAAGGTGCAAATAAACAAGGTGTTTCACTGGCAGGCTGTTTTGGGCACAAGTGATTTGTTCACATTTTGCTGAGAGAGGGGTTTGGGGGTTTTTTTGGCAATACTATCTGTTTTAAATAGCCTTTCTCACAGAGGATTTATTTGGGGATGGATTTTGTCTTTCCTTTCTTTTTTTTTTCCCCCCAGGGGAAACTTTGTGGACAAGCCCTTCACAAAACCCGCCGATGTAATTAGGGCTCCGATGATGCCCAGTGACTTGTGCCTGAAAATAACTGCCGGATCTGGGAGCTGTCTTCCTCCTCCCGCGGTTGCTCACATCGCCACCCAACCTCTACTCTGACGACCAATTTCTCCTCTCCAATTCTCGACAGCCAATTCTATCCCCTTCCAGCCTCTCGGTGCGTCATTACCTCCCCTGCAATGCTATCAGTAACGTCCGTGTCATTTTATGACATTATTCTCCCTGTGAGTGTGAAATCGAAGCGACTCCTTACACCCCTTTCACCATCGTCTTCCTCTGGGACAGCGTTATCGATCAGCGCTGCAGGCAGGCCTCCACCTCGTCGGTGCTTCTGTTATCCGTTTCATTTCTTCTTCTTTTACTTGCAACTTCCGCATGCCTGCACTCACTTTCACCATGCCTGGTGAAGTCACATTTACATTTAGAAGGCAATTCCATTTTGCATGCAAAAAAGTATAATAAAATGTGCAACTTAATGCTCTCTGTGAATTTAAAGTGGTTGCTTGCATCAACCACAAACTGAAGCATTTAAATTAAATGCAGTATCTCCCTACATAATGCTATCCATATGCTAATGGAGAGAGATTATGTCTAACACAAGATTTATCAAAGTAAACTCAATTCATTTCAGGAAGCGACTCAGTCCCGCCTATCTGAACTGATATATTCTGCCAAATACGCATTGTATCAAATGCAAGTTCCTAAGATACTGAACATACTGATGGCATTTACTGAAAATAATAAATCTTTTCAATCTTACTAATTCAAACTGACTTATCATAATTCCAGCTTGGCATTCAAATAAAACACTTGGATACAATAAAGTTCGCTGATGTCATTTTAATTATCCCATTTCTAATTCGGTGCTCAAATGAGACATTCCGTAACAATAAAATGTCTTCAAAATTCATATAAAACATGGTTAGGGTCAATCTACAAAGGCACTAAAACAAGATAAAAATATTTTTGTATTTTAAATCTTGTAACGATAGCAAAATATTCCGAGCACACTGACACAGAAGTCAACTCTGATCAAAAATGTAACGAAAGGCATACTGAGCTGAATGGTCCTACGGAGAGTTCGGATAAGCGAATACCACACCGTATGCACACTCAGGAGCTAAAATACACTGTGAACACTGTACGCATGCATACATACGTCTGGTGCAGATTTACAGGGGAAATAAAGAGGTCAGCAAGTGAACTGCAGCCCCTTTCTAATACATCAGACTTGTGACACTACATTGTTCCCCTCCCTCCTCTTCATCGCCACGCAGCTATATTCTGCAAGTTAACTCAAATAAGGCAAAAAATTACACTACACTTTCATGTTAAAAAGTTATATTCCAGGCTTAGACCTATGCATTAAGCTCTGAATGGTTAAAAGAGAGAGTGCAAGACGATTCTCATCTTAGCATCTCTAACATCAGCCAGAGCAACCTCTGAAGCTTTATAGCACTGCCGACCATTTCAGTCTGCACCACCACCACCACTGGACTTTCGGTGGCATTTCCTTCACAGACAGATAAATAAACAACAACCTTATTTTTAAGCAGAAATCCACCTTAACCTATTACTTAAAGAACTTAAAGTTGAATAAAACCTATCGGTATTTGTACTTTGGGCTTTTTTAAACGAAGCTTTTTTAGCTTAAATCACATGAAAGAGTGAGAACAAAGACTGCACTTGGGAAGATCAGAGCCAGGCAATGCCAGACTCATACCATATGCATGGTCACACAGTCCTCAAGGTCATTTGTGCCCTGACATCTGTGCTGTTGGAGACAGTTTCTACAACCCTCTTTCAGCAAACACGTTCTGCATTTAGCCTATATATGTTCCTTGGCAGAAGCATCATCTTAACCATAACAAGTTACCGTGTCTTACAAAGTCAGACTGGAGGTAAGGTTTATTTGAGATCAAGGCACTTGAACTTAGGCACCCCCATGCACACTAGGTGTTTAAGATCCCACTGTAAGCCATAGGCACACAGTCAGTGCAGTCACGAGCACCCGGAGGCCAATTCAGATGACTAACCAGTCGGGGTGGGATCCAATTGCCCCTACACAGGTACCTAGCACCATTCTGGATGCCTGAGGGGAGCCCTCTGGCCTCCAGCTGGTGCTCCAGAGCTGCAGAGGTCCTCCCTGAATCATGTCATATCTGCCAGCTCCATGCAGACGTTGCAGATATTGCAGGACATCTCAAATAGCACCAGACAGCTATGCTTAAACAACCAAACCCCCCCTTCAGTGCCTACTTTAAGGTGAGCTGTACTGCTCTACAGGTCTGTTGTCCATAATGGGAACTAAGACACTTGACTCTCGTGTAGACACCTACTGCGATGCCTACAGCATTGCCCCAGAAGTGAATCTCTCGATCTCATCATGGAGAGAGGTCCTGATACATCCCTGAGAAGGGGCACGGCAAGAATGAAACCAAGAGCACAGAGAGACTCCTGGAGGAACTGCCTAAAAAACAGATTTTTTTTTTTTTTTGAAGTTCAAAATGCATTTTTCTTAGTCTCATTCTCTGAACAGGTTGAAAGAGATGACAATATTCCCCTTGGCTACTGCTCTCAAAAATGAGATCACCCTTAGAGACATGGTATTGCCATCTTCAGAACAAGTTCTGATTAAAGGATAAGAGCACGATCCACAGAAGGAAACCGGTTTTCTAGCACACAGCCATAGGCAATGACAACTATTTGAGGTTCCATTTACAGCAGAAGGGAGAGCGCAACTTCTGTAAGCTGTTAGTATATCCATCACTGATCATTAAAGTTGATTAATGCTCACTGTTCAACAGCAAAAGAAAATGCAGTTTTGCAAGGCTGTCAAATCCAAGAGACGCACACATTTCACAAAACACCTGGTGCCCAACCTTGCGAAACTCTTTGCAACCTCATGAAAAGGGGCAGAGTACCTTACAGAAGTGTTTTGTATGCTGCACACCGGATAATGAGAAGCCTGTAAATTCATTTTTTACCAGGTAAACTACCTGGGAGGGAAGTCCTGCACCTGAACACATGCATTTGTAGACCCAAGGTTTTTCAGTGCCTTGGAAATCCAAAGGAGACTTACAAGTACTGGCCTTGGCATTTGCATTTCCAGTCTGGTTAAAGAAGGCATACAATCCCACAAAATCCCATTGAATACATACCTTGAGAAAACTGGATGAACCGTTTCCGCCTGAAATTGTTCCCTATGGTACAACAGGCGAGAAAATCCTAGCTAGACGCTTCTTCCTGCACCTCAATAATTCTTTACTGAAGTACAGCTTAGTTGTCTTCTCAAGAGACTCAAGGACATATTATACAGAATAAAAGCTCAATTTCCTATGCAATACTCTAAAGAGTAACAGTTCCCAGTCAGTTTTCCTAACAGAAAAGAAGTCATATCATTTCTTCCCTGGACTTATAGTACTTACGGTATTTTCAGCACGGAGGAAAACAGTGGAAATAGCATTGGTAGTACTACCACTGAATAACTTTACCAGAGCGCACATATGCTGGTGTTTTGCTGACAGGCTTCCCATCCTTCCCAGCTTTGCTGCAGTTTATATGTAGCATTAAGACTTTTTAAATACATATATAAATATATATACATGCCCAGGGCAGTCTGAAAGGCACACCGTTGCAGTGTGTTCTTTTCTGTCCCTCGCAGAGGTGTTTCCACCACCATCCCTCAGCAGCGAGCAGAGGCACTGTCTGTCGCCTGTCCTTCCCCATGACACCGTGTGTTTTAGGCAATTACAGGCCTGCCTAGGTAATAAACTTGGTGCACTTTATGCACTCTCCCTGCTACACTTTGCCACTGAAATCCCAATATTCGTGCTATTCCTTCAATTTAGTGACATATCTTGACTGCTTTAATAGAAACCATCAAACATCGCAGCTCAAGCATGGACACTCAGGAATGCTTAATCTGAAGCTGGCAGTTCGGGAGCCTTCTATCTCAGCAGCTATTTGGGGCTTCATTTTTTAAAAGTGTGTATTTGGGTAAAACCTGTCAAAGCAAGAGCAAGAGCTTTAAGGGTAACCTTATTCAAAGAGCAGTACATATCAATTATAACCATACAGTCCATACCATCCTACTGCCACCGCACGGATCTAAGTTGCTCCTGGAGTAGAAAGCATGTGCAGATTCCCAATCACTGCAGCAAGTAGGATCAATGTCTAAAGAAATGGGTGGAGCAGCCAAATTGTCTCTGCTAGGAAAACATCTCAGCTTTACTCAGATTGTTGTATGTCTATAAACACACACATAGAGAGGCAGAAGAGTTAGCAAGTAGAGAATATACACAATTTACTGGAAGGGCAAGATGCGTATTTGACGGCTTCACTAATTTTAAATATATGCAAGGAATTAGCAGTTACTCCCACATGGCCTTGAGGCAGAGAGAAGCACTACAGCGCTGAACATTGTATCAGGGCAGTTTGGTCAGAATTCTTCTTTCAGACACAGCTAAAGAAAACAGCTGGCCAGGGAGCGCTCCAAGAACCGAGGCAGGTGGGGCAGTGCCCTGTTAGTAGAAGTCAAACCCATGTAGGCGTTTGCAGGCACGCTGTGAGCACCACAAACTGCAGACTTAACACATCCGCAGGCTGCAAACAAAACACCCGTCCACGAGTTTCATTAAGAGCAAGTAGCAACACCGCTTGATTTTTCTGACCATCTTTGTGGCAGCCAGCAGTCACTTCTGCATTTCTGATTTTGGCGCTCTGCCTTCGGATGGCCACACGCTGCAAGGAGAAAGCTCTATTTCCCCCTGCCGCCATGACTGCAGTCCTGTGCTTTGAAAAGAGAGATGTCAAGGATTTTTCTTCTTTTTTATGGTCTTCTCAACAAGAAAATTGAAAGGTACCACTTCCACCTAAGGAAGCAGTTGAGACCTCCTCAGAGGACTTCCAGGGCACGCTTCACCCGCTGGTTCAAGAGGGGAGAGCCGAGACACATTTGTCAGAGGTGACAGACTAGGCAAAGAAGGAAAAAATCAAGACTTTTCGAGCCGACTAGTGACAGGATAATTAGTTTTCCAGAAGCCTCATTGCCACTGTTCTCATCCCTGTGCTGGAGGATTAGCTCTCCTCTGCCAACTGCACCTTACGAGCTATCAAGCCACGAGCAGCAGGTTGCCTTTTGCCACTGAATGCAGCTCCTCAGCCTCACCTGCAGCAAAACAAAACACGTGAGCAGCCTGCAAAGGTGGTAAATGCTGCCTGAGCTGCTAGCTCTAGGATCAAGGCAAGACCTGAGCTGCCTTCCAGCCAGGGCCAGGGGAACGCGCTCCCACCCAGAAGCGCTGTGACGTTGCAAATGAATTTCTTTGTTTGAATTGCTCCAGTGGAAAACATTTCAGGAGAGGAAGATAACGCAGACACAGTTAACTCAGCAGAATTTGATTTTCAGACCGACTGTCACTGGGAATGCATACATCTGGAAAAGAAGGACCATCAATGTGAAAATGCATTTTTTATAGTTTAGTGTGACAGGAACGCAAACCCAGAAGTGATACTGCTGCCTCTTCTGGCCTTCAAAGGCTGGAGCAAACAGAGCAGCACTGAGGGACTTGTTTGAAGTTTAGATACCTAGACAGACTTTCTAATCAAAGATGCTAAACAAAAAATATCTGTGAATATAGCTCCTGCTGTAGGTATACACACCCCGATTTCAATTTGACTGAAGACAGAAAGAGACATTTTCTCGATGAGCTAAGGACATTCAATAAAAACACTAGAACTGCGCGTTTTGGAGACATGGAAGAGCGTTCAGTATTCTCTATACCCCTTGGTGCAAAATCCCATTTCCCAAAGTCCCAGAGCTCCCAACTCGCAGCCGAAGCAGGGACATCATGCCAGGAGGGGACAAGCTGCTCAGCATCCGTCCTGCATGGCCCAGCTGCTGAGCATTTCCTCTCCTTAATACATTTGCATGGGTCAGTCTAAAGGCGTTAAGAGTCAATTTAGGGTTTGTACCCTACCAAACTCCATCCTTCAATCTCTGAAGCCCTCACAGAAGCAGGAGCTCTCTCCAGAGCCTGCTCTGCCCCGGTCGTGCCTTTCACAGCTTCGTGCTCTTACCTGATGGACCAGGTCAGGTAACCAGACATGCTGGCAAAAAATGCACGTAGCTCTCTTCCTCCTAATATCACTCTTGCTCCAACTCTTTAGACAATAATTTCCCCGGTGGCTTAACATGCCAGCAGAGGCAAGCAACTCTTGGTATTTAATTTTGAGGACCATCGCTTTTATTTCAGAACCAAAACCAGTCTGTCCACGCCAGACTGTCTTCTCCCCAAAGCTCATACCAGCTTGTCCAATACACTGCATGACCTCTTCCCACAAGTCTTAGCTCACTTAACTTCTCCTCATCACTTTAGGACATCACAGCTACCAGATTACCGCCTTTCTGAATAGGTGCAGTCTGCTGCAGTGAGCGGGATGTCTCCTCAGAAGAGAGAGCTTTTACCAAGCCCAGTCAGGAAAAGTGCCTGCAAAGTATATTCCACACTTCATTTACCGCTTAAAAATAACATTGCCTCCTGGTGAAGTGTGTAGTTTTAAGATGCCTATATTGGCATAACACTAGAGCACAGCTATTGAAATTGTAAGAAGGCACCTTCCTAATTCAATTGATACCGACAAAGTGTGTCCTACAACAACCCTTGTTAAGCCAAGCAAACTTATTCCACTGACTGGCAGAGTGACACGAGTTACTGAATGCACACTCCAGCCGGGACCTCCCGAAACACCCTGGGTGCCAATTGCTACTCTCATAATCTGCCATTTTCCCCTCTGTACATTCTCAACACTCAAACGGAAGACCACAAGTCTCCAGGTCGGAAGCAACCCCAAAGTGCAGTGAGATTTGGAAATCCAGAAAGTTCTGCACCTCTGGTTAAATCTCTGCAGCTAACACTTGCTGAGCGAACCCATGCAAGGTGGAGCTGGGTGCTACCCCAAGAGCAGGGCCAAAAACTGCACTACCACTTTGATTTGGACACGGCCGCAGACAACCAAGTTTAGGTAGTACCCAAATTTATACTACAAACATTTTGGCAAGTCTCCTTAGTCCAAGGCTTTGGTTTCTCAAGCCATGATCCGAGGGGATGCTAGTCATTTCCAGTTTAATGAAGTACAATACACAACAATCGAGGAGGAAAGTTCCTTTACACTCAGCTTGAAATGTTTGCTATTTCAACCATGACATACTGCACTTTCCTCCAATGGATTATATATGCTCGTAACGTGTTACTGCTGGAAAGTCGTTGTATCTCTGCTTTTGTTTGTCAGCATACACACAGAAAAGTAAAAATTTATTTTCTGCACTGGTCCTAATGTAACTGTGCTTTCCCCCAACATCTCATAATTTAAAAAGAAAGATTAAAAACACATATGCTAGAATATATCATTCTTGGCATAAGACATTCAAAGTAGGAAAACCAAAGCTGAAGGTGAGAAATTGGACAGAACAAGTTTCTAAATCATGTTAGCCAAAAAAAAAAAGCTGCAAAGAAGAAATCTCTTGCCACACAGGAGTCGCGTTTGCTCCATGGGCTGCCAGCACAGCACCTCACTATTGGTCATGCCACCCAGCACGGACTCGCTAGCTGCCGGGTAGGAAACCCGAACAAAAAAATCCAGGGTACCTTGGGAACGGGCACTGTTAGCTTTCCTTAGCCTTGTCTTCTCAGCCACGGTTCAGCCCCTCACATCAGAGCTTGCCCTCCTCCTCCACAGACCCCTCCTTGGTCCCAGGCAGAGAAACTATTCCCCGTAGCTTATCCTAACCTTTGGGTGGGTAGCACATGCGTGGCCCATGGGGTCCACTCTATGTTCATTTGAGATATGAATACCTATAGCACAGGCTTTTTCATATTAATTCCTGTTGTAGAGGGACTGCGCCATTTCAAAAATAAATTAAGGAAGGAACACCCCTTGAATGAACGTAAGGCTAAGGAGGAACCAGCACGTAAGCATCCTCCCCCTAGCAGGGCTGCTGTGCCCCCAGGGAAGGACCTCACCCCACAGCTGCAGTCTAGCACCACCCCTCTGCATTATCAACTACGCTTGGTGCCCATTTAAGACTTGCTGTGGTTGAAGCATTTTTTGTTTTAGATACATTCAAACAAGTTGTTTTGAGTTGTTTTCTACCACCTTTCTGAATATACACTAAGCAGATATGGACCACGTATACTTGTAAGCATGTGCGTGCGTACATATATGCACATACAGTATAACCATCACTAGAATAGATTAAGATGCCTCCAGGTAAAGAGAAAAGATACTGTAACATAATCCAGTAAATTAAATAAAGTCTCTTCTGAGAGACAGAAGGCACCGATCGACCTTGAAGATTGCTTTTAGTCCCTGTCAAAGATAATGAGATAGGAGACCCACAGGAAGACCAAACGTCTGAACACTGGCTCTTGCTTCACACCTCCTAATAACGGATGCACACTCATTTGCTTTTCCTCCAGCAGATATGCTGGCTGCTGAAGTTAATCGGTGGTGCCCGGAGTTTGTTTCTCTATTGACACAGTAACAGATACTAACGGACTCGATACTGGGCGTGCTGAGGATTAAAATCAGCCCTTAGTAGACTTAATCTGCAATGACTTTTGAACTTTGCTGGACGCTAAGCTATGTAATTTTCTAGGAATTCAAGTAAATGTCAAAAGTGAAATACGCCCTTCCTTGCAGTTCTTTGTCTCTATATACAATTGGTATGATTAAGTGTGATTGCCTTTACAACATATAGGCAGGCAGCACGCTTAGATTTACAGAAATTACAGTCAGAGCTGACAAATCAGAAATGAAAATTATACTCCCCCCCTCTCCCCCAGATCCAGCTGGGCTCAAACAGAGCTTCAGCTCTGCTTGGGGCAGGTGCCAAATTCACAGCTCCGTGCTCCTCAGGCAACATCCCGCGTCCTTAGGGCTTCCCAACAACATATGTTAGAGCAACCTGGAGGCTATTCTAGCTCCATTTCTTCGGGCTCTCCGCTGCTCCATCAAGTTTGGCTGAAATCGGCCAAACACTTCAAGAATTATTGGTCCCAGCACACAGCGCTACCTCATTTTGACCTCTTCCCTAAGGAAAAAATTTATTAGGCTAAGAAGCTGAACTGTTTCCTTCAAGAAAGGAAGAAAAGGAGACAGCAGAAGGGAAACAAAACAGAAAAAAAGTGACAACGATGAACTTGTCTCCCTCCTTCATGATGCTAGGCTGCAAGGCAGGAGGAGTTTGGGGCAGTTCTAGCTTTCTTATTAACAGTGTTAAACCTGTTCATTTTTCTTAATGGAAAGTTAAACATTAAAATTAACACTAAAATGGCTTTTGGATTGAAAATTGCTTTGAATTGTTTGAAGTGCATTTATACATGCACATAGCAGAGAGAAGGACATAAAATGTCCTATTCTGTACAGCCCTCATTTGGATGTCTTTTTTTTTTTTTATTTATTTTTAAAGAAGTAACCTCCTAGTTTAAAAGAAAAAGTTCAAAGTGGTCTCAGGGAATTTACAATATGAAATGTGAAAATCCTGGAGCAGACAAGTAGGTTTGAATGGCAAGTGTTATTAAAATAAATGCTGAGTTGTGGTTTCTACTCAGAGAAAGTGTGTGGCTATGGCGATTAATTTATGGTTTGCATATAAACAGTCCGAGGTACTTTTCATCAATTGTTCATGCTTCAGATTTCTTTAAACTTTTTGCCTCAATTGCTTATAATCTGTTGTTCTCAAAGACTGCTTTTCCTAAAAATGGCTCTCAAATATAGAGTGAATTTATCCTGAAACACAATTTAATGGACAATTTGTAGGAGAAAATGCTAATTCCTTTGAAAGTTCATTCTACGCTTGTAACTTTCCTTTAGGATTTGTCATCTGGGTTTAATTCATTATTCCTGAGTAAAGAGGCTTTGTTTTTGTTTTCCCCAAATTCTTTGTTTTAATATTGAATATTCAGCCCTTTTAATCTACTTGCCCAGATAGAACATGTTATTTCATTTCCCGATGACAATTAAAACTACACTCCCAGCACGAGTAATACTAGTTATGAGTTTCCTTAAAAATGCTCTCCATTTTTCAGCAAGTAAGGGCAGGCAAAGCTTGTCCTTAGCTTTTCAAAACCCATCTTGTTCATAAGCTTCTTCCAAATGGAGAAGACCTATTCCAAGACTGTCCTATCACAGAGCTTCAGGTGCCAAGTTACTGCTTTCCATGCATGAAAGGAACAAGGTTCGGATATTTAGAGCAAGCTTAAGTGGGAGAAAATAAAAAAAGGAAACAAAATGCAGTTTAAGGACTGTGCTTACCTGACTTCATGGTTTAAGGACGTGCAGTGGCTAGGTGACTGTCTCTGTTCCTGAACCCCTGTGCACGTTGACCTAACTATGAATTGAGGCAGTCATGTAGAAACCAACGCTTCACAAATTATCCATAATAATGCCATTTCTCAGGTAATACAGAAAGAAAAAAAAATCCAATTTGCGCAGATGGTAAATCCACAGCTTAAATTAAAAGATGGCCCTTTATTATCCAAGGTTTAAATTGAGGCATTAAATGCACAGATTTAATAAGCTCCCCCACAATTTTAGTGCCACACCACTCCACTGGGGAAGTGCGGGGTTGGCGGCAAAGAGGAGGGTGGAGGTTGAAAGCTAATACAAACCATAATTTTTTTTCCGAGAGCATAGAAGATAAAATTCCTGCTGTAGGCCATTTAGCAGCCAAACTCTTGACTGCGGCTTTCCTGTATGAAAGGAAGCAATTCCTACAAACGCAAATGACTGCACAGACTAAGTAGACTGCATGAAGCTGCACAACGTCAGGATATCACAGATATATACAGCATTCAAAATCCTTTTTTTTTTTTGCTGGTGAAATGATGTTTCCTTGCTATTCCTAAAAGTAAATTGCTTTAAAACATACACACACGTAAAATTCAAAGCAAAGACCTTTTATGTTTAAAAATAAGGAAGATGCTTGTTACACCTTATTGCAGCAGAGACTAAAATCAGTCATTACCACTCAAGGGATATCCCATTTTTTCCGACACTGCATTTAGTGTCAGTCGCTTCCATTTTCTTGCCTGTAGATGACTGATGGTGTGAAAGACATCACCACATTTATAGGCTTTGGGGAAGGGGAAAAGCGTGACCTTTTGGCCATACCGATCTTTACAGAGAGCTGGCTGTGATTCTGCATTGCCGGCGTTCAAGCAGGAGCAGCACCATTGACTTCCGAGACTTTGGAGAGTTAGATGGATCATACCTGGCTCCTATCTTTAGGGACTTAACTGTTAGCACCTTACATTCACTCTGACTTTTTAGAGGGATGGAGCAACTGCAGCTCTAAAGCAGCAGAATTGCCCCTAGAAACATGCACCCCCTTCCCTTGACTATCATGGTGATTAGATACCTCAATTAAATACATGAAATCCATTGGAATAAACGTGGCTTCGAGTTTCAGAGACCCCCGTGCTATCAGAGACATTAAACCAAGTTATAAGGGGGCCCAGCCAGCCACGTGGCGCGTTGGGTGGGGACCTGGAGCTGCTTCCTCCCACGAGAGCACCTTCCTTTCGTTGAGTCTCGACATCCTGCTGCACAGAGAGGATGGCAACAGAGGAGGATTTGCGCATGCTGAAGCTTTGGAAGAGATTTATCAAATCACAGACAACATCCAAGGCAGGAAAGGAGTCACCCAAAGAGCAAAGAACGCCAAATTTTTCATGCTACCACAAGGTGATTCAATTAAGACAGCTGTCTACAATGATAGATAAAGACTTAAATGTCTCTGTGGTCCAACATTCAAGCAAAGGATACGCCGCAGAAATTTGAGAGAGGCTTATGAAATGGATTTAAAGCAGCAAGGTGACTTGCAATGTTACTTCCCAAAAGCCAATTAATTCATTCTGAGGGTGTCGTACAGTACTTCTGAAGCACGAGACAGAAAAGTGAGAAACCTCGCAGACCTTCAGCAAGTTCATCGAATGGACAGAAGTTCATTATAACATAATCCCTTTGTGTTTTTTAAGATTTTATAGCAAATGTGAGGCTTTGAAACTAAAATTCACTGGGAGTGATAACCACATACACTGCTCTAGCATGTAGCCTACAATTCAATAAAGGCTCTTCTTTACAAAAAACTTGTATCAAAGTTTTCACAAGGAATTCATAATGACACCTTTAAAAAAATCGTTCACACAGAAACATATTGTTCGGGAAGCCTGATACAAATAATGAAATGAGAAGCACACAGTAGCTGTCCGTAAAGAGAAGAGAATGATCGCTTATTGTCTAAAATATAGGTGCTTAATGTTGTCTCTTCACCTACCACATTATCCACCTGCTTTCTGTTTGAGTGCACGCAGCAGAATACCCAAAGCAGAAATCCATCTAGCTAGTCCTTGCGACTCCTGGCATGAGATTTCTTTCACCATTTTGGCTGAGATATTCAAGGCTCGTGTATACACTTTTTGGCAGCAAAATGCGGCTTTATTCCCAAGGCTTCAGAAGTAGCATAACTGATTGGGAAGGCACGGCATATTTACGTACGGAATAATAATTGTGTTCGCTCCAGAGCCATCATGGCTGTAATTCACACGAGGGCTTTTGGCTTACTCCATAAATCACGATAATATTGGTTGCATTGTTTATTATCGCTGGGAGCTTCGCAGGGCTTTGCCCAGCAGGCACTGGGCGCTCACCCACCCAGAAGCCGACTGCAGGACCAAAGGAAGAGGTATTTTTGCTAGCACATGGCCAAAGGTAGCCAACAAAAAAGCACTTCAAGTCTTAGTGAGCATCCAGGCCGTTATCCTGTGTCTATTCACCGGCTACCTCCTGAGAAAAGCTACCATTACCCACGTAAAAACATTCAGGATGGTAAAGATCACATAAATCACAGATCACCAGTGGAGATGGCAGCTACCCATACAGAAGGCAACTGATGCTCAAAGAGCACAGAGGCTCCAACAGCCCAGAACAAGCCCTGGCTTTGCTTTATACAGATTTAATCAGTCCTCTGTATGCCATAATCAGCAGAAAAATTAAGACTCACTCTTTTGCTATCAGAATCTCTCATCAACTTTTTTTTAATTGGTTAATCACTTTCTCCACATACAAGCCACGTGCTCAAGATCCCTAGCCGTCCAATGTAATCTGTTCACATTACGTCTTTTGGAAATTTCCCCATCTGTACATCCGTCTTGTAAAACATTATGGGCGTCTTCGGTAGATCTTTGTTTGATGGACTGCAAGTGTTCTGCTTCCTAGTATATCAGCAATACTCTCAAACTCCCCAGAACTTCAGATAAACAACTAGCTAATTAGATTTTACGGTTTTCAGGTCTGCCTAGCCTTTCTTTACTTCATACCCAGTGCCACATTTGGTTCTGGATTAGATAACTGCGCAATAACCTGCCACTGTCCTTCCCTTCATTTGCAACTTCTCAGCGAGCAGTGCATCACGTGGGCAATCGCACAACACCGCGTTCCACATTTGTCTTCACTTGCCCTTTCAGCTTGCTGCCATTTTCTCCTTAGTGAGATAAATTGTACCAGTTAAAGGACACAGAGACACAAGCCTTTAATCAAAAGGAGGAAGAGGCAGCAGAAGACAGGGAGAAAAGCATTTGTCCACACATCCAAAGACAGAGCACTTTGGTGAAAAGGGAAAACGTGAGATCTTCCTACCGCCTTCAGTCTTGGTGGTGGCAGTGAATTCAACATCATGCAATAATCTTTCCTGTTCAAGGGCTCCTTAGTACTTCATGTCCTGTTATTATGATATTCTATTAAAATCACTGTTTTGCATTCCTGAGGAGCTTATTTGGCTGGGAGCATGCAGTTCTCCTGGGCAATCTCAGCTGAGCAGCACTGGTCTCACCCTAAAGTGAGCAGTAAAGAGGCTTGAGCAAGGACTGCAGGATAAAGCCCTACCAGTGCAAGAGTAGCATTAATCCACTGGATATACAGCCATGTGCCTTCTCTTGCTTACAATAGGAGCTGGCTGCTGACACCCAAAGATTCAGAGAGGAACCTCAGGGGACCCTGATGCCAACCATCCGTAGGTACATGCATGCTAGCTAAGGCCTCAGCGTGGATGGAGGGGCTGCAAATTTGGCACCCTGACATTGGTCTGAGGACGGCATTCACAAAGGAGCTCAGTTCTTTCCCTGGTGAACCTTATGCCTTGGAAAACTCTGGTCTCAGCAAGAACTTAGAGAATATATCCATTATCTGAGCTCGGACTTTCAACATGGGACGTTTTACGAACGTTTTTTTCTTTTGCATACCCAAGCCTACAAGCTTACCTCTCATCATGGTACAACCCAAACCATCATGACCAAGGATAGAGAGTTTAAAAAGAAAAGAAATCCTCCTCAAGTTGCTTAAGTTAGAAAGTAGCCCAACAGACAACATGACTTAACCATCCCAGGCTCCAAGAGGCTAGCCACATACTCGGGGCTTTCCCAGTTTCCCCCAGTGCCTTCTAAATTTTGAGACTGGAAATATTTATGACAGAACATAATTTCTGCGCCGCAGTGATAGCTGTTCAGCTGTCAAGTACCACTGTCTGCTGTCAGTCACCAGACTATATTGAGTTGGGCTACCACCAATGGCAGGAGTCAGAGAGAAAATGAGAAGCAGAGACCAATTTCACACTCCGCCAAAATGAACAAATTTGAGCCAGACCACGAAGCTAATGATCACTGATGAGGTCTGGCAAGAAAGTGAACAAGTTGATAACTTGACAGTTTGGCAGAACCTGCTAGTATTTGCTGAAGCCTGAGCTGTGCTCACATGGCGTAAATCATTCCTGCCCGGGCTGTCTCTCACTCAATTAGCTATTTTGCAGGAACAAGGAGTCACAGCAGAATACGCGTCGCAGCCAGAATGAGCAACTCCATCTGCAAAAGCCTTAAAAATAGATGTACGCAAGACGAGAGATACAGAAAAAGCAAAACAAACTCTCTCTTCTCCTCGCTGCCACAGACAGATCTGGGCAGGTGGACTGACATCCTTCAATCGCAAAAGCCCCACTTAAATCAACACGCTGTCTTCTGTAGCCTACAGGTAATAGCATTCACCTCTTTAATCAGTAAAAGTAGTATAACAGGATATCTCAGTGTCTAAATATTTATGAATACTAAATCAGTAGTTACAGGCAAAACAGAGATGGGTTCTTACAGTCACATTTGTGCAATCCCGGCTGTACATGGGCCATTGTGAAAAACAAAAAAACCCCTCAAGTCTGTTCTGCCCAGATTCAGCTATTCAGTGAGATGGGATGTGTGTGCAGGGAGGGGGAACAGCAGAAAACTACAGGGTCTCTCCAATTCAAATATAGGACCCTGGACACATTTAGGTCCTTTTCTATCATACTAGATGACAGTCTGGCCCGCATCAGTACAACACAGTCTGAACTAAATAGTCAAATTTTGTGAGTAAAACAAAAAAGATCAAGTAGCTACTTGAAGTATACTGAAGGGAAGGGGCAGCTGTGCACAGAAAAGTTAATGTAAAAATATTTCAGGATACAAATAAGAACTGGTGCTGGTATTAAACATAGAATAGTGAGAGAGATGCTCAAGCAAGGGAAGGCTTTAACACTCTAAATGTTTAGCCAAACTGGACAGAAAGAGAGAAGGGAGAACATTTATATTAAGGAAAAGTAGACAAGAGGCCTTTATCTTGCTTTCTCTGGAGCAAATGCTTCCAATAAAAATGACAGACATTGTATTTTCGCAGAGTCTGGGCTCTTCCTTACCCTTCCTTGAAATGCAAGCATCAAAAAATCACCATCAAAACCTTGATCAGAATCCATGGCAACGGGCTGAGCCCTAAAGGGCACAATTACGCTCCGCTCCAAGCTAGAAGCACTAGTGCAGCATACTCAGGCAGTTTATTAGCTGGTGCTAGGAAGGCTAGGAATAATAGTGCCCAAAACGAAGCATACTTTCCCTACACACCTCACCCTTGCAAAAATTGCATTTGCTTCAAGTCATTTCTTCACCCAAGAGAGAAAAGCTTCATCCCCAACTCCTTCTCCCACCCCATCATTTTTCAGGACTGCCTGCTTTTGGCCCCGGCTCCACGCTCTGACTGCAGGAGCCACGCAGGCAATACTAGCAACGAATTCCCATCCCGTATTTTAATAAATTTTCAATGAAGACAGAGCTTACTTAGGCACAAAATTTCAGACTGGACATTCAAAGCAAATGTGATCTACTTAGGAAAAGTACACAAGAGAAAAATAAGCTGTTTAGTCTTCAAGTTGTTAGTCTAAGGTCCGAATACTACAGTTGCAAGTTTTGACCGAGGTATACCAATAAGGAAAATGTTCATACTATGCCTTTGGTAGTGTTACAAATATCTATTCAAGGAGAACACTTAAAACAGTGCTTTCAAACACGGGCAGGCATACATTAGACACTTATAGCTCTGTTATCCCTTCTTCCTTAGCCTCAGCTCTTGCAGAGAGTTCAGCCGGTTTCTAATTAGAGCCTGTGTCTAGTTGGCACAGAGTTACAAAGGACATTAAAAATTGTGTTACCATGTCACAAGCAAAAACAATCTCCCAAAATAAAGGAGCCCGGGAAGTTAGGAGGGCACTGATGAGAAAAGTCCTTTCCAAGCCTCATTCATCTCTGGGTTTCAGCACTCCCAGGAGTGAGAGGAGCGTGGAAAGCCACAGGAACTTATCAGTCCTCTAATGTCCACTACAGGTATGACCTGCATCGCTGTATACCAAAACTACAGTTTGCCAGGTTGTTTTGCTCTCCTTTATATAAAGAAATTATATTTTGTTTAAACGAAGCCATGGTTACTCAGAGGTTTTGGATGTTTCACAATGCTTGCATGCACAAACGTTTGTTTGTGTGTATAACTTAGTCGACAATAGGACAGAGATAACACGAACCACCAGCTCCACAGCAGAGCCCTCCACTTCTAGAGCTGCCAATGTACCCAGAAGTCGCAGAAGCAGCTTCGTGACTGTTTGCAAAACGTTGTTGTTGAGCTGCCAGTACCTCCACATCAGCCCAAAGATCTGAGGCTTTCTCTCCATCTCCACAATTTCCCATCCCTATTTCAAACCTCGCTATATCATTTTATTATCCCACATGCCCAGGACTCTGAGCTGTTGCTACTCATTTAGATGAAAAAGGATGTCTGCTGAACAATTTTAAAGGGAGTTCTTCTCTTCTAGCTATACTTTAAAAAAAAAATCTGTAGAACATGCAAAAAATAATAGCCTGCTTCTGCCAAGAAGGAACTGTAAGAAAATAAATATTTCTTTTCTGAGTTGAATTTTTTAAGCTGAATATACACAATAAAATAGTACTCTTCTGCTCATTACTCTCCTGATGGGATCACAGATGGCTTGAACTTTTTAGTCAAGTCTAAAGAAATCAGCCAGTTATGACAACTGCTGCATTTGCTCAGTGTCTCAGCTAAAAAATGGGAGAGCTAGAGAGAGGGACGGAGGGACAGAGAGACAGGGGAGGAAGCAGCCTTCGCAGCTGGAGGGTTCACAGGTGCGTAGGACCCCATTCATTTCCTTGTCCCATGAAGCAAAAGCAGCCATGTCTACATTATTCCTGGCAGACCTGCAGTGATGGATATGCTGCTCTTCATCTTGCTCACCTTCATTAGTCCCCTAAAATTTTTTGCTAATTTTTTTCCTCATATTGTCTTTCCTGTCGCAGCTACCTTGGACACAGAAACAGATTAGTCCCTGACCTGTTACAAGAACCTTGTGGGGTTTGGGGCTTTTCATTTGTGCTTTTTTTTTTTTTTTTTTGAACATTATCGTCACATACCCTCTTGTTCTTTTTTTATAGGTTTTTACTTTTGATCCAGAAACTTGTGTCTGTAGTATCCAGGGTAGCTAGAAGCAAGACCTTTCCCATGCTTACACCTAGCCATCTCACTCTAAAGGTCGGAGATGCACTACCATACATGTCATGAAAAGGATGACTGAAGATGAACTGAGGTTCCCTCCCCTTCTATCCTGAGATGTTGCAAAAAGTAATATTGTTTAATTGAGGAGGGTCAGTTACTGAGAAGAGCCTAAGTTTTTCATTTTCTATCAAATTGGAAGTTCAGGGAGTTTAACCCCTGTTAAAATGGGCCAGTTCAGCCGGGTTGTGTCCCACAGCACAAAGCCATCCATACGGGCACAGCTCTGGAGTTCAGAAACACTCACCACAGGTCGTTCTCTCCTTAGGAGGTAGATAGCCAAGTCCTGCACCGGCGAGGGAAGAACCAGACTCTTTTCAGAGGTGCACCGAGAAAGGACAAGAGGCAACAAGCACAAGCTGAACGAAGGAAAATTCTGACTAGCTATCAGGGAAAGAAAAATGTCATAATGCAGTGCTCAAACAGGGTAGAAAAGCTAAACAGAGGTTGTGTAATCTCCATTCTTGGAGATGCCCAGAACTCAGATGGACAAGGCAACTGGACAGCAGAGAAACCTGATCTCATGTTGAAGTGAGCCCTGCTTTAGGCATGGGGTTGGACTAGATGACCTCCCAAGGTGCCTTCCAACCTCAATTATTCTACGATTCTGCAATCCAGTAAAAACCAATGAACTTCCTCACAGCTTAATTTTACCTGAGAACTACTGAATATCACAATTCAAAATTTTCTGCTGTGGGGAAAGCCTGCTTTAATTTGGCTTTTTTTGCTAGGCATTGGTTCTAAAGTTGTCCTCTTTTGTTAGCAATTCCATTTAACAATGCTAAATACATCTTCAGAAAGGAGCTCAAAACCCTTCACAATTCATTATTACAATAGTCAGAATTTTTTCTAGAGAGACATGCCTAGCGTCTCTTATAAGTAATTGGTATATCATGGAAAATTCTATCCTCTAAGATACAGTAAAAGCATTTTGAAGCAGCCCTCTCTTTTCTAGCATGTACGTTACATAAAGCTTCCTACATGGAAGCCTCACGTCAGTCAGTAATAGGACAGGACCAGGATCCCCAGAGCCTCTACAACAACAACCCTTATCAGCACCAAACAACTCAGTATTAGAGCTGCCACAAAACTCATGCAACTTTATCTCCATCTACATCACAACAAAAATACAATGCACTGAGGACAATCGAAATGGTTAAAGACAACATGATGTAACAATGATTTCAGCAAAATTGCAGTATTTTTTTATTCATTCATCTCCTGACAACCCTCAAAGCAGCCTAAGTTTTCTTTGCTTTTTCTCTCCTAACTTTAACAAGGCAGAAGAGGTCATTTGAGAAATCCAAACTGTTACCATACTAAAAATCCAAGCTCTGAGTTATTTAAATTAGCCTAATCAGACTATGATAATAAAGAATGTGTCAAATAAACAACTTAAAGCACTTCAAAAAAGCCTAGAAGTGGCTGGAGAATTCAATACATGGAGATTTCCTCAGAATACATTAGTGGTAATAGTCAACACTTCTATTAAATTTCCTCCCTTGAGGAACATGCATTAATAAATCCCTGTCTTGTTGTAATGAGACATTTATCTTCTGGAGGCTGGTAAATCTACATTCAAAACTGGTTACCCTTTCTTTTGTTAAACCCTACCAGAAGCAATATAGAAACAAGTTGCTTATTTTATGGACTTTTCCCTTCCTTCCTCCTTACCAGCACATATAGGGAACCGGGCTTGACCGCCTTTGGGAAATAAACAGAAGAGATCCGCAGGAGACCAGAAGATATTTCCCTTCCTGAGCTTATCTTCCACAGCCAAACCAGTACTTTGAGTCTCCAAAAACGGTTTCGTTTACAAGGAAAGGAGGTTTTCTGCTAAGGCAGTCCTGGGTCTCCGATGGGAGTCACCATCAGGCAATTCCCAACCCAGATTTCTTCTCAGACAGTGCTACCGAGAGGCAACAGACGCAAAACCAAGGGGCTCCTTCTTCATAGCAACCAACTCCTTCATGAGGCACAGCAGTCAAATCCTTCCCCCAGGACTTACGGTTTGCACAGCCTCTTCAGGGTGGTGAAGATGCTCCTCTCCCAGTCACTTCTACATGTGCCTTCACCACTCGGGGCTGAGGGCTACAAGCTCTATCAGAAACGAGTCATGTTGCGAAGGAAAGGCCACGCAGCTGTTGAGCCTTAGGTACAGTAAGGATAGAGCGTTCCCTCCCCGCAATCTCATATATTAATTCAACATGTGATACAATAGGAGAAACACAAAAGCAAACTAAGGAGAAAATGATTTCCAAGTAGTTTGGGGGTTTTTTTAAGCTTGGAGAGCTTTTTAAAGCCTGCACTGACATAAATAAGGACCTGTAGCTTTTCCAAAAGCATTTCAGTCATACATATAACTAAAACCATAGGGAAGATTTAGAGCACAAAAGAGAAAGAATACAATGTACAGGAAGCTGTACTGAAGCATGGCTTCCCACCGACGTCAAAACAACAGCACAAAGGATCGTAACAAAGACTTACAGGGAGGAGTAAGAAAATAACAGTCATCTTCATCAAAACTGTACTTAGAAAACTCCAGAAAGTTGCTATGCCTATTAAAATCAGAAATTGGAACCAAAACCCTTTAATTTATTTGCAAAAATACTTCCAAATACAGAAGCAGTGGATTTATGAATGTCTGACTCTGCTGCTAGCCCAAGGCCACGTGCATCTTCCAGATCCACAGTCATCATCTGGTCCCAGACAAGTTCTGCAGTGCTCCATAGACTTAAAGCACACTTTTAACCAAACCGGTATGTTTTTCTCCTAAGGTCCACCACCTCCTACACTCCTTATTTTAGACACATCTTTCTCCCATCTCAATTCACCATTAATCACAGGTCCAGGAAATGATCAAACTTATCCAAAGCAATCAGCTTTGACATTGAGTCTTTTCCTGGAGACACAGCCCAAAGCTATTGAGAAGCATTTGAGAAGGCAAAAGCCGAAAGCAATTTCCCTGCAAACCCCTGAGCTGTTCTGAGAAAGAGGAAAGCAGATGTTCATACGTAAAAGCAAATGACCGCATCCCCTTGGACAGTGAATCTCAGTTATGGCGAGTCTGAGTTACATATTACCTGGGGTTTACCTATTATCCAGGACTTTGTGCCCGGGATATTCCAGCCCTCTGCTGTCCTGGGCAATAGAGAAGTGATGCCAGTCCCCAAAGAGCAACCTAGCACGCTTTCCACATACTTCATGCAGGCTCACAAACCGTACAGAGGAATGGCAACAGAGTTCAGATTGAAGCTGCTCTCTAGCTTAACAGTCATAAAATTATACAAGCAATTTCCTTCTGTATTGCAATGTATTTACTAACAACTAGCCAATTGACTAACTTGCAAAGCTATAAGAAAACAGTATCAAAGGTGCAGTTAAAGAGAGGTGGCATTTTCATTCCCAGCTTAACTTTGCATTCCCTGCCTTTCCACATCACAGCCATGCTGCTGCATGCAGACTACTTCTGCACGGACTTATGTCCTAGAGATCAGGTGTGAGTGAATCTCTTTTGGTGAAGAGTAGCCTGCCACAAACATGGTTTTTGTCATCACAAAACTATGTAAACATCTGAAGTTTGAACTTGTTACAGGATTTCAGCTAGAAGGAAAAAAGAAAAAAAGAAAAAAAAAACAGAGTCCAAGCAGCAGGTGACTTCACCCTCTCATTCAGTGGCTAGGACATTTATGCAGGCTGGGGAAGACCCGGATTTTGTGCCCTTTTCTGCCTGAGAAGTGTAAAGGATGGCTTGGCTATACACCTAGAGGGTTTTCCAGGCAGCAGGAACAGTTCTCAAGCACTTTAGAGGATGCACAATTAAATATAGCATAATTAAGCAGTCACCACCACAGGGAGAGAAGCCCACGGGTCCCAGCAGGCTGGAGCATCAGTCTCACTGCTGGTCCATGCAAGTACGTCACGCCACGCAGACCGCCTGAGGGAGATTCGCATGCAGCAATTAGGGAGTGCACCTGAAAAGCAGAAACTTTTATTCATGTCTCTACTGGAATCAGGCCATTACAAGACTTTCACTTCTGGAAAAACAGACGAACAATCATGAAGGAGCCCAGCCCTCTGACTGAAACCTGTCCATATTCTACAAAACGGACAAATATCCTCTAGAAAGAAGTTGGGCCTGAAGTCCACGACTTGATTTTGTAAATGACGGGTCTAGATTTTTGGATCAGCCCTCTCTCTGCTCAAACAACATTAAAACAGTAACAGAACCACCTCTTGTTCAACAAATTACAACACGGGAAGAGCAGGGAAAAAGAGCCCCCACTGACGAATGGTGGCAGGGGAACAGGCTCCGACCGCCTCCAGATTTTATGGTGCCCCCATAAACATGATCCACAACAGTAATAAAGTCAGACTAATATGACACAAAAAGGACAGTTGCAACAATACGCAGGTGTCAATCGTACACCTGGCCTGACAGCTTTATTACTGCAATAGCTCATTATTACAACAGGACATTTTAGCACACACAAGATACTTCTAGGGAGAAGATGACTACAGGACAAGGTACATTACTATCAGCAATAATTACATGCCACAACTCTATTTCACTAACGGGAAAAGACAATAGCATATCATAAGCTAGAATGACATCTAAACCTTCGTTCTGAATCACAACAAGCCCTTCGGTATAACATTACAGGAAGCCTTTTGTTTTTCCTAACTCCTTGTCACAAAGTTTGGCTTTACCTAATGAACGTACCTATGCAGAAAACGATACCTTCATTTTCCTGCAAAGACAAAAGTCTTCCTCTGTTCCTTTCTTTACAGATAATAATCTTTCGCTTGCCTACACAGATAAGACAACTCATTGCCTGCTTTTTCATCTATTTAACATTCTCCCAATCTATTACACTCTATTACTCCTCATAACTGCACTCTGAATGTCCAAAAAACTCCCCAGAACTTCAGAAGGAAATAAAGAAGAAACCCAGAACCCACATGAAGATCCTTGGTAACGCCAGACCCCCAAAATCTGGCTTTCTCAAAAGAGTCCGCTCCTCCTTTTATCCCTCTCCCCTCTCCTGTGACTTTGGCTTGAGTTTTCTAAAGTTTTCTGTGTGTCAACACACATTAAGGCGCAAAGAACTTATCTTCTGGCTTTTCCCATTAATCCGCCTTAATGAACCCGTAAGTTTAGCGTCGCCCCCTGCAAAGCCAATTCTATAATAAAACTTCAGGGTGGGTTTTTCTGATGACATTAATGATCACTGGACCAGCAAGGATGAAAAGTCATTTTCTCCTGCTGCCTCAGATGTTTTCATGATATAATTTCATCCTAAACAAGGAGTGCATATACTTACGTAGAGCTGCATACCACAAAAGGGAAAAAAAGATTAGCAGTCTACCAAAAACCATCCAAACCAACAACACCTACTTACTACGGAGCCCTACCAAATTGGTATTGTAAAGTACCATACACAAGGGAGGAGGAAAGATGGGAGGGAGGAAAGGGTTGAAAGGAGGAAACAGGACTGAAATTCATCCTTGAATCATTTAGCTGAAGTCAATGGAACAAATTCAGAATGAATTTGCTCCTCTGTAAATGGTTGTCACCCCTCCAGGCAACAATAACCTTCTCTTGGGAGACAATGGTAATTCAGCAGGACAAAACAGAAACGTGCTATGAAATACTCAAACACTCAGCAGCCATCTCTGAAGCCCTCAGAGCTTCAGCTCAGATAGCCAAGGGCAGGAACAGTTCACCAAATTGCTCCTTCTAGAGAGAATAACTCAGGGTCCATGAACGCACATCGTCACCCTCTACTTCCCAGATGAGCTTTTAACCCAATGATACTGTGCATATGTTCTGAGAGGCTCGTGGTTCATGGAAAACAGGGGACCCCATGCACACACACATTTTATTAGTATTTTTATAGTGTTCGTCTTTAATAAGAGAAAGATAAAGCAGCGTAAAGATAATGTGTCTATGAAAAGTGAAAATGGTTAAAAAAAGAATTGCTGTTTATCATGGTATTAACATGAAAAATATATCGAGACTGTATCAGACGCAGATTATGGTATCTCTCTGAAAATAGTCTTTTTGGCCACTTTCCTGCCAACCTTTATGCACGTGCTCAGCTTTTACATGCATAAAATAGTTTAACTTATTTCATAAGCATCACAGAGGCTACTCACATCCATAAAAATACACCTATGAGCTGCACAGCCACAGGTAGATGCTGGGCAAGCCCTGGGGAGGGAGGTCACCAGCACTGAACCCAGGTGCTTCTGCACCCAGTGCTGAGCCTAAACAAAACGGAAATGCAAAAGTGCAAATGGAAACATGGAGAAGCCTGAAGACTAACCAGTTTCGGATGAAACAGGTGAAAAGCTGCCTTTCAAGTAAAGCTCTAAAGAGGGGCAGATTTAGCCATACGTTTGTTACATTTGTGCCAACCACATTTAATTGCGCTCTCATAGCGCAGCAACAGCTGGGCTCCAGATGAAAATCTAGGCCAAAGGAAATCAGTGACAAAATTCCAGATGATTTCAAGGGCTGAAAGTTTCACAGTACGAAGTGGACCTCCTTGGAGTCCAGCACCCCAGAAGTCTCTTCCTACATCTCCTCCTTGTCTAGCTTTATGGCTTGGACTGGAGAACAACGATCAGATTTTAGCTGGTAAACGCTGTCCTACAGGCGACAAGAATACTCTGCCCCTGTTACCGTAAGGACACAGAGGTCACAGTCGCGTTCCTGGAGACATGCAGAATTTCATAGCTTCAGAACATCAAATTAAGCAAAAGGCAGAACTATTCCTGCACCAAGATACTTCTGCACACGACCCAGTGATCCTCCCTGTGAACTAATCAGATATTGTTTTAATACCCAGCTACATCATTATTTAGAGTATTAGGACCTAGAATACAATAGAGCAAAGCTTCTTCTTTTGAAAATTTGTAGCGGTTGTTTCCGACTTTTTAAGTTGTAATAGGAATACACAGAAATAACAATAGTGCAATAGTGGAAAAAATAGCATCCTGGTAGACTGAATGGCCACAAATTCCTGACAGTGGGTCCCATTTCCCTTAAATAAATTCAACTTTTGGACACAAACTATGATCTCACTGATCTCTGTGAGGAATATTTCAGAATCAGGTTCCACATCCTAACCACAGCTGAAGCCAAAGTCTCTCACAAAGCGCCATGACCCTGTAAACTCAGCAATCTAGAGAGGATGTAATTTGAAACAATACAAAATAAATCTAGTCTATAAAATGCCTCACTATGCCATGCCTAACACCTTTAGGTATATTCTCAATCCATGACACAGAAGATGCATCAATAACACTGATTCAGGAAATGACAGCAAAATCATCGTTTTTCATGCGTTTAAAGAATGCAGATAAACTGCCAGCAAATTCACCATCTTCTGCAGTTTTTTATTTATTCCCCTTTGGTGGAATTTTTCTAGTTGGAATATGTAAGATCAACTTTCTTTTAAGTTCATTAACAAAAACGGCAGACAGTCTCTATAACAGCATCAGTCAAAGCAACAACATGCATCTTTTAATTAACCACTATATCATAAAGTGAAAGGCTGTTACCGCTTGCAAATGCAAAAGTCAAAACATATTCCTGCAGGGCAAAATTCAGAGATAACTGCTTTCAAATGGTTTTATGTTTTTAAGACAGTTAGACAAGCCTTCAATTAGAATTCCTCAGGGAAAGCCTCACTGCTATCCCAGAGCCTGCACCGCTATTTCATGTCTTCCAGGCTAATGCACCCAGTACCGACTTCTTAAACACATTATAATCCACATGGGCTGGCAGTGAAGCATGAAGATACACGGTAGTTAAAGCAGTTTTATTTTGTGCCTAAAGATAGCAGATTATTATTATTATTGTGAAAACAACCACTTCAGCCCTACCCAAGGGCCGGGCAGCAAAACGGTTTGTTAGGTGATGCCCAGGCAGGCACTGCTGGGAGAGAGAGAAACGGGAGCAAATTGCATCTTCCTGTAAAGCCTATGGAGGGACTTGCATTCATTAGGAGCTGCAGCAATTAATAACAAGGAGAATCACACACATTCGTTTCTCCAAGGAACAGTCTGTACTTGTTAACTAAGAAGCATCCAACAAGAAACGTCCCTGCAAGGAAAAAGAGGCAGACAAAGTGCCGTCATCTTATCTTTCTCCCTACATTAAAAGGATTAAATTAGTTACGCCTAATATGTTTTGGAAGTGTGCAAGAATCCCAGTAGTAGGAAAAATCAGTCCACCGCTTATTACCCAAAAGGGGCTCAAAAATGCACAGGATTCAAGCTGAAATACGCTTGAAAGAAACTGGTGACTATCCCAGTCAGAAGAGGAAGCCATGTTACAGCAGAAGATGGTTATATAATGATGATGTAGGTCCAGGAAAGCTTTTACAACATCTAATAAGAAAGGCTAATATAAACTATAAAAAAATTGCCTACTTTTCCATTGTCAGTTTATGAATTAACTGCATAATTTCACCTATATCCACTTTGTTACTGAATTCTGAATATATGTATTTTCAACAAGACATTCAAAAAATGAATTGCACATTTCTGCATCTTGTCACTGTCAAAGCTACATTCATTTATCAAGTGGAGCTACTGCTACTCCAAAACTTCAGGCACCTTAAAAAAAATTCTCAGAAAGAATGATCTGTTTTTCAGTTTGTGATGGAAACAGAAAACACTGAATTTCATCAGTGTTTATATTTACTCAGGAATATTCCACCTTAATTACTTGTGCAAATGAGATTATTTTTCTCATATGTAAGAGATCTGCCTTGACACAAATATCATTACAAATATATCAGAATGCATATAGCCAGTACATTTAGAATATTTGAATATTATCCTAAAAATGGGTTTGCATTTGGAAACCTAGAAAACTGGGTCTTTTCTTCCAATTCTTCAGAAAATCATAAATTAGAGGTTAATCAGGAGTGATATTCACTTAAAACAGTCGAACAACATGCAAGGAGCCATGCTGCTTCCTTCAACATTACTGCAAGTTATAGCTGCAAATATATTAACATTTTGCCTCTTGCACAACCACCATGAATAGGGAAAATAAAATACACATTTTGGAATACCAATCATCTCATGCTTGGATGCATATTCAGATCACAAAAACGCAGGCATTTTTAAAAACAAGATCAATAAAGCTGGATTATGTAACATCATCTACCTCTTTCATAGCTAAAAATATAAGTCTCGAATACAAAGCAAGCTGGCGATACACTGAGACAAATTCACGCAGTGCCCCTAGAGCACAGGTAACTTCTCCACGGGGTGACATGACGTCCACCAGGGAGAGACACGATCCAGGAGGGCAGCGTAGCCCGTTATGAAGGCAGAACAAACTTGGGACAAGGCTTTAGCCTCAGCAAGGAGGTAAAGATACGGATTTGCTAGCTCCATTTCACACATTTTTGGGGCAGAGCTCTGGTGCAAATTAAATCTGTGGTTTGGGTGGCAATGGGAGAAGATCAAAGTCATTTAGCAGAAGAAATCCTCAAGACCTCCTCCCAGGTATGAATCCCAGAAAGCGCAACTTCACTTGTCCCTTGTGGGTACAAAATGCAAACTCCTGTGTAATCACTGCAGGCATCAAAAACACTGCATAATCAGCTAGTTCATGAGATGAAAAGCATCGAGTAGGTACACGTAGGCTTGGGTTCACAAAAATGGCCAACGGCGGCAGGATTCAAAGCCGTACAGAAGCAGCTTCCGTGCAAGCCAGAGCTCGGAGAGGGCCTCCTTGGCCAGCCCGGCTGCTGGGAAGAGCGTGAGGTACAGCAGCCGCTGACAGACACAGCCGAACAGCACCCGAGAGGCTGCCCCAATCTCTTCTTGGGCTTCGCGGTGTCTCGGGTCTCTTTACCAGGGGCTGAAGAACAGCTTCTCGCTCCTCGGCTTTTATTGTGCTCTTTGCAGACACAGCTTTCTTCTGCGTTAGCCTTCATACAGTTTCTGGGCAGAAGAGCTGAACGGCTAAATCATAAAAGGTTTTAAAACATGGGCAACTGCATAATCCTCTTCTGCCTCAGAGTGGCTGACAAGAGCTGAAGTAAATCTGAAAGCTTTTGATGAGGTGGATTTCCTATGCGAGCAACCTGGCAGGGCTTGACACAGAGATGCTGCGTTTCTCCAAGCCTGTGTTGGAGGATAGTTTCTTGACAGGTCAACAACTTGAGGCGCAGTCTCCATTACGGGATGACACTACAATCCTCGGAGCAAAGACAGCGAAGCCTTTTTTAAGTTGCTTGCACGTGTCCAATCACACCGTAATGGGACTTCAACAAGCGGGAGCAGCCAGGCCTTACTCATTTTTATGCCACGCATCTTTAAAACAGCGGTGGATGGAGCTTTGGAATAGCTGTTTTCCACCAAAAGTTGGTCAATCAAGACTGACAACGTGAGTCACTCTAATAACATCTCTTTAACGCTGATCTATACCCTATATCCTGCAAGTCATCCCAAGCAGCACATCCTGCCTTCGTTGGCAGCTTTTATGAGTTCAGCTGGAGGCGTTAGCACCTGAAGACAGCCACTAGCAATCTGCCATTTATCAAAATTTCAGAGCATCTCCATACATACGCTATCACAGCTGAACCCTAGCAGCGCAGGAGGCTTTCAGAGGGTAGCAAGGGGCAGGGAGATGCTGCCAAGCACACACTTCATCTGCGCTATTCTGTTTTCTGCGACCCTGCAGTGAAAAATCAGTGGAACTTTTCACTGGTATTATCACATGCCACCAAGCCATTTATTCATACACAGCATAACAAGCGTAGGCAAAATCTTAAGAGAAGACTCGGATGTTCTGTGAATGACAGATTCTTGAGAGGTCAAGCCGGCCAGTTACTATCACCAAGGCCAGTATGAATGGGCTTTGCTGCTATGTGTGTATATATATATATATATATATGTATGTATGTATGTATGTATCTTCACATCCAGATAATCCTGTGGTACATGGCCATTTGAGAGCAGGCTGTGAATACAAAAAAAAGCAACCTTTACTTTCCTGTAACGGGGTTCCCAGGGAGACCTACTGGTCTGGCCTCCTGCATGGCTTGTGTTCAAGCAGCTGAACTCTATTATTGACCCAGCCAACATGGTCATAACCAGTCTGTGGGCCAGGACCAGTCTCTGTGCTTGACCAGAGTCGTCCGGAGTAGGGCGAGTTGGTGGAATCCCAAACTATGGAAGGGCCGCTGCTAAGGCGCTACCAGCACAGATGGTTGCAGGGCTGCGGCCAGCCCTGGTGCTGCTTCATTTCCCACATGACCCAGGTGCGAGAAAAGGAGGAAATACCGGAGATGAAGACAGGTTCGATCATTTGCTTCAGTGGCCAAGATACGGTGATATAAATGGTGATATAAAACTTAATGGATGAGGATGCAATAGAAAAAACCTGGGAGAAAAGATCATGAACTCTGATTTGGGAAGGGCACACTTGCAAAAACCATTAACATGTAATAACACAAACAATCCAAAGCAAAGGTTTGCCTAACTGCCCTTCATAGTCTCCTTCCTCCACAGTATTTTGAACAACAGGGGCTATGATTTATTTGAAATCTTCTGGTACTATATTGAAAATCATAGTAATATCATCAAAAACAATAAAAGATGTCTTCAAAACTCACCCAGCTCTTAAAAATCTCTGCCTCCTTTACAGCAAGAAAGCATTGCATGGACTTTATAAACAGTACATTACTGCCCTTGCTAACCTTGGACCAGGTATTTTTCATATCCCCAATATTTCACTGGTTTTCATATCTCCAATATTTCTCTGTTTTCAATGACAGCAGAAAATCATACACACAAAAATGTGTGGATTCTGCAAATTTAGTGTTGTTCTACACCTTTTGCTGTTTCCCTCAAGATCAGGCTTTCATATGAAAAAAATCCTTGTGTTGAAATGTATTTACATTACAAAGACCCTTTGCAGTAAAAAGCAGTGCCTTTTTTTAAAATTCAATCATATAGGTACCTGCCTCAAGTAAAAAAATAATAATAAAAGACGGGATAGTATTCCTCCCCATCTACTCAACATTAATGAAGTCCTAATTTCAAAGATTAGTAGAGGCTTTGTAAAGGATATCATCATAAAATTTAGATTAATTTGCTAGAAGGTCACCTTGATTATGGAAAAAGGCTTAATTTTTTACCAGGGAAGAGAAGAATAAGGACCAATTAATATAGTTTCCTCTGAAAAAGTCTAGCTACACTACTTAATTTGCAATTCAGGCATATATTCATGTTAATAACAACAACAATAGTAATTAATAAAACATTCCAGCACCTAAAGTGAAATTCCCTCAATTCTTCAGTTCCCAGGGACCTGGAAAACCTAAAGGAGGCTTAAGAAAAGCCTTTACAAGCACTACAGACAAGATATATACTTCATTGTGCCCTGCTGGATTCTTTCAGTCCCTGTATCATTTTGTATGGTTTTAATCACTTTTGGTGAGGTATTAAATAGAAGGAGCTGATGATCATGATAAAAATCAGAGGGGGAAAGGATTTATTTCTCCTCAAAAAACTTGGCAGTAAAAAAGAGCAATTTCAAAAGAAAAAAAAAACAGAGGGAATATGCAGTTTGTTGACTATCCACCACTCCTTGCAAGGTCTGATCCAAGAGCTACAGAGCGTCTTATCGGGTATTTGACTCTGAATTATCTACAGCGAGAAGAAAAGAGCACTATAAACAAATAATTAAAGATAAAGTCACTTCTGGTCTGTAACCATGTGTGGCACAGAAACTCACCACCGCATGTATTTTAATACATTATTCCAGAAAAGCAACTTCAATAAAGGGAAAATCAGCATGGAAAGGGGACAGCAAAAAAGAGCCCCTCTTGCTTTTAGCACTTCGAAATCTAGGAAGGAAGACGAGGGTAGGAGATACATTTAAGGCACTTTGAAGGTGAAAAGTCCCACAGAAGTATGGTTGCAACAAAACATACTTATTTCCTTCATAACTATATTCTCTATTGACAACACAAAGGACAAAATTTTCACACACCCACCTCCTGATAACAGCAAAAAAAACCCAGCTAACATACTACGTCTCTCTCCGTACGCCACACGCCGATTTGGGCAACCCCTAGCTGATCAGTGGTTGGAATAAGTGGTGAGAGCTCAAGCCATGAGCGCTTCGTGTTACAACCTACCTCTGCCAGGCAGCAAACGCAGACGGAGAGTAACGACGGCTCCAGCTAACGACACAAGCGTTTCTCCAGGAAGCTCTGCAACACGAGGCTGTTGTTTTCTGAATTGTAAGGGCATCTTCTGACTTTTTACTGCTATCCAAAGCCCTGTACTTTTTATTTTTACAAAATGATATAATTGGAATCATATACTTGTACCACAGACACCATTTCACTTTTACAATATAACAAAGCAAAACTGATGTGCACTGATCTGTCCAGACAGCTTTAATAAAGCAGAACTACTTCTACAGTGTAATTTCTCTCCTGATTGTGTTACTGTAACTTATTATTTGTATGTCACAGAAAGAATATTTTACTCATTCAGTACATTAACCATAACTTTATTGATACAGAGCACCTCACTTTTGTGGTTAATGTAGGACTGAGATCCAGCACAGTAAAGTTTTATATTGAAGACATATTTTCACTTATTTCACTGTAACTGAAATGCCTGTTGAATTACGTCTCTTATCTAACTAGGCTTCACGTTATTAGCTCAAGAAGCAGATCTATCATACAACTTTTATTCATATACCCAGTAAAAATAATTTTTTCTTCTTTGAAATGGCAAAACAAAAATCCTGAAATGTATCTGTGCAACCACGTCCTCAACGATACACTGAACAATTCATATAACCAGCAGCTGTAACGTGGATGAAAAATACCAGGAGCCAAGACGATACAAAAAGCTATTATTATTCCCTGCTTGAGCAGGGGGGTTGGACTAGATGATCTCCAGAGGTCCCTTCCAACCTCAGCGATTCTGTGATTCTGTGATTATTGCATGAACCAGAAGTATCCCGCAGCGCAAAGTAAAGAGCCACAAAGAAGTACGCAGCAGGATAGAAATGCCTTCGAGACAGGTGCTGGGAAAGGCAGTTCCTCCTAAACATCCAGCCAACGTCTTGCAGGAACATCCCACGGAAACTACTTCAGCGGCTTGGGAAGGGCCAGGTACAGGGATGTATCTTATTATTTGTAGGTCACAGAGAGAATATTTTACTTATTCAGTGACATTAACAGTAACTTTATTTATTGTTCATTGTAAGTTATCACTAGCAGCAACACAAGCAGCAACATACCTGTGGTCATCCCACGTTTTGTCGGTCGTCATTTACTTCTTCCCGTAGCTGCAGACCTCAGGCTCCAGCACCTTTGAAAATGTTTTCTCTCTCTTCAGACAACTACAAGCTTCCTCCTGCTGAAAGAGGAACAACCTGGATGAACCACAAGCAGAGATCTTCCTCTTCTTGTGAGCTTCCTATGACTCCTTGAACCAATGTTGCTTGATGATAACATCCATTCGGCACTTGCCAGGGTGCCAGGATTGCTTTTCTTTACTCTCTTAAGGTTTTGCCATACAAACGTGCCCTACACTCTTAAATCCCACATAATCATCATCTGTTGTTACACAGATCTGTGCTTCACAAACCCCACTGCCTTCTGGATGGGAGGAAGTCAGCGAGAGCCAGACAAACATTCACATAGGTAAGCTGTTCACTGCTTCTCCTAGTGATTTTGTAACTTACCACTCTCACTGCAGTTGTCAAACATTTATGAAATCTAGATTGCTTTTGTAAATAAGGAAGAGCTAGATAAATAAATCACTTTTACTTACGGTTTATGGATTCAGTAGAACCATATCTACAACTGCACTGGAAAGATTTTGCTTTAGCCAAGATAAAGCAGAAGACTGGGACATTATTTAAACTCACTGTTTTGGAAAAAAAGAAATCCAAACCTTGATGTTACCCAGGCTGACACAGAAGTGATATTTGAAGCAAGAAAAAGGAAGAAGAGACTTGTCTGCAATCCCACAAAATGTTGAAAGACAGTAGTCATGGTATGCAATCTAAGCAGGGAAGCACGGTGAGAGAACAGATTCCAATAATACTTCCGCTACGACATCTTCAATCCCTTCATATACGAAATGAGATGGACAGGAGCCCTTACACTCTCACGTCACCCTGTCTCCTTGGCCTCTACACCAATAAAGCGGAAGCTGGTGGTCAAAGAGGGACAACTCACTCCTACCCCAAGCTTTCACAAGGGCTCACGGTCCCCTTGCCTGTTTTGGCCCCGCGGCAACGCCTAATTTGATTGCCAGAAGGGGTTGTGCGGTTTTCTGCACCTCTTCCTTCTTCCGCCAGGTATTTTGCTCAATGATACAACAAATCGCTTTTAATTCAAGAAATTTCCCTTTTTAATTGAACTCTGAAATTGCATTAGTCTGCATTTACGCTATCATTAACAACAAATCTTTTTTTCTTCCCTGTTAAAAGCCAAATCTGCATATCCAAAAATAGTTTCTGCCCTTTAGCCCTATGGATTTTATGTGTATATTTTTCATATTATCATCTCGTGCTTTTAGCCTCAGTAATGATATTCCAGTAATTAGAGACAAACTGGCATGCAAATTGCTGCTAGCAGGTTCCCCTCAGTTATCTCATTTGTAGCATGATAAAAATTGTACTTCCAGGGAAGTCAAAGGCAGTGACGGAGAAGCCACCCACGGCACATCGAGCAGGGGCTGCCACCCGGCGCAACGCTCGGGCTTTGCTTTCACTGAGCTGCATGCAAGGGTTGCCACGGGAGCGCAGGAGGAAAGACACGGCGCCTTTCCCCACCCAAAGCCCAAGCTTTTACAGCTCCAGCGACTCTCCGAGCTGCCTAACGTACTACGTAACGGCCGTGGAAAACCACGGCTGTCTGTGTTAGATTGGGGAACCAAAAATACATTCTTAGCAATGACAGATAGCCGTGTTTTAACTTGCTCCTTCAGTTTGGTGTTTCTAAATATACATTTTCAACAGCTACAAACCTCATGGGTGTGCAGAAGGTGACGGTATTTGCCGCGCTGCTGCACCTATGCCAAATGGGGTCGCGGTTCGCTCCGGGGTCAGCGGTCATAGCTAAAAGGAATAATTTCATACCAGCACATCTCCGATTTCAGTGGGAATGAAAGCGCCGCACAGACAGGCCTTAAGGCAGTTTTTCTACTGTGTATTTGTCCTCGCTTCGAAACATGGTGTTACCTCCGGAGAGGGAGGTTGCCAGCGAATTATCCGCCCCTCTGCCTAGTGCTGACATGGCTTAGGGAACTGGGAGTAAGAAATTCAGGAGCAAGAGCGTTTCCGCAGCAACGTAAGCGGCCATCAGCTAAAAAGGCCCTATCAAAGGTGCAACACGTGGGTCCTATTCATTAATTTTCTAAAGTCCTTTGAGATCTTGATGCTTTATCAGGGCGGTTTTGATCGTGGGTGTCGAGGTATGAAATTCTTTGAAATAAAAAGGCGCATCGCCACGCTGCAAGAAAATGAAGTATCAGCGCCCTGAATGAAAGCGCGACGCGACTAACGACAGCGTCGGGAAGCTGATGCTCGCCAAAACCAGGGCTGTATGTTAAAGCAGCCCTTCTGTACTGATAACTTTCAGAAAGGGCTATAACAGTATCCTTTCAGCTCGAGCTTTCCATCTCCGGATACTTCACGGCACTCCTACCTCCAGTATCACCTGCCTCGTAACAGCACGGCTGCGCGTTATAATATCCCCTGAGTTTTGGCAGGGCCAAAAACACTGCTGCGTGCTGATAGCAGAGACAAAGCTTTAAGGTTTGTCAGGAATTTTTTCAGAACCCCTGTATTTACACTTTTGATGCAGAAACTCCTTGCGGCCTGCGAAGCAATCACACCCATCGCCAGCGCAGGGGGCTTTCTTGTCCTTACCAGATTAAAAGGGGAAAGAGCAGCCGATGGGGGAGGCAGGGGGGTTAATCGAAGCACATCCGCGCGTGAACTTCCCAAGTTTTCACAGGCTGATTAAAACGCACGATTCCAGCCTGGGCCGGGCAGCAGGTGTTTTTTCTAGGAAGAAAAACCTAACAGGGGAGCAGGCTGCTAACATGTTATTCCCCGTTTATTTTAGGTGAGCTGTGACTGCGCACACGGGGCTGCAGGTGAGCAAGGAGCCCCAAAGAACCGGGGAAGCCCCTCGGCGAAGAGCCGCCCTCTCCCGCTCCGGCCACATGCTGGCTCTCCCCTTCCGCTCGGGAGGCACGTTCTCCCCTGGAACATCCCAAATCGCAAAGAGCCCCCCGAGGCAGCGTGACCAGGAGGCAGCCGCTCACATGCCTGGCCACAGCTGGCTGCTCCGGGGGCTGGGTTGAATCCCACCTCTGCCGGGGACCAGGACCAGGTCCGGGCTGCTTTACCCAGCCTCGTAGCGCATCGCAGGGAGCAACATGCTTTTAGCAAGGGTAATGGTGTTTACCGGTGACCACGGCACACAGGCAGGCCTCACTATCCGCAGCCCAAACGCCAGCTACGACCCCGCTTTAGGTGCACTTAACCAGCTCCCACGCAGCATCTCCCGCTTCCTCCTGCCACTTTCCCTCTCCCGTATCGTTCTGTGCAGCTCTCACACCCTTGGCTACTTTTGCCATCAACCAAGCGCGCGCACAAGTGCCGCACCAGCATTGCCACCACGGCTGGTGCCGCGTAGCATTAAACAGGCTTTCTAACGCGTCCAGCGCTCTCCACACGCTGCTACTGGCAGGGGTTCGCCCAAGGGGAACACCTGCGTCATCACGAAGGAAGACGGTCTCATAAAAACCTCTCCTAATCTTGCCCCCGAGCTTTGCTGCTCCTTTTTCCCCTTCTCACCGCGCCGGTGAGCCTGAATATTCCCAGTGACGGAGCAACTGGAGTCGCTCGGCAAGAAACGCAGCAACAGCTCAGCGGCAAATCTGAGGAACGCTTTTGTTTCAAGGAGCCGGGGCGGATTTCAGCAGGTTCGGTGAATCTCACGGGATCCAGAACCGCTTTCAAAATACAAGCTAGAAGCAGGGGAAAAACCTTTTTCTTTTTCTTTTTTTCCCTCCAATTCCATTTATTCTCTTAATATTCTACATCTATCATTGTTTTTTGATCTGACTGGGTTGGGTGGATTTTTTTGTGGGTTTTTTTTTTGTTTGTTTGTTTTAGCTTTTCTTAGCTGTCCTTACGTCTTCTTCTCTGGCACCCATCTCAAGCAAAGACTGAAAATCGTGTTTACTATAATTGGATACAGCAGAAAAGAACCAAAACAAGACAAAGAACAAATCCATATATTAAAGTCTCCCTTCCTTCATTCGCTCTGGTATCTTTGCCACCTGACTATAATAAAATAATGCCAGACACTAGCAGTTCCTGCCGCGTTAAGCTCCGGATGGCGTTTAATCTGCGAGTCCCCTCTGAACACGCATGGAAATAAGCAAAGTTTTGTCACATCCTGACCCACATTACTGCAGAAATAATCAGCCACTGCCGCGGAAGCTTTTTGGAAAAAAAAAGGCTAAAATGCACAAAAATTGTTAAGATAAATAGCCACCGTATAAATCATATTCTTTGTATTAATGTTATGCATCTTTATTTTCCAGGAATCAAAATAGCGCACGGTGTGTGTCTTCAGAAATCACAGTCATACTCTGAAATGTTTAATTTACATGCAAATTAGATTCAGGGACCTACCAGTTGCAGATATTCCCTTTTAGTTATAAACTGGCCTTTAAGCTTAACTGAAAAAGATAACATTACGGCAACAAGATTATGACTGGTCCTGTAAAAGTTTAGCTTTAAAAAAGACCTACAGATTTGATTCAGTGAACAGGAATTGTACCACGCAGGGAAAAAAGAAAAAAAATCCAGACGTAACAACAATGAGAAATCTTGGTTTCCAGAGCAGCAAACGTGAAATGGCTTAATTTTAGAATAAACATAATAAAACTGAGACTCTGGGAATTATGCTGTTTTCTAAGGTGCCAATTGTCTAGCTGAAAAAATCTGTATAGAGCCTTTATTTTTGCAGAAAAACACGCCGACCGCTTACTCTATTTGGTGTCCAAACTCTCATCTTTGCCCAAAATATCCCAGTGATGTACTGCCTGAAAGGCTTGCGCGCTGGTGACAGCTCCGGAGGCGCACAAGAAGCACTTTAGTCACCCAAAGCGTTATCACCCCAAGCCTGATGAGGTGCAAGGAAGAACCCCAGATCGCAATGCATTTAACCACCCAGCAGCTCGCTCCGGCGCAAGCCCTGGAAAACAGCTCTCCGGAGAACGGCTTGAAAGCGAGTTTCACCCAAAGCACTGGACTGCGCAGCAGTTGCACCCGGTGAGAGCAGTGATGTGGCATTTAGCCTTGATCATCATCTTCGCTAGTTAAAATGCGATTTGTGCAAAAAGCATATTTCCTTAAGCTGAAATATAAAATACAAGTACACTTTTTCTAATGGTTCACACTAGGCTAGATGAGGAGGAGATACTGAAAAATAACAGAAATGTTTTAACTTTCCCTGCCTCTGGCTCAGGAGGCCTAAATGGAGCAGCTGTAAAGACATCCTAAACGTAGTATATTAAGAAGGTGCACATCTTCATTTTAGAGCCCTTTCCACGTGTGGCCGCAGGATTTTTGCACACACGTAGTTACTAAACGTGGGTGCAATTTCTACCTGCCCAGGCGGCGTGCGGCTTCCCCTGAAGCGGGGGACAGTGGAAAGGTAATCCCCATCACGGCTGTGCAATCAGACCCTTGTTTCGGTGTCCACCTCGCACTAAACTGGCAGCAGTCGTTTCACGACACAGCTGGAGAAAAAGGAAATCTTCCTCCCGCAGAGGGAGCCAACCACACTGCAAATGAACCTCGCGGCCCGAGCAAGGCCCAAGCAGACCCCGCGCTTAAGTAGGGCTTTGCGACGGGAAACCAAAAAGTAGGTAAAACTCATCCGTTTGGGCTTCCGGCTGGGCAGCAGCAAGTTAACCACAACCTTAAAAACCAGTTTGCTCTCAGAGATGCCGCTCCACTGTGAGATCAGTCTCCTAAATACAGCCTGACTCCATCCGCCCTCCGCCCAGCGGGGTGTCTGCCTGCCACCGGTGCCACGCACAGCACGGCTACACCGGGAGCAGCCAAAATTTTATGTTTTTACCTTCTCATGACCTTGCTGTTTCTTTGGCCTTTAAAACTTCATGCACAGGGAAGGATTAAGCTCACTTGCATAGAAAAGTCTTCATACGTAAAAGGAGAAAAGAGAGGAAGAAGAAATGCAGCTAGTTAAACACACCCAAGTCCCAAAATCTCTGTGACAGCTTCTTGCTAAGTGCCCATCTTCTCCTGCCTGTGTTTCCTAACTCCATCTCTCCCAACACCCTCAAGTATGCTGTGGGACTTAACATTGAAAATGTCCCCAGCTGGTTTAAGTACTTCAGCAACGTCACTTCTTAACTATGCGCCAAGCAAAAGAAATCCCTTTCTTCAGTCTTTCCCTGGATAGAAATCCCATCTGTTATCTCAGCTGTTCCACTCCAGAATTTTTTTTTTACTAGCTTCTCTCTTCTTTTCCCCCCCCCCTTTTTTTTTTTTAAATTGGATGACCAAAACTTGACCCTATGCGCTGAACACCATCTCAAAAGTACTCCATAAAGTGTTAGCACAATACCTTGGAGACAGCAGTTTTCCCCTCTTGACCCAAATCAGTATCGTATTAAACAACCTTTGCTGCTGCTACTTATATAGCAGGACGGGGACTTAAATGTAACGTACCTAGTTCATTTTCCTTTACAGAATTTGACTTCTATGCTTTCTAGGTATCTCAATGTCTGCAAATACTACTTAGCATCTGCAAATATTACTAACATTAACTTGGAACATCAATTTAAAAAGCAGGGCATTCACGAGAATGGTTGTGAATACTTCATGTTGGTATTAGGGAAACGTTTGCTGGCTTCCAGGTAAAAAATTAGTTATATTAAGTCATATTACATCAGGAACCACAATGCCAGGATTTAACTCTCACTCTGTTCCCTGCCATATACAGAATAAGTTATGATGTTAAACTTTTTTCCCCTCCCTCCAATAACACCCTGAAATGCAATAACAGGCCATAATATAATTCAGGGCCTGGCTTTAAAAGCCATCTTGAGCCAGCAAGGTCTCAGTGTTTCATCTTATATGAAAGATTAAACTTTCTGATTGAAATTAAATATTGCCATTAAAGGTGTTCATAAGGCAGAAAAGGAGCAATTATAGGAGGCACCGCAGCTGCCCCGGGTGGAGGCAACACACAGCCCCAGCTGGGAAGGAGGCTGGGGCTCCCGGGGAAGATGCCATCAGTTCTTCTCTCAATTCCTCTTTGTCCCTCAGAGTTTGTCCACCACGACACGGGGATTTGCTTCACTAAGGTGTTCCCAAGCAGGTATCTCTGCATCGCTATCAGCGCTTCTTGTCACCACTTCATTCCCTGAATAATTTCACAGCTCACTGCTCTGGCCCTCTTGTAATGTCTCCATTTTTTTCAGTTTGAAGAGAACCACTGCATTACCAGTGATTTATTAGGATTTTATCTATGGCTAATGATGACTGATTTCAATAACCTGTTTTTTAAGCTCTCTCAAACTATTGATTAGCACACACATTCTTTATAACCCTTGCCTCAGACTCGCACACTACATTAGCTCATTAATGATTCCTACAAAAGGCGGATAATAACACGATAAATCATTCCAACTGTCACAAAATTTGCACATAAAGCTCGTAACCTTGCTCCGCCCGATACTGCACGTGACCACGTAAATACAGTTCACTGCTTTAATTAATCTGTTGTGTCCTCTACGGAATAAGGTAGTAAACAGCCTAATCAGACAGAAGGGGCTCCAAGGGATCACGGGCCCGTTCTGATATGGCAAACATCCAATAACATTGCCGCATCAGCTACGAGTGCAAACCAGGAGAGGAAAAGGAATAACACCATCTCTGTGTGTGCTCTGCGTACGTGAGAAGGCGCAGGGCATCGGCACCGCGAACCGGAGCTTGTTGCCTGGGTTGCTCTACAACTGGGGAGAAGTAGAGGCACTCGGACGCGGCAGATCCTCCTCCCTAGTCCAGGCTCGTGGGTGGGACAGGATGCGTCTCCTCTAGAACCGCTCTTGCCTGTAGAGGGAGAGACTAGCCAGCTAGATTAAACCAGCTTCCTGACCTTCAGCAGGCTCAGTTTGGCTGAAACCAACCTCATTTGCCATGTTGAACCTTGCTTGCTTGTGGTAGGCCCAGCCCTACAATACCCTACGCCATTGAGAAGCAAGTCCTACAGTAATAAGCACTGGGGTTTTTTTTTAAATCAGGTCCTAATATACTAAATCTTGGTTATTAAAATAAATCTAAAGATGTTTTTGCTATTTAAAAAGTGTTTGAATGGAAAAAAAAGTCTATATCCCTTGTCTAAATTTCATCAGAACACTCCTGATCCTGCAAATACTCCGGCACATTTGTAAGCGCTAAGCTAGCCTGAAGTTACACGCGTGTGTTTGACATGTGAAGGAATCAGGGCCTACGCATTTTACTTTGCTGGCCCTTTATATTAGGCCCCGTTTCACAGTTAGTAAAACAAAGCAACGTGGTCACCGGAAAAATAGCTTTTGGTCCAACATGAAAGGAAATAGCTTTTTGCAGCTTATTACAGAGCGCTCCTACTGAACCACGGGGGAAGAGCGAAACCCAGAGTGAAGCAGAGCAGCCTTCTTACCGAGTTTTGCTCATGCAATCTCAAATTGCTTTTCCTCCAAGATTCCCTGCACATGCTGGGCAATTACAAACAAATCTGATAAGACATGGACTTCTTGGAAGTTTTGAGCGTTCTGCAAGTTTTTGAACATTGGTGGTGGGATAAAAGCATGCCTCAAAATTGGTTTCCCCTTTGATGAAAAGGCTGAAGACTAAGTTCGGTAATTACCTGGTCTGACCAGCACGCTGTCACTAATCAGTACAGCCGCAACGGCAGCCAGCCAGCACACCCGTACCTCAAACCCAGCCACAGCTCTTCCCTCCTCTTCCCACCATGTCTCCAGTTTGCTTTCCACGGGAACTGAAGGTGCAACGGGGACATTGGAGATACTGCAGTGAGAATTACGATAGTGGGCAGGAGCTACAAATCTCTGTGAATTTAGGTATCATTACTTCCACTGTAAACTTAACTACTGCTTTAACTCTTTTTAACTGGAAAAAATGGTACTATAATGTTGGGACTCCTAATGAGATACAGATTTTTTTTTTTTTTTAACATTGCTCTAAATAAATTTCAATAACAACATTCCTCTGATAAACTTCATTTGTAAGAGTGGATTACAAAATCACCCAAAATTAGAACTTGGAAAAGCGCTCATGGTTAACAGTGGTGCAGCTCTCCTTCTAGGGAGCTCAGTGTCCCCCTCCCGGAGGAAGCTTTCTCTGCCAGACGCTCTCTTTCAGGAATTACATTTCAGGTAAAATACTGTTACTCACCATTTATGCAGATATGAAGCAGACAAGACATTACGCAACAGAAACCACTTTGGTTCAAGCTGGCAATGAAAGTTATGATCTTTTTATCTGACCAGCAGACCGTTGTGTCAGTAGTCGCAACAGAGAAGCCAAATCGGAAACCTCGTGCTCCAGAGCGCTCTCCTGCCAGCGGCATCCCGCCAGCCCCCTCACCCGGTCGTTTGCTCCTGCCTCCGTACCCTCCTCCCAGCTGCGCCAGTGCAAGTTAGGTCAGCTGGCTTATCAAAAAACCAGCTAACCAAAAAACCCAACTTTCCCCCCTAAAATACAACCCCTGCACAAAGGTCGGATTTTTACGGCATGCCTCGGTTCCCCGATGGAGCCCCCAGGGCGACTCCGCAAGCGCTAGTGAGGAGGACCAGGTGGGAGAGCACGTTTACACCCAAGGACCAAGAATGACTGCCATGGTGGCCAGCAGCAGCAGATCACCTTAGGTCAGATGCTTCCAAAAGCCTGGAAACAACGAAGATCTCAGAAAGCTTCGAAACACATGTGTGCTCACACCTCGTGGCTCTGCCTCATTCACTAGCTTCATAAGGATCTTCCAACCCAACAGCTAAGCGCTGCTCAAGCACTAAACCCAAACTCACCTTGCATCTCCCATCTGAGTGCTCCCAGACTTAGGCAAAGTCAAAGTGCAAACGCAAAGATAATATCAGGTCTTTCCCTGTAGGAAAACCCTGTCTCTGGGAAAGACTGGATCAGCCTCACAGCTCCAGGTAATCTCTCCGACTCACGGCTCCACACTAGAGACGCTTGGGCTTCACCCTCGTCGTCCTCATCATTTTATAGTTTGTCAGGGTTGAGTTCACCTTTTCCAAGGGGCTGCACTTCCTGTTACCAGCTGGCAGAGCTGCTCACCAAGCAGGACACCGCGCCAGCGTCCACCTGCTCTGAATACTTACAGGATCATTTCTGGGCTGTCGCCTGAGCTGCTTGAATTATCAGCCTCAAGATTTAATACTGGGAGGTGAAGGACAGCACATTTGCAGTAGGGAGCCTTCAGAACATGACGGAGGTGTTTTTCTCCAGTTCATCCAAAACTTTGCTGCAACTGGGGCTTCTTTATTTGAATCCAAAAAGCCTATTTGTATAGAACTGAATGAACTTCAAATAAGCACAAGGAAGTAAAACACCATATGGCATTTTCAGATACATGGGGTTACTATCCCGCTTAATAAGTCTTCCTTTACTTACATTTTTGATAAAAATATTGTATCCTACAGGGATTTTAATTTTATGTCTCAAAAGGAGGTTAATATATTAAATTTTATACTGTATACTGATTAAATGAGGACTTTTGAAAATTCTCAAACTTATCTCCTCAACTAAATAAATTTTCTGACTTTGCACTTGGGGTAATTGTAATAGAGTTTTTGATCCCTGGGTAGATGGATGGAATAGTCCTATAAATCCCAGATTTTCAGCACCTTCAAAGACTATAAAATGTTTATGAGAGAATATGGTTTTAGAGACATCTGGTGGTTATATAATCCTAAAGAGAGAAATCAACAGTGAAAGCATTAAACATAAATTCTACTTTTTCAACAAAAGCATCCTGTAAGGAGAAAAAGAGATTAGCTTATCCACTGGCTCTGTGCACACCAAGGTAGGTAATTTGCCACAAGAGGTGGCAAATCGCGGTGGTTTATCGCAACTTGGCAGCTTTACTCACATTAAAAAAAAGATTTTTTTCAAGATAAATTAGTGTGTGTTTCTTTCAACAGTATTTAAACATACCACAGTTTAGTCAGAGTATGACAGGGCAAGAGATTGGAGATACTGAATATTTTAAATCCTATTGCTAGACAAAATCCTTCTCTGCCTGCATCTTGTTGCTTGCCTTTTGTTCTAACTTCTGGTGTGCTTTTTTGTCTAAAAGTTCACCAGTTCCCCAATATACTTTTCTACTTAAATATTTGCCTACAGCCAGAACAGCTCAGAAACAAAACAACATCTTTAAACTTGTGACACTGTGAGGTAACACTGAAGATTTGAAGGCTTAATAAGGCCCTAAATTATGAATCCTTATACATCACTGTGATAGTCATTAAAACAGCTTGTTCATTGACAAGAAAGTGTGTTTTTTCACTTTGCCTCCGAGTACCCGTACTCTTCTTGTATTTTGATCGTAACGTCTAAGCGTCCTCCATATCCCCACAGACCTTCTATTAGGACATAAAAGGCAAAATTACTCATTTGGAGACATCAAACCAAATCCTGCTCTGCACTCACGTAAATCCAAAAGAAAGAGGAAAATCTTCACTGAAGCAGGAAAAAAAAAAAAAATCAGTTCAGATTTGAATGACAGCAAAAAGGCTGAATTGGCCTCATCTTAGATACCTTAGACAGGTAATTCTGTGATTGTAAGATGAAAAACATCCTCACAAGCCCACGCTATAATAGAGACCAAAAGTCTTTTAAAGCAAAAAATAAAATAAAAATAAAAGGATGGAAAACCTGCAGCTCCTGCCCTGGTGGGGGAGGACTGCTCCTTCGGCACCGGGAGGGGAGGTGGCCCCGCGCGCCCGTCTGCTCCTCCGCTCGCCCGCCCCATCTTTGCCACTCTCAGCCCCCTGGCAGTTTTCCAGGCTATTTTAGGAGAGGCTGTTTTATCAGCCACATCAGTGTGGCACCGCTTTGCTCTTCCCAAGTGCTGCCTCTCTTCCTTCACGCTTCCTCCCGGCCCTTGTTTGTACAGCTCACGGCACGTCTCTACAAGGACCAGGTTTCTTGCCGAACGGTAAAACGCCCCCTCGCAGGACACTGCACACTCGGGCACGACAAACTCCAAGGCAAAACCTCGGAGGGCCAAAGCAAAGAGCGACCTACCCTTGGCGTTTTGTTGGCGGCATTCCCATCCCGAATACCAGTCTGTGCACGCTCCGCCTGGAGCAACGCTACAACCCTGCGCCGGAAAGCTCCCTCATAAGCTCGCATCGGACACTAATACTCAACACTGCTTCCAGACTCGTATTTCCATGCTTATTTGCAGCCAAGAAATGGTTTGGTTTGGGAAGTTTGAAGGAAATCTATCCCAAACCCGGGGGGGGGGGGGTTGTTTTCTGGGTTTTCTTTTTTCCAAGCCAAGCATGAGACAGCAGGAATCCTCATGCACAAGGAGAAGTTTCCCACGCACGTTTTTGCATCCTGATCATTCCAAAGCAGTTTTGCCTTAAAAATTTTTAACTTCGGATGTAATTTACATGCAATGAGCTGCATTAGGATTTCATTATGTTTGAGATTATACATGTACATAATTCAGGATATTTAAAGTCACGGTTGCTGTAGAAACCATAATTACATTTCTTGTTAAATCATTAAAGTTAACATCATTTCTGGAATTGCAAAATATGAGGCAGGAGTAGGAACAGGGCAGCGTAAGGCCACTTTACAGCCCGGCTCCATCCAGGCACGTGTACAGCAGCAAATGCAAAACCAGGGCATCTCCAAAGACTCCGAACAACGTCAGGCGCCCAAGTCCCACCTCGGGAGCCCATCTCCCCGCGGCAGGGGGACAGAGGTTTCAGCGCAGCTCGTCGCTGGGGCCCGGGCGGATAACCCCTGCGCGCACAGCGGCGGCGCTCCCCAGGCGGCTGTTAGCACGGGAATCGCCGCGGAGAGCTCGCTCCCTGCCAGAGCTGATCACATCGCGTCCCGCGCGCCTGCGAGCAGGGTTGCGGGCAGCCCGCACGCTGCGCTGCTGCAAGCCAAAATCCCCACTGGCAGATGCACCTTTGCCCAAAAAAGCCCAGGACTACACGCACACAACCACTGCCGTTCAGACTGATACTCTGTCATCCCTTGGAAAATCTGCGCTTCTTTCCAAACAGCTGTGGGCTGCTATCCGGATCCTTTTAGTCACACGAAAACTGTCTAAATTAATCACGTCTTATGTTCCGAGCCATAACAGAATTAGCATTCAAGTGCACATCACCTAAATCATTACTTAAATTATCATCATTTGTCAGATGAATCCTTGCCTCCCTTTCTAGTGATAATCCACAGTTAATTGAAATGTTGTGTAATACGAAACCTGCTGGGAAAAAAATCTTAAAAAATTTTAGCTGGCCCATATTAAAGTGCGCTACTAGATCCTCTGCATCAAGGCACGTGAGTCTCATCTGCTGAAGGCCAGAAGTTATTTCAGTGTCAGCAGTGATTTTATATGCTTCATTATACTGCAATTTTCCTTGTAATTTCTGGAGACTTGGAATTGTATTTAAAAGGCATTTGCAGAGGGAACAGTTATTATCGGTATTGACTGAAAAACAAACAAGAAATTACAGAAGACAGCAAATGGCCAGTACATCATCACAGTTAGGGTTCCCTCCTGGAAACCCTGTGCAGACGAGCAAGCTTCCTATAGTACGGAGGCAGGCAGCTTGGGAAGCAAAGCACAGCCCTCCTCAGGAGGGAGGAGTAGGGAAGAAGCATGAAAAAGCAAAATATTTCTTCTACCTTCCTGCAGCTGAAGGATAAGGAGTGAGAGGACCTGCATTTATCAGGCTCACCAGAACTCATACCGGCTCGGGAGATCACACAGTCCTCTCCTAGCTGCAAGATGAATCACCTCACTCTTCTTTCTGCTCTCATAGCCATCCAAGCTTCAAGTCAACCAGGTCCTTTTACTATTTTCCTCTCTTCCCCCTCTGCTTGCCGTCCTTGCAGACATGAAAATGGCGGGTTTGCGACCGGGCTCTGCCCAAACACAGGCCTCTCTCACCTCCTTCCCCTTCTGTAAGCTGGTGGCTTTCAGCCGGAAAGCCAACGCTCCCCTCCTGCTCTGCCACCCGTTCCCGCATGAGGCCCAGTAATCAGTGGCGATATCTTTTCATCCTTTTCTTCTCCAATCATTTGCTCCACGCTCCAGACTCCCCTCTATCCGGGCATCCCTCCCTCACCTTTCCAACATCTACCTGCCCAAACTCAGCTGCAACCCAGCGTGTGTTTTCCCATGCTGCCCGTTACGCTTTCAAAGAGCTTCCAGGAAGATAGTTTCCAGCTACCTTCCTTCAAAACCTTTTCCAAATTGCTCTGGTTACCAATCTGAGCAACCAGCTCAGTAGGATGCTGATATACTGAGCATACCGAATAACTCCCCCTTTTCCCATTAATTTTTTTTTTATCCCGTGTTCTCTACCTGTCTGCCTGTATCCATCTATTGCTGCTTTTCTTGTAATTAGACCAGAGGCCGTGCAGGATCTTAGGTACTACACAGCATAAACTACCAAGTAGCAATCCTAAATGCCAGCTATGACCATTAAAAAAGAGCATGGCCCCATCTCCTCACCTCCCTCTGGAGCAGGATTTCGAGCAAGATCCCCGTTCAGAATCGGCGTGCCACCTCAGCGTGTATAAATTGCCCGTCACCCTGCCATATCATCACCATCCTCACCTTCGGGGACACGTGACCGGTGAAAAAAAGCAATCAGTAAGCCACAAATAGAACAAAGTATTTCTATGTAGCAGTTGCAACACAACGGGAGGAATATGGGAGAAGGGGAATAGAAAGGAAAAACATTTAAAGCTGTTGGCCTTGAAGGTAAGTAACATGCTTGGAAGCATGTCCACAGGGGGACTGCAAAGTAACTAAATTCCGTACTACAGTTGCTGTGTACACAAGCCCTTAATGGAGTTACACACAGTTTATTCTTCACGTGGTTTCTGTGCTTCTCCAGAGAATACACAAAGTTATCAAAGTCGTCACGGCACTTGACACAGTCTTAGGGTATTTGCAGCAGATACAGCTCCGCTGAGTCTTTCAGGCACTGTCCCAAAAAATCTGATTATACCATCTACTTTCTACCATCTCTCCTAACTATTTCTGATTAACTTCCTTTACCGAATGACTATTACACTGATTAAATCACAAGGATTAACAGAAAGTCAAACTATACCTTTGAACATGAATCTATAACAATTACAAAGCAAACTCAAAGGCAAGACACTATTATAGAGAATTTAGGAGCAATTCATCGTCAGCTGTCATTCAGATTTCCGCAGTCTTTGAGCTAGTTATTTCAAATTGGGAACGAATCTAGCAAAGATGTTACTGCTGATTAAATGATTGATTATAATGGCTTTAAAATATACACTTCAAAACTTTTGGCTGTGTAAAATTCATCAAGCTTTGTAGTTTCATTGCAAATTCAAAACTAAAATCTCATTTACACTCTACTAATGGTCCCTAAAGTTGCATGTGAAATTGAGCCCAACAACAACAACAAAAAACTACTATAATTTGGGTATTGTATTAATGATACTACAAATGCTTATAGTCTCACCAGGTTTTAATTCAGCTCTTACACAGGTAAACTAACAAGGTATGTACAAGTTTTAACTATGAGAATAACGAACATGGGAGAATGAAGTATGTCCCTGCAGATCTGCGTGCAATACTTCATACCGCAGGGATCCACGTCTTTAATAAAGGTCAGGGTTTTTCACATGCTGTCCTGTGGTTTCCATCAATACCGTCACATAAATCTTCAAAGTTTAGAGCAAAGCACCACAGATTTTCATGCTTATCTATGACTCGTTTAAAGAGTACCTAGCTTCCTTTGATATATAAAACTGAAGTGGATTTCTAGCACTCCCACCTTCTGGTGCACCTGGAATGAGAAGGTCTTTTGCTATTTAATTATAGCATCTTTTTTCCCCCCAGATGTATAAAAAATAGAAGGGAAGAGACAGGAAGTTGCATACATCTTTTGATTCTCCTTAAATTATGGTCCTGATAACTGAAGGAGGACTCCTGCCAGAAGGAGCTGTAATTTCATCTTATCACTACATGCCAGTTCTGTGCTTGACCATAAATTTTGTGCTCTTAGAAACTCCTCTCGGTGCCCCTTAGCAGGCAAGGTCCTCAGACCTACCTTCCTTGAGTGGGTGAGCCCCATTCAGAAGGGAAGCACATTTTTAAAGCTTGTTAATTAAACATTATCCCTCTTTAATCACAGCTCTGCTGTGTCCTCCTACAGACTTGCTTATTAACGTTGTTTTGGTGACAGCATAATAGCCCTAAGAAATTCAGCTAATGATAAAATTAATCTTTTTAATATTTTGTCATTGTTATGTATTTATCACTTTTATTTCTATTTGTGCTTAGGTGTCCTAATTTTACTCTCATTTATGATGCTCCTTTGGCTTCTTACGTTCTTGCGGGTTGTAAAAACAATATATGGGAAAAATGACAACAAATTAATTTTACAAATATAATGCATCTAGAGGAGGCCTGCAAAGTTGTCCTTCCTCATGCATCATCGCTGTTTATGTCATATGAATTTAGACGTTAGTTACTGGACCATGTAACTCAAAAAAAGTAAAGTACATCACTTCTATTTACTTTTTGCGGATTTAATGAATCTTCCTAATCTATCATACAACATTTAATAACGCAAAGATAAGGAAGAGAGAATAATTATTTACCCATGTCCTTCAGTAACAGTTTTTCACAGCTTGCCAATGAGGGAAAAGTCCCAAAACCAGACCATCCTCAGGTTATCTCAAATAAAAGCAACTCCTGATCAATAGCTCTGCCAGGCCCAGAGCACAGATTCCAGAATACATCATCTCTTAGGCCTTTGCTGTAAATGTCAGAGATTCTTGTCTGGTTTGGATGGGTCTGCAGGGAGCTGCCCCCTTCAGCAGTAGGATTCTTAAGATTTACTTAAAAGGATCAGGGAGAGGATGGATAGTCTGCAAATCCCAACAAAACCTTACCTCAGCTTCAGAGGAAAGTCACATAAATCTCAGAGAGATTAAGTCTGGTTTTGAATTTGTTAGTCAGACCAGGAGCCTTTGCACCTATCTAGCCGTCCTTCACCACCCTTTATCCACCCCGCTGGAGCCCCACTCCGTGCTCGCATCCAGGAGAAGACACATCAGCCTCTCCACCAGAAACGCTCAGTCGGGTTGACTGGCTGAGGCAAAGCAGGAACTTTGGTCGGGTGAAGATTTCTGTTATTGCTTCTCTCCCCTGCACCATTTCCCATGCCGCTTTTCTCTCCGCTTTGATCAAGTCACCAACTGCCGTCTTCACATCCACTAGCCTTAGCCAGAGAGCTTACATTAGCCTTAGTTCATATCTCTTAACTGGCTCATAAAATCAAACACGTGGATCCTATCATATTTGCCCTAGATAACCATAATGTCTTCTATGACCTTGACCAGCCACGTGAAGTATACCTTGAAATGGTACAGCTATGGAAACAAGGCTAAGTGCCACCATGCAGGTCCACACCAACATCTCCGTCCCACTTGCTCACACCAAGTTTGGAAGGATCAGAACAAGTTTGGGTACAACACAGCAAACAACCTTAGTTTGCCTGCGGCAAATTCACTCCATCCAACTTTAGCCATCTCCTACTTAAGGACCTAGTCAAAGCTGGTCATTAAGTTCTCTCTGTAGTCCAAAAAGAGAGAAATTAACGTGGAAAATTCATTCTGCATATCTTACACAGCTCTCTTACAAAGGGATATACTCACTCTGGAGACATTTCTCTCTCAAGCGGTAACATTTTTCTACTTCTAACATGGTAACGTGAGCCATGAAAGCCCTTAAGAGAGGACAAGGCATGTCCTACAGCCTGTGTTGCAATAAGCACACCAGGAAAGGACCATTTCTTCCTTCTATGAAAGTCAAATTCTTTTCACTTACAGAAACATCTCATGCATCTAAACTCTCTTTATCAGTGACTAATCTACCTTCTTCCTTCTTCACTCTCTCACGCTTGCACATCACCTCTGAACGCAGCCTTCTGAATCTAAAGAAGTCCAGGCCAGGGAGTTATACCGTTAGGGGTGAACTGCAGTGCAGTCACTTCAACATATGCCTTCAGTTAAGAGTGACTTTATGACAAACTCTCTTCTTCTGGACTCTTGGCATATTAGTCGCATAGGTTTTGTAAAGTCCAGGTCGCATTGTCTTGGTAGGGAGCCAAATTCACAGAGCACTTCCTAGATAAATCGAGTCTTTCCACACCAATATCCCACGTCTAGCACTACCTGCCAAGGCACTCATGCTCTCAACACATTGCACAGAGCGTGAGTAGCTCTGCCTCTTTCCTCCCATTTACAGCCCAGCTGTGTGCGCCAAGTGTCTCTTGGGTACACACACCATACGCACCTTAGGCGCTGCAGGGGCTGGAACAAGTGCCAGAAACTCCCACTCAGGCTCACTTCCAGTTTTATCCTCATAAATGTGGAGCCAAGGAAAACACAGTGCACTTAGCCGTTTTGCTCTTGGTTTGCAAACCTCAAAGCATCTTCAGCCATCTAGTAGAACAAGACAACTTTCATTACATTAATGGTTTCAGTCCGCGTACCGACGCAGCACAAGTCTGAAAGGTGCAATGCTCTATTACTGCCTCCCATTCTGCCAGTGGAGTTCACATCACGAAGCAGTTACTTTTAACTCCAGTTTTCCAAATTTCATGACTTTAACAGGCGATGTTAATATGATAAAAAGATCGCACACTCCATATTAGGTTTCTCACTAATTCTGAAATGTGAAACTTAAAACGGAAAGGCTTTAGAAAATGATCAATCTAAACCAAAAGGCCCCTTACTGAGGATGTAACTCCATATTGCCTGGGCATAAGAATCCGCCTGCTCTCGCTGACACTGAGCTTTTATGGTGCTGTCATTCCACTTCTACCTGGTGCTGTGTTTCAGAGGAAAACTGACCTTTAACCTGCCAGAAGACTGCAAGTTAATGGGGAAAAGGGGCTGCAAAGTTCTGTGCTCCTGTCACTTCTTTGAGGAGGATGATCTCATACTTACTTTAATCTATACATTTTATCTTCCTTCCCCCTTTCTTCTTCTTAAGATAGATTTTTGAAGATGAAGTTGTAGATAAGGAAAAGTTTCAGTCCTTGTGATCTTTAGCTATTGAGATACGAATCTAAATTCATCTCATCAGCTATGAGAATGAGAAGTTGGCATATTTTCCTGTTTGGAGGAGCCCCCCCCCCCAAAAAAAAGCTAATGCAAGAGATATTAAAAAAGACTGACTTCATACATGAACACCTAATATCAAACCATGGAAAGAACCTTAAAAAAAAAAAAAAGAAAAGAAAACTTTATTCCCAGTGTTAAGCTCAACTATTTTTTCTACCAAAAATGCACAGAAAAGTATCACCACTCACAACTAAGGGGAGAAGTGCATAGCAGACTTTCTGAAACATGCAATACACATTTTTCCTCTAATTCACCCCCAAAGGTCCTATTGTCTACTTTTTCTGCTCTTCTGAGAGAGACTGTGTTTTGCAAGGTGTTGCAAGCTGTGCCACCACTGCATTCACTCCCTTCTTCCCCAGTGAGGGCAACCTTTGGATAAGACCAAGGGCTTCAACACTTCTCTAACCAAACCTTGAGTTGGTTCCTCCTGCCTCCCCGCCATCCAGCTACGATTACATCTTGTATCTGTTCCAAATCGTTATTTTTTCATGTGTTTTGCAGCAATGCCCTTTTAGTGAAGATAAGGCCATTGCTGAAAGCCCTGAACCTCATCTGTTTACTTTCTACTGCTTCTAGCTTTTCTCAGAGCACTAATATCCCTGTTTCTGGCACCACACTGATTTGTGCTCCAGTGTTCAACCAAAAGCATTAGCGTTCAGACAGCTAATAGTCTGTTCATTTTTTGCCGCACCATTGCCTGCTGCTCCTATGAAGAATTCTTCCAGGCTAATGGTGCTCATACCACCTTCTCTGTCCAAACAATTGCCTTTATCTTTTTACTAACACCAGCTATGATGTTGGCACGCATTTTTTTGTTTTGTTTTGTTTTTTGGCATCTTTGGAATTTTCTTCTATGTTTTGCAAACTTTTGAGCTTCATCTAGCATTATAGCTTAAACCCTTTCCTGCAGTATTTTGGATTTTCTGCTACTGTTACAAATTCAAAGAACTCCCCACTCTCTATTAGCTTCATTGCTGAGTAACTGCTCCTTCTTGGTAAACTCTCATTGCGCTGGCAAGAGTTAATTTTTGATGTCCCACAGTTTCTCTCTGAGCATCTCACAGTCTGGTCTCTCTCATCATCTCTGTTCTCCCTAAATTGCAATTTTCAGCCCTATATGAGTTGCAGAGGCTCCCAAGTTTCACCTTTCTTTCTATACTCATCACATAAAAACACTTCTCTCACAGTTCTCATTTTTATTTAGACCCTAGTTCTCCACAAATGTCTGTACTGTAGTTTCATAGTTAGTCTGCTCTGTCTGAATTAACTGAAAACAATTTAAAAAAAAAAGTCAAAACCAGCAACTGTCAAACACAGCTATTTCTGACTATCTCCCTTCTTGCTGGCGCACATCACTTGCAGACAGAGGACGAAGCACTGTTTCCAGAGGGATTTGAATCTGGTGGGGCTTTTAACTGCTCTGTTTTTCCAGGTTTCACAATGTTTTATTATTAGCAGGGTGTTTTGCTCTGAAATGAAGAAAGCCAGACTACCGGACAGAGTTTTATTTCACTCAGGAACTAACCTATCAGCACTGCTTTAGGGCTGCCTATGCATAACACACCAGACCTCTCCAGAGTCTTGCAAAAGCCCTTTACAAGTCCAGCTCCCCTAGTTACAAGCTGTCTCCTGGCATGACTCTTTATGGCTGACAATGCACATTTTTCCCAGAAATACAATGTTACACTTTAGCTGCCATTAAAATGCTTGTATAAAGGCTTTCGTACAGTTTGTGCATTTTACCAAGGCTTTTGGAATACCAGAGACAAAAGGAAAAAGAGACTGTCGCCATTATTTTCATTGAGCCCTCTTAGGCCCTTAGCCCTAGCAGGGGCCCTGTTTTGGCCACCTCAGTACTTTCAAAGTTCAAAGGATCGTAAGCAGAAGTCATGAAATATATTTAAAATGCAGTGCTTTACTGCAATTACCATCAAATATTCATTCCCAAGGCCATCCCATTGCTTATTAATGTTAAGAAATGCTTCTCATCTTTCACATCTTCAGTGGAAGAAAGCGAGCAAATGACTCTCTCGTCTCTTTTGGTTTGTCCCCAGGACAACGTACCTGGGTACCCGTGAACCTCCGCACTGCCCGGTCAGGCCCAGCTCACCACTGCCCAGCTGTGTCCACAACGCTGCAATCATGCTACGCAAAAGGCTTTCCCGTGATACAGCCCAAAACTCTGCTCCTCACTAATGCAGAGCCACCTATGAACTGCTCTGTGGTGCACTATGGCAGTTCCTCCAGACCATCTACGTGACAACAGCTCACGATCTTCACTTCTGTCTGTACGAGCCAATACCGCCCCCGGCATTTGGCACATGTGGGTGAGCTATTCCTTTCCTCAGTCCCCTTGATACAGCAGCGAAATGCAAATAAAGCAGGGAAACCAGTGGAGACTATGGTCTAAAAGCAGACGAGGCAAGGGTGCTGCAAAGAGAATATGGATGATGCATTACCATTAAGCCATCTCTTACAGGAGGGAGGAAATGGTCATATCCTGCAAGACACAGTAGCAGCATGAGGAAGTCCATATGCTCTAGCCAAAAACCTTATCACAGGAAGAGTCAGCCCCGAGCAAATACTACTTAGATATTTCCTTCTGCTGTTACTGATCTTAATTTCTTATCTACCAGCTCTGCTCCAGATAGTCCATCTTTCATCCTCTTCTTTCACCTCCTCCTCATCCTCCATACCCTTCTTCCAGCATCGCAGCCTATGCTCAGAGTCACCATACCTTCCTCACGGCTGTCCTCCGTGAACATCTCCCAGCTTCCCTGCTGGTTCACAAGACCTAGCTGCAGCAAAAGGTCCAGGCAAACCCATGTACAGACACGACAATGAAAAAATACCTTCTGTTTTGTTGATGGGAGACCACTGCGTAACGCAGCGTTGGCGCAACAGGAGCTGCAAAGAGCTTTTATACTGGAACAGCCTTGACATTTCAGGTGGAGGGATTTTGTTCTGTTTTGTTTCCTCTTAAACCAAAGCTAAAACACAGGGGACAGGTTTAAAATTTATTTTTCCCTCCTGGATCCACCTTGGATCCTAACCACTGGGTGAACGAATGGCTTCCACATCAAGCCAGACCTCTCAGGGAACAGGTTTGGACCTGTGAGCTGAAAAATGCTCTCTAATACCCTTCAGAAACCAAGAAAGGCACAAACGGTGTGACACAAGGGAAACACGTCGTACGCACCGCAGTCGTGGTTTGCCTGGGCTGTCCCTTCTGCTTCGCCTTCATGAAGAGGCCGAGGTCAGTGCGAAGGCTGTAACGTTGTCGCACGGGAGGACACGGCTCCTTCCCAACAAACCAGCAGCATCGCATGTCTGCAGGGAACCATATGTTTTTCTAATGCAGCTGTGTGGGCTGGGGCTGCTCTAAGGATAAAAAAGACCCTTCAGCCCCTGCCACCTTCCTTACAAACTCTTGCAGTTCAAGTAAAAATACACTAAAAGAGAACTTGAGTCAAAACTTCAAAGTACATACAGGCACAGTTGTACCGAGTTGCTAAGCTACAGAAATTTAACCCCTTGTGATTGTAACTGTCCTGAGCAAGACCTGAGGAACAGGGCTAGATACTGTACTACAAATATAAAATACATGTTACTGAAAATTTATGGTTGATATTTCTAGAGCACAAAAAACAAAATTCTGAATTCTGATTTCTATGACAAACCTACTTCATCCCTCGTGTCCTGCATTGCTGAATTACACAGCATTCACTTCAATGCTTTCATATTTCTGCAGTGTTACTGAGTTACAGTAATATGGAACAACGTATTTATCCGCCTTCAGACAGATTCTGGTCTCAGAAAGATGAGCATAAATCTGGAGTGTTTTCTCAGGAGTTATACTAATTTAGCTAACAGTTGTCTCCAGACTGTTGAATTAAATTGCTTTACAAGGCAGTACTTTAATTTTAAGTAATATTCTTTAATATAAATGTGTCTGAGTTATATTTTAAAGAAGACCCATTTCAAATGCATTAATTCAATTACCTTGTTTTATAGATATTGAACATTTAGTAGGCTTTTATCAGTGCCAGAAAGCCAGTAGTAATGTTCCTTCTGGCTACAGCCATAGCAAGATTGAAATTAAATGTGCACACATTTGCATATGTAAGTCGTGACTTAAAAAGGTAATGGAAATATAATCATTAAAATACCACAGATTCTGACAAAATTATAAACTATATATGAGATTTTTTAAATGCATATTTGTTACAACCTGCACATGCTATGCCCAGTCTTGCTCCTTGTGAAATCAGCACAGCTGAATTCCCATTTCTCCCAACAGGAACAAAATTTGGCCTACATTCACTGTTCGTACGAGAGGGCTGAAAGAAATGCAATGTTATTTACTTGCCTGATATAACTTTGTTACCTGAAAAACCTATTTCTTCCAACACTCCAAAGTGCATCAGTTCTCCCTGAAAATTTAGTTGGCACTTGAAGTTCACCGACCAAAAGAGACATTTTTCAAATCTCCAGTCGCATAACGCATGCCAGAAAAAATTTTAGAAATGCTGAAACTTCTTACTTTTTGTGCAACTTAATCCCGCCCTCCTACATACTCCAGTAAGCAGGAAGAAGCAGCATTAATTTAGTCTAAATCCACCATACAGTGGAGAACAAGTTTTGTGGACTATGGCACAATTCCACCCTTTCTTCGGCGAGCGCTGAGCAGCGAGTAAGAGCTCACGCGCCGCCCGGCAGAGCTGGGGCAGCGTTCAGGTCCAGGCGATAAATATTCAAGGGGAGCATCCGTCCCGCAATTACAAATCAGATTTCTTCTTTCCAGCTTGCTGTCTAAGCTGAAGCAGCACTTAGCCAAATGTCACTGACTGGTTTTCAATGGCTACTTCCTCCTTGTGGTGCTTTAGATATATATTGTTTATATATATATACATATATATATACACACACACACACACACATGTTTAACAGTGTAGACACTACATTAGTGGAAGAAGTGGGTTTGATATAATTAAAAAAGGACTTGCATCATTCATTTGAAGAAAGCGATACAAAGATTGGCGCATATTTAGTACAGCATAAAAAGTTTGTGGAAGAGGGCCGATTGTTTCACACTATCCATCCAACGTACTCGAATGGAAAATGTATTTCCATATGAGTTACCACAACATCAATAACCAGTTTTTTCAGAAGATGAAACCCTCTTTTCCTCGTGCCCATGTTAAATATTCAGGTTTACCCTCTAAAGGAATATCCTTTTGCTGAGAAGCAGGAGGAAAGAAGAAACGAGCTACCCACGCAAGACCAAACCATTCCTCCGTCTAGTCTGCGACCGAGTCTTTGGCACGGTCCCCTGAGTTCATACGAGCTGAATAAAGGCAACAGAAAACACCCCCTGTGCCTGCTCTCTGCCAACGTGGCCAGTTTGCAGTGCTACAGGTATTCCTGGCGTGCGGGGCCAAAAAAGCAGTTCCCTGCGCCATCAGGGCTCCTCTCGGAGCCGTGTCTCCGCAGCCATCGGCTTCGCCCAGCACAGAGCAGCGCTCAGATTAACCGAGCAAGGCTTGGTACCAGCCTAGGCTCTGCTTTGGGCGTTTGCGCAGCAATGAAGACGAAGCTCATTATTCACATAACTGCTGCAAAAATATTATTCCAAGGCCTAATACTGCCACTCTATTCAAGCAAACCCCATGCTGAAGTGCAGACTTTTACTGTATTAATGTTTGTATAAGAAAAAAGAAAGTTCATTTTAATTTACTCTGTAAAGCAAAGAAACGAACAGTGAACATTAAAATACTACAAGGGTTTAGCTATTTCAAAGCCCAAATGGCTCTAGGTTAATAGATGTTTATTTTTTGCCTGTATAATGAATGCTTCTAAATATGCTCACAGAAAAGGAAGACTATTACCTTTTTAATATTTAATATTTTGCAGCCACATATATGGAAACAATTTACCATAGGTGTATTTCTGGTAAAAGAAAATAGCTGCATTACAAGGCTGGAATGTGACTCTGATTGTAAAACCTCTGAAACACCCAGGTTTCGTATCCTGAACGTCGAGTAAAAAAAGTCAACCTCAGAGCCTTGAGATGAACTATACATAAAAGAGCAAATCAAACTCAAATACGACTGAAAATCTTGCACGGTGGTACGGGCCCACATCTAGTCACATGCCGAAGTACTTCAGAATTGTATCAGCTGGAGCTTTAAAAAAATGTTTAGCATTTTAAAAATGTCATCATGCAAAGGCTGTTCATTTAGAAACAGCAACAACTGTGATTTTCCCACCACCCTGCAAGGCAGCCAGCCCTGCCAGCACCGAATGCCGCTTTGGGTGCTCAGGACCCGCAGCGCCACAGGCACCGCCGGGCAGGCACGGGACCTCCGGGACCTGGCCGGGAGACCCGCGCTCTCCGGGAGCCGGGCCGGGGGCAGCCAGGGCCTCCCCCCCCCCAACCAGGAGACTTATGTTGGCAACCCAAGGAAGGAAATTCACAGTTGCATTAGATTATTGTGTTAATATTATCCTTGCTTAGGTAATCTTTGGTAGAGAAGTTCAACCATGTTCCATGTAATATTACAGAATCCACCAGCAGATTATGCGGTTAATAATATCCTGTGGTTCCTCCACAGCCAAAATTACTTTCGAAAACGTAGCAAAGGCCAACATCACTGCAGAGATTATCAATACACTATAAAGGATTATTTGCATTTCTTCTTCTTTATTCTGTATATCACCTGAGGAGGAATCTTCTCCCAAACCCCATACAGGATATTCTTTATCCCATCTTCTGTTTGTATTTTTGCTTAAGTTTTGTCAATTGCTTTCTTACAAACATTAGAAATAACACAGGGTTTCTCAAAGTGAATTAAATCCTAGAATCCTATGGCTCGAGTTAAGACCCTGCGGTTCATCCCTTCAGCAACAGATACAGGTCTTCAAATACCCTACACAAGGCAGCAACTACGGGCATCTTCTCACGGGCGTGCATTCTATAGGTAAACATGGTAAAATGCAAATGCCGTATATTAAAACCATGCAAATATGCATCCTTCTGCTGTCACCTTGTATTTAAACCAGTGCCCATGCAGGGGTCTAATCATCTGGAGAAAGATCTGCAGCTAGCAAGCCACCAAGGTCATGCAGATTGCTCTGCTGAAGAGCAGGACTTACTAACCCTAGCTCTAAGTAGCCAGCCTGGCACTCTGAACTACGGCGGCTAAGCAAACGAAGCCCTGCCCAAATCAAAAGGGAAAACCCTAACTCCTGACATTTATTTACTGAGCTAAGCAGGTTTTTCTAATCTGCTTGGTTTGATTTTGATACACGTAAACAATCACTCGCACGATAATTACACTGAGGTTTATGTGGCAAATTTGTTCCAAATTCTGCTTACGCTCCCTTCTTTTGCAGTTATTTATATCGCCCTGCTTTCAGGTATCCCAGACATCGTAAAATCACAGCACTATGGTGGATCAGGAGGGTCCCTAGAGGCTTCCCGTCCAACTCCCTGCTCAAAGCAGGACTATTCCCAACGCTAGATCAGGTCGGCTGGGGCTTTGGTGGAGCGGAGAAAGCCTCTGTGGATGGAGAGCCTGCTGCTTCTCTGCGTGACCTGTCGCAGGGCTGCACCATCCTCCCAGGGGGAAAAGTTTAACCTGATGTCCAGCCTGAACCTCCCAAGACACAATCTGCGGCCTCTGCCCCATGCTATGCTGTCTGGCACCACCAAAAAAAATGTCTAGCTCCATCATGTACCTCTCTCCAAGCGGTTGTAGGGGGCTGTTTAGTCCCTCAGCCTCGTCTGCACCACACAGAAGTCTTATTTCTTCAGCCTCTCCTCATAGGTCTGGCATCCTGAGCCCCTGACATCTCCAGTTTCTCTGCTTATTCTTACTTTCTTCCCCATGACCACAGCAGTACCTGACACACGGGGAAAATGGTAATGGTCATAGTATTAGCTACCAGTTTATAAGGTGATAAAAATCATATCACCTCTAACAGCAATAAAAAAAGCTCCTTCCTATACATCCTTTTCCTTGCTAGATGTTTGCCCTAGACATCAGGCACTAACAGAAAGCAGAAGTCACCAAGGCGGCATTGCTGCTCTTTCACTGGAGAAGCACAAGTCCCCGCCGCAGGGAACAAAAATTCACAGCAGAGGGGAATTTTAGGGACACGGTCATCTTTTAGCAGAGGAAAGAGCATGATGAGAAGATGGGGGAGCCATCCTACAGGCTAGCAAACGTACCGGGAAGGCTAAATGCTTCCCTACAGAAGAGAGGAGCAGGGGGCAGGATCACCAGCTGGACTTGAGGGCCAACAGATCCCAGCAGCCACCCTGCTCGACAGCCACAGTGAGCCCCAGTGCCTATCGCGTTTTCTCGTCCACGTCCCATGGGTGCTGCAAAACTCTCCAACTAGCCACGAGTAAGCGTGCGTGCCCCCGTCGTACAACTCGCTGCTCCTGCACGCTGCCTGAAGGCGCTTCCTGAAGAAGGCACCTCCCTCCTGCCACGGCTCCTGGCTCCTCAGGCCCTGCAGGCCATTTCCTTCATTCTGCAATGTTCGCTTTTTTCTACCATTCTGCACGCTTAAACGTGCCCTGCAGAACACACTGGTTAATTTATCTATTCCTGCATTAGGCATTTCTAAAATGGTTCTGTTCCTTCTTTCAGGTTTGTTAATAACTCACCTTCGTTGCCTGCAGATGGCTGCCAGAACGAGGCGGATTCACGAGACCGAGTTACAAGTGTTTCTTAATTAAAGGGGTCAAAGCACCACAAGTACCTCACATCTAGCCCAAACGGAGAGCTGGCAAACTGTCGCTCGAGCGCGCTGCTAGAGCGATGCGATGAAGACAGAAAAAGCTGCGTACATAACATTGCTCCACTGCAAGCCCCCATCACAGCATTGACTTCTGCGATCTTCGTCCCCCTTCGCCTGCGCAATGCGGCCAGCGGAGGAAACGCAAATCTTTTCCCCTTGACCCAGCCCAGCTATGACAGTCCCGCTTTCAAACCACATATACCGGACCTTGAACGCAGCAGTACCTTGAAAGCACTCCGCATGGAAAATATTCCTGCGTGGCAATGAATCGTGGTGTTCCCACAGTAACACCGGGCATTAATCACCCGCTAATGAACTGCCAGGCCGAGAGCAGGAACAGCTTGTCCAGGGGGGACGTTTCTTCTCCCCTGCTAGGACCAGGCACAGTGCGAGGACACACCAGACCCTCGCTACCCATCTTAGGGGACTGAATCTGTTTCAGAGCAGACAGGGAAGACTTTCCAAGACCTTTCGAAAGCTAATTCAAAGAGCAGATCCCCGCTGGGAGTTGCTAATATCCCTGGATTCCCTCCTAGCCGCAGGCACAGGCTGAGAGAGGCTCTAGCTAACAGAGTCCTGCGTGCACAAAAGCCCCAAAATACACACGCTGCAATGCAGACCTGCGCTTAAAATGAAATATTCCCTCAGCTCTTTCCAACCCCCAGAGCCATCAGTCTGCTTGGAAGTTTCTTTTTAAAAGTGGTGACAAGAAATGTATTCTGATTTAACTTTTTCTTATCACATACTCAGCCCAGGCTCAACTCCTCTTTACTTTTATATTATGTATATACCGGCTTATTTCACTTTGCTTCTCTATGGCACAGAAGCCGGCAGGGGAAATGCATTTAATGAAACGATTCTTGCATATCTGCCTCTCACTTCCCGTGAGCCTTGCTGCACGCAGGGAATGCCAGGCAGCAGACGTCACGGCCAGGGACTCAAAATAGTCAGTATAGCTGCGTTTCCACTACTGCGCTTCCCTCTGCGACCTCCGGTATTTCTTTTAAACCCACCACTCTGGCCCCAGGTGATGCACTACGGACCTCGGTGCGAGATGGGACACAGCCACCTAGGCGGAGCAGCGCACCCTTCGGCTTTGCTCATTCAAAAGCCATAAAGGCTGGTCATTCAGGGCCAGACTACAGATTTCTGTGGTCACATTGTTCCCAAATATTTAAATAACAGCCTGGCGGTGGCTGCTGCATGGTTTTCGAGGTGCTTTGCTCCACGATAGCGACTTACTATCAGGCAGATGGTCTCCGAGTCCGATTTTTAGCTGCTAAACTGGCTAGAGGACAGGGACTGTCTGAGTAGGTGTTTGCGTCTTGCATGTTAATAGGATAGAGACGATGGCGGTCAAGATCTGCCAAGATCATAGAGAAGGATTTTATACATTTACAAGTCAAGAAAATAAGAGTTAAGGTTTTTGAGCAATTTGGAAGCTGGACTGTTACTGATGTTCACCTTTCACTTTTCCATCAGCCAACCCTCGCTCCAGGCACCATTTCAGAACTGTTCTTCCTTATACCCAGTTTCCTACACGAACCACAAATCTCTGCCTGCGTGCGCCACACGCCAAAGACATAAAAGAAAACAACTGGGCCTGCACCACTATCAGATTTGCACGCACTTAGCCCTAATCATCATGGAAACCTAATCATCACCGAAACTCAACCTTGCCGCATACGGCTCTCAACCCACTGCAGCCATCGTGAGCCCAGTCGGCGTCAACCATTTCCATAAGAAGCCTTTGCCAGCGTGGCTCATTTTTGCCCCAAAGCAGCACCGAGCCCCTCTTCTCAGCGCCAACGAGCCCGTCCTGCGGCTGGAGACAGCCGCGTGTGCATTTTAATATATGCCTGAGATGCCCATCCCTTCTTCTAATAAGCAGTGATAAATAATCCCAATTAAATACTTAATATCAGGGCATTTGCCCTTCACCTATAATTTCCTTTCCCCATTCATAAAGTGAGATGATTTAGTCTCACTTACACGTTTACTAATAATTTTCCCTCCTATGTTAACATTTCCAGCGCTATTTGACATTTCATTTTCATGATTTTCTCTTCCAATTATTTTTTACTAGCTGCAATTGTGTCTTTTAGCGGAGGTGCGTAGGGCCATCTGCCAGAAATTCAAGCCCTGCTGCACGAGCCTTGTGTCAACATCGCTGCCTATGCAACAGGCTTAAACTAAAATTAAAAAAAAAACAAACAAAGAAAAACCCACCTACGTTGTTCTGCCAGAGTTATAGAATAACAACCACAGTTCCATTAACGCTAAAAAGCCTTATTGCTACAGAAGAGCGCGGCATCAGCAAACTATTCCGGTGCGGACATGGCAACTCCTAAAGCACTGGGGATTGCTGCTGACAAGTTTTGAATGCCTCCGGAGACAGCGTTCAGATATTTCCACTGGTTTTATTTTCATTCGCTCTTCCCCAAAATGAAACTCTGCCTTCGATTTTAATTAACCTAAACTTCACAACTTGAAGAATAATTTTAAAGTTTCGCTCCGCCACCGTTGACCAAGTAAATATTCCCAGGGAGACTTTGCAGATTTTTTCTTCTCCCCTTTCTTTTCTTTTAGCGGAATAATTGTTTTCCTTTCTCACTATTGCTTTAAAAACTAAGCAGTATTTTACCACTTGTTTCTCTTTGAGGATCATTCCCATCACTGACAGCAAAGCTGCTGCACTCCTCCGAAGCGCAGCTCCATGCCTCCCCAGCAGAAGACCAAGTCGTCCCATTTGTCCATGGAAAAGCAATTAGCCGGAGCCGCAAAGTCCTGACACAGCTGCTCGAGGCACTTTGGGAGAGACCTCGCCACGCGACAGAGCAGCAGCAACCCCAAGATCGGGCACACAGATGTACCTGGGGCAACCGGACCTGCCCGCCCTTCTCGTCGAACTTCTGAAGTCTCTTCTTAAGATATCATGCCCATTAGCCTGCTGACACCAAAACAAATGTTCTTGTTTCAGCCTGCGTGTACCCTATCTTTAAGGCCATCAGGTTTTTGTTTTGTTTTCTGTGACCTATTAAAGGTCACTTTTATCTAACACTTACAGCCTTTACTGGCACCATGCATTTACCTTCTGTGAAGCGTTTACTGTTGGCTAAAGTCATTACTTTTATTCAAACTGAGAATCACCAGAATTTCCCCGTTAGTTGCTCTCCAATAGCCTTTTTATCCACTTCCACATTCTTCTCCTAGTCCTCCCACTTGCAGTTTCAATGGTTACTCACTTGTTTCTCTAACTGAGCAGTGACCTGCTAACTTCCAGGAATATTCTGATTCTTCACTGCCTTAGGGGTAATTTGCAGCCTCTTTTGCAGCCGGTGAAACAGCATTTGCTACGTTACGCAGCACAGCAGGCGCTTGCTCTATTTCTGGGATTCCTGCATCTTCATCACCCGCTTCCTTTCCTTCTCTAGCACCCTCCGTTTGGTGCTAGCACGGCGCCAAATCTTCGTTCTTTAGCCATTTGTACGACTAGCAGCCAGGCACCGTCGCTTCCCCGCTAGGTAAGGGCTTCCTCTTCCTCCGAAACTTTAACACCTCGCTGCTCAGGCAAAGCAATGGTTTTGCAAGCTGGTATTTTTACTTTGACCTGCATTTCTTTCATCTTGCAAATTTGGGGGGTATTTCAGGTAGCGAAAATTGCTTTTTTTCTTAGCTTTCTTTCCCTAGGAGTTTGTGTTAGTGAAACTTTGGGTGTCTGCAAAAAGATGTTTCTTGAACACCCTACCAGAGCGGCTCTTTATGTACTATCCTGCACAGCCATACGTGTCTGAACTTCCTCAGGTCACGCGCCAAATAGTTCATTTCCCATGAGCCTGCCCATTTTCCCATCATTCTCCCTCCTCTCCCTCCATCTGAGAAACCTACTTCAAAATCAGAAGAGGTTTCAGCCTTAGAAAGGTTGTCTGTGAGGTCCCGGCGTCTTCATTTCATCTCTAAACCCAAACATTTTTCTTACTCAATTCTCCTCCTAGGCGATGCTTAAATAGACTGTAATTTTTCTCAGTCATGTTCCCCCGGACTATCTTCCTAAATTAACATGTCATCTGTACAAATTTCAAACCAGTGCAATTTAACATTTCGCTGTTCCCTTCACATTATTCCTTGGGAATTTTCTGTTGTGAAATGTCACGGTAGTATCTGAGATTATCTATATTAAATTAGCTATAAATTATCACGTTCTTATAAAATTTATATTATTATGATCTACCTTATCTGAGTATATTAAAGGTGCTCTTCCTTCAGCTGCATTGATCCAAACTCAGCCTTGCACCAAGCACTGGCAGATGCTTTAGAAACAAGTCGGGTCCCCCTGGGCTCCTGTGTGGTTCTGCTACGGGATTCGACCATTTGTGGAAAAGGTTGTCTGGAAATGTCTTCTCCTCAAATTTGGTGCTAAGCTTCCTTTTAAGTATTATAATTTAAATAACGCGAGTCAGAATGACCTCTGGGAAATATCAAACATATCATAAGTGTGGTTCTTCTTAGTTCTTGATGGCTTTTAAGTCTTAGTAATGGGATGCCTGCATAAAAAGGTGATAAATGTCATAGAAATGCCTACAAATAAAAATAAACAGACAACTATTAAAATCAGCTTTGAACTCGGTGAAGGGAATCTGGCACCATAATTAAACGAAAAGCAAAAGGGAAGGGGGCCGCAGCTCGGCAAGGTGCAGGGAAGGATATCCAGCCTGAAGCACGCAGCCCTTGCTGCACGCTGTTAGGACGGACATGAAGCGTAAAGCTGCGCCCACTGCTGAGTTAAAGTCTTACGCTTAGAGGTCTGGCCAAGTCTATTAGGTTTCCCGAAGTCTATTACTCTGCAACATTCTTGGGAATAGTGAAATGGTTATCCAGATAGATTTCCAAAACGTCGGAAAATCCAACCCATTTTGCTCAAGCCGGGCAATGACATTCCCTTTCGGTCAAGCGTTAACCGCCGAGGGCCGGTTACCGTCGCTAACATCCTGCGCTTGTTCTGTTCTAAAGCTGCAATGGAAATGTTTCTTCAGCCTTGAGATTTGTTAAGAATGTTTTGGCACCACCCCTAGAGAACATGTAATAGAGACTGTCTGGCAGCAATTTTCACATCAACTTAAATGTCCTCTTTGTCTCTGGATATTTTATTAAGATCCAAAGTTTGTCTTTTTATGTAAACCGTTTACAAGGCACTTTTTCCCCTAAGTGAGGCTTAAAACCATAAGATTCCTAAAGGTTTGTTTAAGGATTTGTGTTTAAAAGGCATTTAATGTTAGAACTTTCCCTTCCTCAAATAATCTCAAGTCACATTATCTCTAACTTTTATTCTTTAATATATAGTAGAAGGTTTTTCTTTTTTTTTTCACTCCCGTTCAGACTTCACATCATAGAGTGGGGGTTGGCGACTAGCAGAGATACTTGCAAGTAAATTCAAAAGTCACAAATTTAATCTGGATTTTTCTTCTGAATCTTCCTCTTTCACTGATCATCTCTTGATTTATTTATTGTGAATCACAAGTAATGAAGAGTTTGTTGTTCCATATATATCATGCCTTGGACTGAGCATATTGCCTTGTCTCGCTATTTGTTTGCAAAGTGATTTCTTTTGGCACAGTTTTTAGAAAGTATGGGTTACTTTGCACTTACATTATGTTGTTTTTGAGATGTTATCTGTGCTTTCTGTCTGCTTGGTGGCTTTACATCACCTACCTTGACTTTCTCTGTATCTGAAAAAAATCACTGCTGAACAGCCATATGTTTTCGTTGTTACAAGCATCAAGCCAGAAGTTTAGATCAGAGATGAGATCAGTACAAGAGCTTTCGAGAATGCAAAAACTGTAAAATCAACAACAGCAAGATCCAAGCTCATTTATGCCTCCCCATACCCTTTACGATTGCTCTAAAGCTTCTTTCTTAAAATACTTCTAAATCCTCTTAGGCATGCACTTTCAACCTCGCACAAAATTAGCCACTCTGAATACCCAAATACATGTCGCTGTTGCTTTTTTGCTTTTGAAATACCTGAATCAAGTAGTTCAAGTTTTCATGTGCAAAATTTGCATTTCGTCTCTAAAAGGGAATGGGCTTTTTCCATTCATCTTGAAGACTCCCTGCACTGCAAACAAACTTTGCAACTGCTCCAGACTCCCCCTCCCTAGAGCGCCACGCTATTAATAATAGCTCTAACGCGGGGGCATGCAAGCTGTCCAGGGAGCTTTCCAAACACATAGTACGCAAACTCTTCCATATTGAGTATAAGCTGGAGGTCAGAAAGATATGAGAGAGAGAAAAAAGCAATATTTATTTGGAGTTTTGAGCACTCAGAAAAAATCTAGGCAGGAGAAGGAATCGCTGTAGCAGCTGTTAAAAGCAATGGGAGGCGAAAGCAGCAGCCCCGGGGGCGTTATTTCAGCAGGAAGATCCACCCAGCCCAGGACAGTCCCTCCGGTAGGCCAGGACCCGAGACCTGATATTGGGCAAGTACAGGGTGATAAGTCCCCTGCTATAAATCCCCTGATGGCAGCAGGGGAAGGCATGGATAACACCTGAAAATAGGAAGTCCTTATGATTTAGATCCCTAAAAGAAACAGCAAGCACCTGCAATGAACTCCCGTTAAAGAGCGCAGTTAATTAGCAGTCCTAGCATTAGTGTTTTATTTGTATTTGTTTGGGGAACTTCCCTCCCCCAGAGCTTGCAGCCCAAGCCAAAAGGGAGCTCAGGTGAAGCAGAAGCAGATGGGAAGCGACGGGGCAGCCCTGGCCAGCGTGCTGTCCGGTTTTCCATAGGAATGGCAGACAAAGAGGACCATGAATTTCTTCAGTAAAGAAATTAAGTTGGCTTGTTCCCCTAAGGGTGAAGGTGGCACATTTAGCCAAGAAGATGGGAAAATTGAAGGTGGGAAAATGAACTTGCCATGGAGGAATCCACCCTGGCCTTGAGACTGCTGCCCGGGCTTCCCCAGGACAGGAGGACCTGCCATAGCAAACCAGCACCAGGGGCTGGGGAAAAACATGAAGGGGGAAAGGAGGAGGGGGAAGAAAGATCGTGATTAGAGAAAAAAAAATGAGAGCCCTGATATGAGATCAGGGAGGAGGAAAGGGTTTTGGTTTCTATGAAGGGTTTTGGTTTCTACGACCATGGGACCCTGTTTGAAGATCGACAACTGATGGCGAGAGATGGGATCCACCTCACGAGGCGGGGCACACAGGTCTTTGCCAACAGGTTGGCCAACCTGGTAAGGAGGGCTTTAAACTAGGAAAGATGGAGGAAGGGGAGAGTTATAGTGACAGGGTAGTTGGCAAAAGACTGCTCAAGTCAGGATGCCTCCAACAGGTGAATGCAGCCAGGGAAGTGAGCATGGGATGTGGCTATGGAGGACCCTCTTTTAGCCCTCCTGGGAAACCTGCATGCTCGATCACCTCCCTGAAATGCCTGTACACCAATGCACGCAGCATGGGGAACAAACAGGAAGAACTAGAGATATCTGTGCGGTCGCAGGGCCATGATCTCATTGCCATTACGGAGACATGGTGGGATAGCTCGCATGACTGGAGTGCTGTCATGGATGGCTACGTGCTTTTTAGGAAAGACAGGCCAGGAAAGCGAGGTGGTGGAGTTGCTCTTGATGTGAGAGAGCAACTGGAATGTATTGAGCTGTGCCTAGGGGTGGATGAAGAGCGAGTCGAGAGCTTATGGGTAAGGATCAAAGGGCAGGCTAACATGGGTGACACTGTTGTGGGTGTTTACTACAGGCCACCTGATCAGGATGAGGAAGTTGATGAGGCCTTCTACAGACAGCTGGAAGTAGCCTCACGATCCCAGGCCCTGGTTCTCATGGGGGACTTCAACCACCCCGATATCTGCTGGAAAGACAACACAGCTAGGCACAAACAGTCCTGGAGATTCCTGCAGAGCATTGGTGACAACTTCTTGACCCAGGTGGTGGAGGAGCCAACAAGGAGAGGTGTGCTGCTGGACCTCGTACTAACAAACAAAGAAGGACTGGTAGAAGATGTGAAGGTTGGGGGCTGCCTTGGCTGCAGTGACCATGAGATGGTGGAGTTCAGGATCCTGCGAGGAGGCAGCAGGGCACCAAGTAGGATCGCAACCCTGGATTTGAGGAGAGCAAACTTTGGCCTCTTCAGGGACCTACTTGGAGGAATCCCATGGGTGAGGGCCCTGGAAGGAAGGAGTGTTCAAGAGAGTTGGTTAATATTCAAACATCACTTCCTCCAGGCTCAAGAGCGGTGCATCCCTATGAGTAGGAAGTCAAGCAAAGGAGGCAGGAGCCCTGCATGGCTGAGCAAGGAGCTCCTGGCAAAACTCAGCCAGAAGAAGGAAGCATACAGAAAGTGGAAAGGGGGACAGGCCACTTGGGAGGAATATAGGAATGTTGTCAGAGTATGCAGGGATGCGACGAGGAAGGCTAAGGCCCGTTTGGAATTAAATCTGGCTAGAGATGTCAAGGACAACAAGAAGGGCTTCTTCAAATACATCAGCAGCAAGAGGAAGACTAGGGAAAATGTGGGCCCGTTGCTGAATGGGGTGGGTGCCCTGGTGACGAAGGATGCAGAGAAGGCAGAGTTACTGAATGCCGCCTTTGCTTCAGTCTTTACTGGTCAGGCCAGCCCTCAGGAACCCCAGACCCTGGAGGCAAGAGAGAAAGTCTGGAGAGAGGAAGACTTTCCCTTGGTGGAGGAGGAGTGGGTTAGAGATCATTTAAGCAAACTTGACACCCACAAATCCATGGGCCCTGATGGGATGCACCCACGAGTGCTGAGGGAGCTGGCGGACATTATTGCTAAGCCACTCCCCATCATCTTTGAAAGGTCATGGAGGACAGGAGAGGTGCCCGAGGACTGGAAGAAAGCCAATGTCACCCCAGTCTTCAAAAAGGGCAAGAAGGAGGACCCAGGGAACTACAGGCCAGTCAGCCTCACCTCCATCCCTGGAAAGGTGATGGAGCAGCTCATCCTGGAAGCCATCTCCAAGCATGTGGAGGAAAAGAAGGTGATCAGGAGTAGTCAGCATGGCTTCACCAAGGGGAAATCATGCCTAACCAATCTGATAGCCTTCTATGATGGAATGACTGGCTGGGTAGATGAGGGGAGAGCAGTGGATGTTGTCTACCTAGACTTCAGCAAGGCTTTTGACACTGTCTCCCATAGCATCCTCATAGACAAGCTCAGGAAGTGTGGGTTAGATGAGTGGACAGTGAGGTGGCTTGAGAACTGGCTGAATGGCAGAGCTCAGAGAGTTGTGCTCAGTGGCACAGAGTCTAGTTGGAGGCCTGTAGCTAGTGGTGTCCCCCAGGGGTCAGTCCTGGGTCCAGTCTTGTTCAACTTCTTCATCAATGACCTGGATGAAGGCACAGAGTGCACCCTCAGCAAGTTTGCTCACGATACAAAACTGGGAGGAGTGGCCGATACACCAGAGGGCTGTGCTGCCATTCAAAGAGACTTGGACAGGCTGGAGAGGTGGGCAGAGAGGAACCTCATGAAATTCAAAGGGAAGTGCAGGGTCCTGCACCTGGGGAGGAATAACCCCATGCAGCAGTACAGGTTGGGGGTTGACCTGCTGGAAAGCAGCTCTGCTGAGAAGGACCTGGGAGTGCTGGTGGACACCAAGTTAAGTATGAGGCAGCAATGTGCCCTTGTGGCCAAGAAGGCCAATGGTATCCTGGGCTGCATCAGAAAGAGTGTTGCCAGCAGGTCGAGGGAGGTGATTCTCCCCCTCTACTCAGCCCTGGTGAGGCCCCATCTGGAGTACTGCGTCCAGTTCTGGGCTCCCCAGTACAAGAGGGATGTGGCACTACTGGAGCAAGTCCAGCGAAGGGCCACAAAGATGATTAGGGGACTGGAGCATCTCTCTTATGAGGAAAGGCTGAGAGAGCTGGGCCTGTTTAGCTTGGAGAAGAGAAGGCTGAGAGGAGATCTTATCAATGTGTACAAGTATCTGAAGGGAGGGTGTCGAGAGGATGGGGCCAGACTCTTTTCAGTGGTGCCGAGCGACAGGACGCGAGGCAATGGGCACAAACTGAAACACAGACACTTCCATCTTAACATGAGGAAAAACTTTTTCACTGTGAGGGTGACAGAGCACTGGAACAGGTTGCCCCGAGAGGTGGTGGAGTCTCCTTCTCTGGAGATATTCAAAACGCGCCTGGATGCAATCCTGTGCAATGTGCTCTAGGTGACCCTGCTTGAGCAGGGGGGTTGGACTAGATGATCTCCAGAGGTCCCTTCCAACCTCAGTGATTCTGTGATTCTGTGAAAGACCTTAGTGGCAACATTGGGTTGGGTGTCGAAGAAAAGCCATGGTGAGCCGGTGCTCACCGGGAGCAGGCGAGGTGGGAAGCAAAGCAAGTCGGCAGTGGAAACATCGCAGTGACGGGGCATGATGAGGGCCAAATCAAGCAACCAGCCCTGCCATTGCGTGCCGCAGTTGAACCGCAGGATAACTGAAGGGCAGGGAGAAAGGACAGAGCCAAGAGGTTAGATGGGTCCTCGGCATGGGAAACTAAAAGCACAAAGGGCTGGCGTGGGAACCGGTGATGAGAAAGGGAAGAGACACACAGTTATCTGGACAGGAGGAACATACACATGTCAAAGCAACACAAACTGCAGTGAACCTTCAACCAAAATTCAGCATTTTCAACTGTATACATTGGGTAGCGTCTAGGCATTGTATCCCTGTCATGGACTTCATTAGACACCAAATTCATTTCAGGATTACCCGCCTTACGAAAAGCGGCAACATTATAGTATACTTGAATTGCAGTTTTTCCATTAGTCTGTCTTTCAGGCTGAATTAACTATAGTTTCAGCTGACGCTTTCCTCCTAGAGGAGGTTTTAGCCTTTCAAAATTGCATGAGAGCAGTAGGTCAGGGTGGCAGGAGTCAGAGATCTCAGGAGAGCTCCGGGGCAGGTAAAAGGTGCAGATACTGGTTATAGCTTTGGCAAAGCAAATACCTTGCAGCTGTAATGAGGTTATGTCAGCTGAAAAAAAGTCGTTCAGAAGAATCTTTCCTACCACCTTAACTGCTGTAGGGAAAATTAAAATAATAAATCATTCTTTGACAGGAAGCAATTTTAAAAAGCAGTTTTAGATTTGGACTCTGACGACCATCACGAGCTTTTTGCACACCTTTCACAATGCAATTTAGTAGAATGACACTTCATATAAACAACAGAAAAATTAAGGAGGTTGAGGTCTGCTAGCTTCAATCCAGAAGAAGAGATCAGTGTGGTTAGTAAGATTTTAAAGCAGTTTAGCTTGTCTGTTTCTGCTGAATTATCTACAAAACCAGAAGCACTTTTCATCATAAACGTACCTCTGTGGGCTGACTGGAAAATGAAACCCATTGCTGGTTTGAAACACACCCAATTAAGTACAGATAGCTTGATTAGTTACCAGGAAACCAAAGCGCTGCCCAATTTGCAGCTATTAGAACTAAACAGATTACAGATGCTCTCCTTATTTACATATCAGTACAAAACTAAAACTTGGCTTGCAGCTGCCGCCCCGCGTTACTGTGCACCAAACAAAAGGAAATACCAAACCTTGGCATGGCCCTATGTTCCCTGGCAAAAGATTCATGCAACGTTTTTTAAAGCCTATTGCCAAACACCAAGCCAGCTTGCTCAAGAATTCAGAAAACAGCATCTAAGTGCCCTTGTAAAAAGGGGGCTTTAATTTCAGGCAAAAAGAGAACTGCACGGAGAGAAGGGAAAACCTTTCTCAAACCGCAGAGAGCAGAGTGTCGTGAACCTAGGCAAGCCGCTGCATCGCGGGTATCATCGGTGTGCATAAGTTGGTCTGCAACACTCGCACAGGACACGCTCCCCGCCTGCAGCAAAGGCAAAATATTCAGCTTCACTTATCCCAGGAATGGGTTTAGTTTAAATTAAACCATCGTGGTATACGAGCACGGCAAGTTGCTACAATTCAGCTGATTAGTGGTCATGCATCTGATCCCCTCTGCAAAAATCAGGATACTCTGGCGCGGCTAAGAAAGGAGCTTGGGGATCGAACACCCCAAAGCTGTTCTCACCCAGCGTGGCTGGCTGCCGTCACGCCTGCTCTCGCCCAGGAGACAACGGGCTGCGACGTCCAGGGTGCTGGTTTCAAGGCTGGTTTTGTCTAAGGTTTCCACGCTGAGCTAGTACAGACTGCAAAGCCCCGCACAGGGCCCAGACCTCCCTGAAGGAGGCCACGCGGCCGGCGAAGGGAGAGGAAAGACCTTTAAACCTCTGACACAGAAACTGACACAGAAAGTCGTTTGGTGGCCAGTCCTGCTCTAATAAAGGTGTGTTTAGCTCTGTATGGAGAGGAAACAACTTCTGGCTGGATAAAAAGCAGCCTGACTAGGCAGAGAGAATAAGCAGAGATAAGACATTAAACATATCTAGACTCTGAGGACTCAAAGTGGAGATGGGCGTATGTCTAAGCACATCTCTCTCAAAGGTCTGGTCAATTCAGGGTCCCACCGCAAATTCTAAAGGACATTTTGATAAGAAATTTGGTAGGAAAAAGGACATATACATGGGGCTGTCATGATCTTATGTTCCTTATCCTCAGCTGCAACAGTTTCAGGATGTTTCCCTTAATAAGCAGTCTTAATATGCTACATTATGCCTCCATTTACAGTCTCTAATTCATCGGTTTTATTCTGCCATGAATAGGGAAACATTTATGTCAACACTATAAAACTGTCAGCAACATCAGCTCTTCTTTCACCTCTAGCATGTAAAAAGTTAACGGGTTGTAATTTTCTGCATATTATAAGCAGAGTTAAAGATTTACTGCTGCTATAATCTGTGATACTGCCTGATGTCTCTTAGGTAGTTTGATAAGGTAACTAACAGCTGTAAAACTTTGAGTCACATCACAGGAGAAAAACTCTGTGCTCAACACCTGAAAAGAGCCATAACTTTGATGATAATCCAGAAGGGAATAAAGAGGAGGCAGGGGAGAGAAGCTCTAAATCACTTAGTTACACAAGGTGGGGACAAAAGGAGCAATGAGATTATTTCACGCACTCTTTACACACAGTGCTAGTTTTCAGCGCTACCGGGAACAACCGCAATATTCCAGCATTTTAAAGAACGGCTGCAGCTGCTTCAGTGACACAGCGAAACAACCAAAAGTAGAAGCCATCCACTTTATACTCGCTCCGGCGCAAACACCTAGCTGTGCATTCAGCACATGCTGCTGCACGCTTATTTGTCCACGTGGACGCACAACGACACTCGCCCACACCCTTGCAGGCTCAAACGCCCGTGAATCGCGCGCCCAAAGGACTGCGGGACACACCATTACTCCGCGCCCTTCATTTCTTTGACGTTTATGGGCCACATGCACACATAAGGTCTGGTTGCTTTGCTCCACTCGAGTGGCACAAAGCAATTGTAAACCTTGCTTAACTGCTTGGCTAAACTGAATTTACTGCACCTTTGAATCGCCAGGGCACGGAAAGGCAGCTGAAGTCTGCCAGCAAGTTTGGCCCGGTGCTTCCCGTAAAAGCGCTGCGTGCACCAAGGATGATCTGCTTACGCCGTGTATTGTGCTCCTGCTATCACTCTTCTCTCTCAGGCTGCCGTTATTAAAACGCCTTTAGGTTCTCCGGGTGATATTTTACCCATCATATAGGCGAAATCTTTTCTCTCGTTTTTGCTTCATCTAGAAATTTTTCATTTTATGACAAATAATATTTGTGAACTGATAGACAAACCCCTGGCAGTGTGTACTCAGTAAAACACCCTGGTGTACCACCTGGCAGCTCTTTAAATTATTACAATTATATTAAAAATCTGAGCTGAACTGCCTTGGGGTAAGTTATTTTTTCAGTGAGAATCAAATAGCAACTGTTAAAGCCGGGTTGTACCTCTGAACTTCAGTTAATATATTTTACTTGAAATTCATTGTTCGGTATAGTTTAGTCGGGTTGAAAGTAGGAAAAAAAAAAAAGAGCTTCAGTGTTTTGAAAGGGGAGAGTTCATGCTGTTTTTCCCCTCGTTCTCTTCTGCAAGCCACCTGCTTGTGCGCGTGTCCTTAAGGTGCAGAGGAGCGACATAAGCGCCGGGGCACCGCTGCGTTTCTCAGCGGCTCGCAGAGGTCTCCAGGGCCCCTGCCCCTGGCCGGCTACTGGGGAAGGCAGAGGCTCAGAGCAAAAACAGAAGAGGGGAAGGAGAAGGGAAAGGAATCCCATCGCCTGCATTTTCTAGAGATATAAATTTATTTTCCAGGAAAGCTTCTTATGTATTTATGGGCCTGAATTTATAGTCTATAACTGACAAAACCAGTATTGACTTCAGCCAGAGTTTTGTTTGTTTAAGGAAGCAGGATGAAATAAGATGGGATCGATTTTTGAGCATACCCCATCAGTGCTCAAAAATTTTGTGCAGCAGCATTAATACGTTTTGCTACCACATTACACAGATTTTTTTTTTTTTTTTAAGTGATAAATGTGCCTCTTGAGGGCCTGATAACTGATCATTTTCATTCAACAAGCCTCACTCCTGCTCCTTGTGAAGGACAACTGCTTTTAGTGAGAACGCTACATAAAACACGACGTGCCAGAAAGGGAGGGCAGCTGAAGCACTGAACGAGGAGGGTGGCCGTGTACCACCAGCTGGCTCGGGGCCACCACTTTGGTGAGTTTTATGAAATTAAACTGCTGCGCTTCCTTATTTCAGTACTGAGCTGTAGAGCAGCCCAGTACTGCTCAGCGTTTAGCTCGCGAGAAATATGTAGACGATCAAGAGTGCCCCCCCTAAGAAATGACACCACTTAAAATGTCATCAGCCTGTGCTGCTCTGTACCCAACATTAAAAGCATATGCAACGTTTATCCTCAGCAGCTTACGGGTGAGGATCGAGACAGTGACTGGGAAGAGACAAAGCCCTTATCCTTTAACTGAGAGCTTCGGTGCCAGGCCTGAAGAGGACATTCAACGACAGTGTCACCACCTCGTTGCTTACACACGCAGATGAAGACATACAATAGAGGCAGCTGTGCAGGGGAATGAGCCAAACCTAACGGCAGAGCGATCTCCAAATCTAAAGTAACGGTCCTTCAAAAGACCCGCTTTTGAGAGTCTGAACAGCAAAGCACTCAACTGATGTTTTTATACCACAGCATGCTTTACAAGAAGGAGGGAAGACGTCAAGGCCCAAGAGGACACCAGTGGATAAGCCTACGTGACAAATGGAGCACACTTGGAAAAAACTTGATCTGTATTAAAAGTCATTACCGACGGATTTGGGGAGTACTACATCTTGCCTCACAACCCAATCAGGTACACGTCTGGAAGCGATAAGCTGACGAGTTGCACGCCACGGGAAGAAATGAGCTGTGCGCGCAGCCTTGGGAGGGTTTTGGCACGACAACTGAGCCTGTTCTTGCCGCAGAAGAGGCTCACTCTTTCTGCCCGCTTCCTCATCATCTAGAGGAGCAGTTTTCCATTAATAATAGCACTGAAAAATCATTTAAATCACTGGTAAATACTTTTCTTTATAACACTTTGATGCATTGTTTTAGCAGAGCACCAACACACAGTACTTCATCGCACAAGGTTAAATCTCATTTGGATGTTGAGCATTTGCATTGGCTTTTCATCATCTGATAGACTGTGCTTCAAAATATTTGCTGTTTTCATTCAGCTTCTTTCCCTTTCCAGTCACCAAAAAACTGATAAATAACCTTACCAGCTCTGCCGCCCCTGTGAGCTGGAGAACGCAGCTCCCGCCAGGTCAGTTCACGTGGCTCTGCATCGCCATAAGCAGCTTCCCAATTAAAAATGTAGCCTTCAGTGATGAATGGATGGTGTAAAAGAAGTCAGCACCTGTACAGAAGAAAAATGAGATTTGCTGCAAGGAGAACTCTTACTTTTTGCTACTTCTTCAGAAAAATTAAAACCAGGAAAAGCAAAGTAGAAAAAAAGAAAGACGTGACACTTCTGGATCTGCTTCAAGCGTGTAAGAGTAGAATAATGCATGGCATTTGGTTAAGACTTCTGCTCTAGATCATTTATACAGCGTCCTCAGTAATTCCCGTCCCAGGTGGAATAAATATTTCCAGATACCACACACTGGTGTATATATAGCTTCTAGATATGTATCAGCCATAACAACAACATAAAGCAAGTTTTAGTTTGATTACTTTATGCATTGAAATACAATATTTTCTAGAGAAAATAAAAGGCTCCGTCTCTGCTTTTCTACTCTACAGTTGCATTCAGCAGCAACAGTGTAACATTTAAGTATCTAGAGGCAGGCATTATTTTGGGGACATCCAGCTGTTGCATTCCTTGCAGATCCAGCCGAGCCAGCTTCAGAGCGCAAGGAAAGACTCTCAGCCAGCCTCAGCAGACGGAGCAGTATCTTCAGCAGCAGAATGGACTTGTAATCGCATCCAGCGCAAGTAACACGTTTAGAAACAAATGCTCTCCTACACCTCCC